>NW_019154086.1:22395366-22887224 GCF_002288905.1 Enhydra lutris kenyoni | reverse complement strand
ATTTATTTATTTATTTATTTATTTATTTATTTATTTATTTATTTATTTATTTTAGAGAGAGACAGAGAGAGAAGAGTGAGCAGGGAAGGGGCAGAGGGAGAGGGAGGCAATCAGACTCCCCGCTGAGTGGTAAGCCCCACCCAGGGCTCAATCCAAGGATTGGGAAATCATGATCTGAGCCAAAACCAAAGGTCAGAAGCTCCACTGACTGAGCCATCCAAGCACTCCTTAACTCTCTTTAAAAGCAGACAATAAAACCCAGAATCATAGCAACATAGTGACAACAATAACAATGCCCAGCATCCAATCACAATGCTACATATTTTAAAAAGCAGAAAATGTGATCCATACATAAAAGGGAAATCAATCATTTGAAAAACAGACCCCAAAATAACAGTGATTATAGATTTAGCTTACAAGGACCTAAAATGGCTGTTATAAATATACTCAAGAATTTAAATTAATATATTTAGAATTAAACCTAAATAAAATCTGGAGGGAGATGGAAGAATTTTTTTAAATGAAACTACTACCACTAAAATATATAATATCTAAAATGAAAATTTTACTGGGTGGAATTCAATGAATTAAACCCTGCAGAAGAAAAGATTAAAGAGTTCAAAGACATTACAATAGAAACTATGCAAACCAATGTACACAGAAAAACATGAACAATGTTGCAGCGTCCTGTGAATTGATGTGATGCAGTCTACCATACCTTTAATTCAAGCCCAGGGGAAGTGGGGAGAGGAAAGAAAAATGTTTTGAAGAATAATGGCCAAAAATATCCAAATCCGATATTAACTCTTAGCCCATGGGTCCAATAAGGACAACAACCCCCAGCAGGATAAGCACAGTGAAAATAACATCACAACACATTATAATTAAATTGCTGAAAAGCAGGTTGAGAACAGTGTCACATTACTAGAGAAGACGCCTTGATTATGGATTTCCCAAACTCAGGAACTATGAGAACTAAATATATTTAACTCACCCAATCCAGGATACTGTGTTGTAGAAGCTGAAGCTAAGACCGCAGGCATAGAGCCATAGAACCTCTACCTCAGCCATGGATCAACAACTTCCAAACTTCTTTTACCTGACAGAGAAATAAACTTTCATCATCTTCAGGCACTTTTTCTTAGTTTCTTTTATAGTTAAAACATGTCCTACTTTATGCAATTATCTACAGCATTGGGGACCTCATATAGACTGAAAAGGCAAACGTCCACCTGAACTGGTGGTTCTAACAACGTTCTTTATTTATTTCAGTTCGATGACTCCTCATTGAGTAACTGCCAGGATGGAGGAGAGTCCTAGTTCCTATGGGAAACACAAAGATGAATGAGACTACATTATGGTGCAATTAAGAATACACAACTCTTCCTGGGCCCCCTGTTACAGGAGCAGCTCAAACAAAGAATTATTATGATATAGGGGGAGAGTGTTGGTGGAAGGAAGTAGCAGTTGAGAGAAACTTGGATGACATTTTTAGAAAAGGAAATATTTGAAATAGGTCTTGAAGCAAAATTAGAGCTTTGACAGACATTTTGCAAGAGGGGAGAAAAAAACATTTCCAGGAAGTTGAAGCAGATTTAACAGTCACTCACCCAAAGTGAGAGATTAGAGATGCTATAACCAAGCACCAATAAGTAAAGATTAATCTAGAAATGTGGGGTTGAATTATGGAAGACCCTGAACACTGGCTACAGGGTCTCCCTTTTATTCTTCAGGCAGTAACAAGACAACATCTTTATATCTCACTTACCTTTTTCACTTGGATTTTTAATTTTTTTTTATTTTAATTTTATTTATTTATTTGACAGATAGAGATCACAAGTAGGTAGAGAGGCAGGCAGAGAGAGAGGAGGAAGCAGGCTTCCTGCTGGGGCTCCCTGAACCCTGAGGTCATGACCTGAGCCGAAGGCAGAGGCTTAACCCACTGAGCCACCCAGGTGCCCCTTAAATTTTTTTTATTTGAGAGAGAGAAAGGGAGGGAGCACAAGGCAGGTGGGGGGAAGGGCAAAGGAGAGGGAGAGAGAGAATCTCAAGCAGACTCCCCGCTAAGGGTAAAGCCCAATGTGAGGCTCAATCCCAGGAGCCTGAGATCATGGCCTGAGCCGAAATCAAGAGTCGGCTGCTTACAGGTGGGTTTTTTAAAGCTATGTTTTATTTGGATTTTTAATGTAATATTTTCTCATCGGCTTCTTTCCTCACCGAATCTTGTATTCTGGTAGCTTCTTTACCATTTTATTATCAGATAGTTCTGAGCATGGCGAAGGAAGCTTCACAGAACAGAAGCAATATACCTTGTTTCAAGTCTTCCCAGAGTACGGTTCCCTGATGGGTAACGAAACTTGTTAGTATGCAAATACCCAGGACCCAACCAAGACCTACCAAATCAGAACCTTTGGAGGTGGAGCCAAACCATCTGTTTTAACGAAGCTCTCCAGGTGATTCTGATGCACATCCAAGATAAGAACAACTGGCTTAGTGACTTAGAGGTGGGGTCTGGAGTCAGAGAATCAGAGTTCAGACACCAGTTCTACCATTTATACTCCATGGGTGCCCTTGAGCAAAGTTCCTTCACCTTCTGGTTCCAAATTTCTTATTTCATAAAGCGTGTGACAGAGATAGGGGGATTACATAAGATATTGATATTGATATTACATAAGATATAATAATATAATATGATATGAAATTAGATAAGATATTGATACTGATATTACATAAGATATAAGATACTGTATACTACTCAGTAAGATCTCTATAAGTATAAATTGTTAATTACAAAGTAGGAACTTAATTGCCCCCAATTTTTCTCTGTATACTTTCATAGATAGAAGAATATGAATAATGTGATACAAGCTATGACAAACCAAATAATTCAAAGTTAATATGTATACATAATCTACAAGAAAAATCTGTTCAGAAAAAAATGCCTGTTGAGAACTGCTCAGACCAGTTTTTCTTCTGTCATTTTCTGTGAAGCATTGAGCACATGCTTTTTAACATCATTAGCAAGCCTATGCCCTCATCCCTTATAAGTAGGTATAATTTTTATATCAGTCAGAAATCTGTTAGGACAAATCTTCAAAGATGATACCCTCAACCTTTACTCCTCCACCCCCAACTACGCGCGTACGCACACACACACACACACACACGTGCACACAGAAGTTAAAGGCTGCTTTATTTATTATGGAAAGAATAATTATGGAAAGAAAGATTCTCAATCAAGACAGCTATCTGGCAGCCAACAAAGCACCCCATTAATGGGCTTTCTGAATTTTACATCCTTTCCTGTCTTTTGGTGAAGACAGATTTTTCCCATGCAGCTGAGCAATTTGCAGAGTAAAATGCACTAGATTTGGGAAAACTGAAATAGCATTCCAGACCTTTACCTTACCAGGTGTCAGGCACCAGGATAAGAAAACATACACTACAGGCTAATACATGGAAAACATGCATTAAGAACATAGTGGTATTATTTTGCTGAATACTAGCTACCTAGTTCCTATGAACTAACACTATCTGGTGTATTTCTTGCTCCTAGCAGAGACCAGCATGGAATCCCTAGTCAATATTGGCATCACAGGATAGGATGGATGAGTTCCACACAATCATTCAGAAACCCAGGCTGATGGAGCCTCTGCCATCTTCCGGATGCTTTATAAGGTTTCTGTGGTCACCCTTAATGTGGATGTACAGCCGACAGGGTAGACAAAAGAGAAAGAAAAGTAGACAAACGTGTTTTGTAACCACTGCAGCCAGAAGTAACACATGGCATTTCTGTTCATCTTCCACATAGTGAGAACAGGCCAAGCAGTCTACCGAGTTCATGGAAAATGTGAATGTAGTCTCTGGCTGGGTGTTGGGTCAGCATGCACTGGTCGACTTTTGAGGTTATCATAGGCCACTCGGATAAATATGACGGATGAAATGATGTCCCCAGCCAGGCCACCACTGGCCAGCAATAGCTCTATCCTGAGGAAGCCATCATCAAAAATCTTCACTACATAGAGGTCTCTGCCACAAGAATAAGACTTTTATATATATTCTGTTTTTAAAAATTGAACCTCAGGGGTGCCTAGGTGGCTCAGGTAGTTAAGCATCTGCCTTCGGCTCAGGTCATGATCCCAGGGTCCTGGGATCAAGCCCCACATTGGGCTCTCTTCTCGAAAGAGCCTTCTTCTCCCTCTCCCTTTACCTGTTGCTCTTCTCTGTATCTGTCTCTCTCTGTCAAATAAATAAATAAAATCTTTTAAAAAATAAAATAAAAATTGGATCTCAAATCTATAAAAGGACAATGGTAAATACATTAAGGGTAATGTAACAGACCAAGATCTGCATGAGAGGCACAGCCTGAAATTTTTGTTGGTTTTATGAAAACACATTGTTTATGGATAATGGTGACTCAAAAGGTATTATTCCAGAAATGTGTCTTTGATGAAAATCTAAGATTTACAAACATAGGACTTTGGAATAGAGACTTAAAATAAGATTTGTTCAACCCTTCAGTATACTGGTGAGGACATCAAAGCCCCAGAGAATTGAGGTGACAAGCCAAAAATATAATTTTAAGCAGTAAAAAATGTCTCATCTTTCACTTCCCTTATGCCATCAGGTATAAGGTCATCAAAAGGAGAAAGAAAAAAAAAAACAGATTTTGGCTTCTAAAACTTTAGACTTTATTAGAGTTGATCACACAAGGTGCCAGAAAACAAACAGACAAACAAAAACAGGAGAAATACAGGGGAAAAACAGATGATAATACACTGACTTTCCACCCCATGCAGAGTGAGTCTCAGGATCCACACAGCTCAGGGGTCAGCCCCTCATTGGGTGTGTCTCAGTGATGCTAGGCCCTCCTGTGAGAAAATCTTACTTCCAGAAGTCCAAACAACTGACTTCTAATGAAATCTGCCTAATTTTTCTCTGTGTCTTTCAAGATTTCCAGATCATTATTACCCAATTCAGGAAATTCTATAAACCTCACCCCCAGAAAGAAATCTTAGGTCTTTGACCACCTAGGTCCCACAGCCTGAGGTAGCAGACTCCTTCCTCTAAAGCATGCCATGAATTATAACTGTGTGAAGTCAATAAACCCAATTCCAAAGTTTGCAAAAAATACTACTACTTTGAAGACCATTTTATCTCAAGGAAGAAAAAAAATGTATATGTGATATGTGTATGATGGATTAGATTTTTTCAAAGGATATTTATTTGATATTTTTCTCCCACATAGATTATATACTGTTATGATCTTAAAGATTTCACATAGCTTAGCAAAGAAAATTATTTCGTATTTTTTATTTCATAACTTATTTTATATATCTTTTATAAATATATTCCAGAAATTTTTTTGAAGTTATTTTTTTTATTTATTTATTTTCAGCGTAACAGTATTCATTGTTTTTGCACCACATCCAGTGCTCCATGCAATACGTGCCCTCCCCAATACCCACCACCTGGTTCCCCCAACCTCCCACCCCCCGCCCCTTCAGAACCCTCAGATTGTTTTTCAGAGTCCATAGTCTCTCATGGTTCACCTCCCCTTCCAATTTCCCTCAACTCCCTTCTCCTCTCCATCTCCCCTTGTCCTCCATGCTATTTGTTATGCTCCACAAATAAGTGAAACCATATGATAATTGACTCTCTCTGCTTGACTTATTTCACTCAGCATAATCTCTTCCAGTCCCATCCATGTTGCTACAAAAGTTGGGTATTCATCCTTTCTGATGGAGGCATAATACTCCATAGTGTATATGGACCACATATTCCTTATCCATTCATCCGTTGAAGGGCATCTTGGATCTTTCCACAGTTTGGCGACCGTGGCCATTGCTGCTATAAACATTGGGGTACAGATGGCCCTTTTTTTCACTATATCTGTATCTTTGGGGTAAATACCCAGTAGTGCAATTGCAGGGTCATAGGGAAGCTCTATTTTTAATTTCTTAAGGAATCTCCGCACTGTTCTCCAAAGTGGCTGCACCAGCTTGCATTCCCACCAACAGTGTAAGAGGGTTCCCCTTTCTCCACATCCCCTCCAACACATGTTGTTTCCTGTCTTGCTAATTTTGGCCATTCTAACTAGTGTAAGGTGGTATCTCAATGTGGTTTTAATTTGAATCTCCCTGATGGCTAGTGATGATGAACATTTTTTCATGTGTCTGATAGCCATTGGTATGTCTTCATTGGAGAAGTGTCTGTTCATATCTTCTGCCCATTTTTTTATATGATTGTCTGTTTTGTGTGTGTTGAGTTTGAGGAGTTCCTTATAGATCCTATTCCAGAAATTTTTAACCTTTGTGATATGGAGCTATAAAAACTACTGAATTAATTTCACTGAAGGTGAAGATTAAAGGTTTTAACCTTGAAAGTGCTTTGGCAGCTATGTTTCTTGAACAGGGGAGAGGGGGATTTTCAGCTTGAACCCATACCAGAAAGTTATCCTCTCTTTTGAAAAAAAAAAAAAAAAAAGATTCTATTTATTTATTTATTTACTTGAAAGAGAGAAAGAGCATGAGCAGGGGGCAAGGGGCAGAGGGAGAAGGAGCAGCAGATCCCTGCTGGGCATGGAGCCTGACACTGGGCTTGATCTTAGGGCTCCAGGATCATGACCAGAGCCAAGGCAGATGCTTAGCTGACTCAGAGCTTAAACACTCTCACCTTGCAAGGCAACTAACAGCTACCAGGTGTAGAGCATGAAATTGGAGAAGAAAAACATCTGACAGTGCGAAGTCAGCCTCCATAGCAGGGAACCTGAGGCAGATGTTCAGCAAATCTTAGTGAAGAAAAGCAAATAAATGAGAAACATATTATGAAAAAACTACTTAAAGCAAAACTGGGGTGGTCTCCTTATTACATTGTCTCATTTATAAAACCCTTCTTAATTCTTTATCCTGTTTTATTTTTTCACTGGTTATGGTTCTTTTGCCACCAGTAAAATGGCAGCTCCATGAAGGCAGAGACCCTGTCAGATTTGTTCACTTCTATATCCCTAGTCTCTACAGCAGTGCCTGGATCATGGTGGAAGCTCAATATTTGTGGAAAAAATAAATAAATCTCCAGAGCAAACTCACATGTTACACATGAAAGAGGATGCTAAGACTCTGGCAATCCAAAGGAAACAGGAATTCAGATAGAACTGAATAAAACTACTATCCTCTTAACAGTCCATTATTCCTCTTCTTTCTGAATTGAGGAAGCATATTTTTAAACCCGTTCCATGATGAGCAACAAACGTGTGGTATATCATTAACATCAAGATTAGCATTTGCTGTGTGATAGCTGAGTAGCTCAAGTTGACAGTCTAGAAAAATGAATATTGCTTTCAATTCTGTTATGGTTTTAAGCGATCATAATTAATTATAAAGTTGTTTTCATAATGTTTTGAGTATTGTTCTAGGTTTTTCTGTAGATAGATATCTAGACTTCAGAGACTAAACAGCACAGTGTTTCAGGAGAAGACCAAAGACCTGCACTACTTTAAATGATTTACACAGGGAGCGCCTGGGTGGCTCAGTCGGGTAAGCAGCCAGCTCTTGATTTCGGCTGAGGTCATGATCTCAGGGTCCTAGGATTAAGCCTTACACCAGGCTCCGTGCTCAGTCGAGAGCCTGCCTAAGGATTCTCTTTCATTCTCCCTCTGCCCCTCCCCCTGCTCTCTCTCCTTCTCTCTCTATAAATAAATAAATAAATAAATAAATAAAGGGTTTAAGAGAAGGGATTATAACTCAGAGATTACGGTCACTCAGTCTCGGCTTCAAATTTGGAAATACTCACATTTGGAAATACTGTGAAGATCACCATATTTATTTGCCATGTGTCCTTGGCTAATTTCTATGACATCTTTGAGCCTCAGTTTTTTTCATCTGGAAGGTGGGTAATATTATCCCACAGGGTTTTCAGTATGTTTAACATAATGTAGATAAAGTGCTTAATTCAGTGCATGGCACATTATTAGAGCTCAACAATGGGTAGCCATTATCATGAAATTCTCTAAGAATTGCCAGATCAATCAAAGGATACTCTACATCATTAACATGAAAATGGAAAAACTGTGAAACACACATTATATCAAGTCATTGGAATGCAGTATTCTTTTGAATATTTGGATCTGACATTTCCGAGTATTCAGAGAAAGGGTTCTGCATTTAATCTTTACAGATTACAATCTTGGCTCTAACTCTTCCTTAGTTCAGTGTTATAAAATCTTGGAAGGTCAGCTTCCTAAATCACACTAATTGAGCTGCCACTTTCATGAGTGTTAAAACTTTATAAAAGTTCTCATTACTTTACTTTCTCATACAAGTTTAAAGTATAAATCAGAAAATAGATATGTCCCAAAAGGTATTAAAACAATGGCAAAAATTAAATGTTAATACGTGGAGTTAAGATTAAGTTAAGATTTTTCCCTTTGCTCACTTGTTTCTTAAATTCCACATATGAGTGAAATCATATGCTATTTCTTTTTCTCTGACTCATTTCACTTGGCATGATACTCCCTAGCTCTATTCATATCATAGCAAATGGCAAGATTTCATTTTCTTTATGACTGAATAATATTTCACTATATATTTATATATGTCACACCTTCTTTATCCATTCATCAAAAGGGAGAGTGAAAAAAACTAAGAATCAGACTCCTTACTATAGAGAACAAACTGATGGTTACCAGAGGGGAAGTGGGTGGAGGGATAAATGAAATAGGTGATGGGGATTAAGGAGTGCACTTATCATGATGAGCACCAGGTAAGGTATGGAAGTGTTGAATCACTGTATTGACAGCTGAAATTAATATAAAGTTGTATGTTAACTAACAGGAATTAAAATAAAAACAAAACAAAAGATGAGGTTAAGATTAATAAAACACTCGGGGCGCCTGGGTGGCTCAGTTAAGCCTCTGCCTTCAGCTCAGGTCTTGAGCTCAGGGTCCTGGGATGAGCCCCACATCCATCCATCGGGCTCTTTGCTCAGCAGGGAGCCTGCTTCCCCCTCACCCTCTGCCTTCCTCTCTGCCTACTTGTGAATCCTCTCTCTCTGTCAAATAAATAAATAAAATCTTTTAAAAAAAAGGTTAGTAAAATACTCAGAGTTCATCTACTATCATGGATCCTAGATCTTTGTCTCTCCAGAGAGTCACATACCATGCCCACTCTGTCTCTTGACCTTACTTCTGCATGGCCTGGATAATGCTGTTATGCCTGGGGGTCAGATGGCCTAGTTTTTTTTAGGAATACAGAGACTTTGATATCTAAGATAGAAATCTAATATCAAAATATCTTGGATGAGACTATTCTAACATATTAATAGCAGTATTTTATGTAAGTCTACCGCTTTTGATTCATATAGACTTTATAAAACATAAGGACAAGAAACATTAAATGAATAAATTCATTTATTAATAATTTCACTTACTCATTAATATAGATCTATATCAGTACAGATTAATACACATATGGTTAAAACAGAAAAAGATATGTAGAAAATACTTGCACAATGATGCTATTTTGCCAATCAACTATTTTTCAGGAATCATCTTATGTTCTGAGGCTGTTCTTTTCAATCACAGTGAATCTAAATCTCTTCCCTTCATCTTTTGGGTGTCAGGATTTGTCACCCTTCCCATAAACAAAATTGATTCTAGGAAAAGAAAAAAAGAAACAACACTAGGAATTTCTGGAGAAAAAAATTGACAATAATTAGTCTTTCTGAATATTTTAACAGATCATTTAGTATTTTTTTTGGTATAAGATAAATAAGCAACATCTAACAACAAAACCCTCTCCTTTGCCTAAAATACATAATTATATCATTATTAATCATGTTCTGGTAATTTATGAAGTAAATTAACACTGATAATAGCTTGTCATGGAAAATGTATTAGTCCTGTTTTTCGTATAGGAAGGCAAAAAATAAAGAGGTAGAGAGGTGTTCTAAATATAGAGACTCAGGCAAACATAGCATAATGAAAGGATGATGAAAATGGTGGAAATTATAAATTAAAGACATTAGCAGTCATCGTTTTATACCTGTAACATAAGCCCTTAGGGTTGAGTGAAACCTCTCAGATGCACTCCTTCAGCTCTAAAGCTAAGCTTATTGCAAATGACAATATTTTTTAAGTGACTTCTATGGAAACTAACATCATAATTGAAGACAATAGTTTAAAATTTTAAACATTCAGAAGTGTAGGACATTGCATAGAAGCCATTTGTTCCAGCCTTTTCAATCTGCTTCTTTGACCAAGGAGTACCATGTTTTGAAAGGAGTCATTTTGCAGTCACCAATCTATTCTCCACTAAACTGGATGGATTAGTGAACTTTCCCTGGACATAACAGTAATGGATAGAGAGGCAGGCTGAAGCAGAAATCATTATTGTTTCCACTTTTCTCTACATTCCCCCTTCTCAAAGAGGTGTCCTCCATATTTAACCAATGTATATATACAACCTCTCCATCAGATAGAAGCAAATTTTACTTTCTAACATTAAAATACACTAGCATAACCAAAACCAATAGATCAGAAGAAAGATTTTTTTTTTTTTTAAAGATTTTATTTATTTATTTGACACACAGAGAGAGAGATCACAAGTAGGCAGAGAGGCAGGCAGAGAGAGAGGAAGAAGCAGGCTCCCTGCTGAGCAGAGAGCCCGATGCGGGGCTCGATCCTAGGACCCTGGGATCATGACCTGAGCCTAAGGCAGAGGCTTTAACCCACTGAGCCACCCAGGCGCCCCCAGAAGAAAGATTTCTTAATGGATATCCTGCAGTCTGCTTCTTCTTTCAACCCAAAACCATAAAGAGTTTAAACACTATTTTTTTTAATATGTGTGGAGTACTGTCAGTTTCAGAATCATGATTCATTTTCCGAGAAATGGCACATTTCATATAGTATCTTTCACAATTTCATTTGAAAGTCTCCAACACTGGCCCAGCCCCTCAGCTTAAAAGAAGAAAAAATCTTCTTCATTTCCTTGGAAGTTCTGCTTAGTAAAAGCTTTGGATAAATATATTGAATTATAAAACTAATGTGGTAGAAAAATACAAATAGTGTTTGGATTTGGCCCAAGAGGACTGTTTGACCACAAGAAAATTTTAAATATGATAAAAATTGATTATAATAAATCAAAATCATTCATCCTCTTAACTTCAGTAATCGTTAAATGAATTTATTTTACGTAAAACATTAAGCTACTTAGTAGTTCGCTATGCTATGCTAAGGCACCATTTTTGTCAATCGCAATGACTTCCTCAGTTCATTTGTGAGAGAAAAATAAATAAATCACTGAATGTCTATTGTCTTAAGATAATGGCCCATTCTACATTTTATATGGCAACAACTTACAGTCCCCAATAAATGAGCAGCCATTCATTTTAAACAATACTTTAAGGGTGTGACCCTAGTTTAGAAAGTCTCATTATAATAAAGATCATGAGACAGTGAAAATTATCATTAAGGTCTGATAGTTAAGCATTATCACAGATAAATAAATAAATGGATTATTTGGGAATTAGAATTTTCACTGCTGTTTAACTGGTAGCAATTAGATTGCCTTGGTCATCAATTTGGTAAATAGAGTCAAACAACATTATTCTAAATGCCATTATTTCCTTGTGCATTGAGGTCCAATGCAGCTTCATTTATTTCTATGTTCCATATTCGATAATTACATACTAATTGTAAGAAATGAGTTATCCAAAGGTTAAGGATGTATAGATCAAATGACACACTTAGAATATCCTTTAACATGGACTCATGCAGCATGGGAATTGAAGTTGCGTTGATGCAATCTCAGCAAGTCTAAAACTATCTCATTGTTTTCAAGACGAAACATTCAGAAGGATAACTCAGCATTGGTTCCATGGAGCCTAAAAAGAGAGACTGGTATATCTTTCAGGGGGCCAAAAATACCAGTACCATTAGCTAGTCAAACAGATTCAGATCTAAAATTAACTATGCCTCTTCTCCAAGTAACCCAACTTATACAGAGAAACTTCTCCATTTTCCTTCCTTCCTTCATGTATTCAATCACTCCCTCATTTATAGTTATTGATTTATTCCTAATGAATGCTACATGCCAGGAATAGTGTTACAGGCTTCACATATTCTTTTATTTAACTCTAGGAGATGAGTACTAATATTATGTTTAAATAGGAGGTGGAGAAAATGTGGCTTAGGAAGTATCATTGACTTGTCTTACAACTACTAGCTAACAGAGCTAGGACTTGACCCCAGTCTGACCCCCAAGTTCACACTGTCAGTCTCTAGGGATGCTGATATCGTGCGCAGAGCACGTGGCCAAATACTCCACATGTTGCCTTTGTGTCAAAGGCAGTCCAGTCCACACTTACCTCTACCTTTTGTGGCTAACTCTATCATCTTTCACCAACTACCCTCACTGGAGATTTGTAATTGTATTTGACCTCTCCCTCCCACTTAGAGCCCATAGCTAGTCACTTGTTCTTTTGGAATCTACCTCTGAAAGCTTCACAACTGGGCAACTCTCATTTTCTATTCCTCTTGTAGCATCACAGAGAGCTGACTTCTGAGACAAAGAGGTCCTATTTCTACTCGGCCATTTTCCAGCTGTATGACCTTAGACAAATTATATAACTTCTTTCTGAGCTCCTATGTTATCATTGGTCAAATAGTTAACCTATTTGAATGGCGTTAGAATGGCCTATTGGAATGGCGTTAGCTTCGGAGATAGGTACTTAAAACCGCTAGCATACGATAATAGCTGTGTTGGCAGCTACCATTACCACTGCCTTATTTTAGGCCCCTGTCACCTCTTAAAATACAATGCGTGGTATAAAAGAGGCATTCACCAAATAACCACTGAAAGAATAAATTGAAAAATGGCAATAAGATTCAATACATTGAAAGGAGAAATGATCTCAGATACATAAATTACAAATAGCGACTAGAACTAGGTCTGTTTGACTTAAGCAGTTCTCCCAGAGAATATTAGAAAAGGTACCTGTTGGGTTATTCTTCACAATAAACAGAAATGGATGATTTGCTATAAATTGGTTTTGAGCCAGACTCATGATCACAGGGATGTTCATGCCTATGAAATAGAGACAGTAGTTATTTAGACGAGCACATTAAAGGATGAGGAAAGAAAATACATCCATAAGACTTTCTGTAGACAGGAAAAGTCATTTCATTCGATGAGTTAACATGTAGAAAAATAACCATTTTCAAAATACAGAGAAATCTGATATAAATTTAAAAATCAAAGAGCAGAAAAACAAATATTGGATTATTCATGGAATAATTCTAACGTCATATTTATACTCAATGAAGAAGAAAGTCAGATACTAGATTCAATTTACTGAAAGCAGCTGAAAAATTTCTTATTTTAAACAGTAATTTTCTGCTTACTTTTTATTTACATTATATGATTTATTCTTGTAATGTTTCAACTCTTAATTCCTATCTGGATATATTTGCACTTCATTTCTATTCTTCAGGCTTGTGGTAATCACATCTGAGTTCAAATTTATTTTTTTTTAACTTTTCCAAAATTATTCTGTGGGTTCAGAGCTTTTAGGATTTGTGCTGTGAATGATTATGGGATTTTTTTTTTTAAGATTTTATTTATTTATTTGACAGACAGAGATCACAGGCGGGCAGAGAGGCAGGCAGAGAGGCAGGCAGAGAGAGGAAGGGAAGCAGGCTCCCTGCTGAGCAGAGAGCCTGATGTGGGGCTCTATCCCAGGACCCTGAGATCATGACCTGAGCCGAAGGCAGAGGCTTTAACCCGCTGAGCCACCCAGGCGCCCCTGATTACGGGATTTTTTACTATGTGATTAGAAGAAGAGATTTGCTGCCATGATAATTATTTATTATAATAATTTATATCATGTGGCTCCATTGTAGCATTTGCCAACATTTAGAGTGGATAAACTTAAATGGTTGTTTTTTTTTTCTTTTTAAATTAAATATTTCTACACTTAATTCAGATGTTTCCTTTACCAATAACGTGATGATTTCGTAAAATTTTTTCAGACTCGTGAAAAATCATTTTTAAAAATTGCAATAGGAGTGATCAGAACTGAAAAATAATAGTAGAGAAGAAAAAATAATTTTCTACACTCAGTTTGTGACTGGGGTATGAAAATTAAACTGACAAAAGATAGATTAACAGAAGAAATGATTTATTCTATATCCCCAAAGGAGCTTCACAGAAAAGAAGTAAATATCCTCCCAAAATGTTAGGCTTGAGAGCTTATCTACCATTTTTTTTTTCTTAATTTTTACTGTGTTATCTTAGTCGCCATACAGTACATCATTAGTTTTTGATGCAGTGTTCCAAGATTCATTGTTTATGTTCAACAACCAGTGCTCCATGTAATATGTGCTCTCCTTAATACCCATCACGGGGCCAACCCATCTCCCCATACCCCTCCCGTCTAAAATCCTCAGTTTGTCTCTCGGAGTCCACAGTCTCTCACGGTTCATCTCCCCCTCTGATTTCCCTTTTTTTTTTTCTTTTAAGATTTTATTTCTTTATTTGACAGAGAGAGATCACAAGTAGGTAGAGAGGCAGGCAGAGGGAGAGGGAGAGAGGAGGAAGCAGGCTCCCTGCTGAGCAGAGAGCCCGATGCAGGACGGGACTCGATCCCAGGACCCTGAGATCATGACCCGAGCCGAAGACAGAGACTTAACCCACTGAGCCACCCAGGTGCCCCTCTGATTTCCCTTTTAACAAAGGGTAATAAATTATAGAGAAGTGACTAGACCAAAAAAGGGGCATTAAGTTGTGGGAAGGTAAATATATGGGAAAAATGTGGTATAAGAGCGTTATTTAATAAGTTTTGTTATGCAGACTCATTTCATTGCCAATTTTCATTCTTGTGATAAAGATTATTCTCCTTCTGATATGGAGAGAGGAGGAGAGACACCTTCACAAGGGAGATTTATGCCCCGCTTATATTTTAGGCAGATCGAGGGAGAGTAGAGAACTCTTTTTTTCTTTCTTTCTTTCTTTCTCCATTTTCTTTCAAGGGTTGTTTCTATCAAAACAACCTTTCAGACAAAGTGGCTTATTTGGGGGTGGCATATTCTGATCACCTTCAGAATCAAGCATAACCTTCATAATATAAAATGTATGGCACTCTCCTTCCTGCAATATCAGGGCTACAATGCCCAAATTATCAGTGAATATAGACTTATGTCTGAATTGATGAGAGAATACAAAAGAGCATAGCCAGTGTGGTTCCCATCCTCACTTGGGTGAACACTTGAGATTTTTTGTTCTTGAGCATCCACTGAGCAGATGCCTGAAAGTCAAAAAATACTCACACTGAAAACTTTTGATGTGTGATACATCAGGGTCACTGCTGATCCCTTAATGACTGTTACACCCTCTGAGAGAACTCTGGACTTAAATTAGAGGCAGTGGGTGATAGTAGAAAGAGCTCTGAACCTGGAGTCAGAGAACCTGATGAGATTACAAACTCAGCTGTCAATTAATAGTATGACCCTAGGCAAAGCACTTAATGTCATGGACTCTTTCTTCACCAATATAATGAGAAAATCAGATGATGATCTATAAGGACTCTTATGTAAAAGCAGCTGGAAAATTTGTTTACTTAGGCCAACAACTTCATCCAATGCAATTTTTTAATTTCTCCAAGATTGAAATAGCCCATGTTCTCCAATCTAAGTTCCTTGAGCACAATAATGCCAAGTACTTCAGGAGATGATGGAATGGTAGCAGGAGTCCAGTGTGACCCACCCACATGTCAAAAATCATTGGCAACACATAGTATTACAAATTAACTGAGAAATTAATGACATGGATATAGATTTATAGAAATTTATCAGTAAGAAAGGGTGCCTATATTTTACATATTGGATAAAATCACAAAAGTCTGAAGAATTAAAATAGACTTATGAGACATTCATTAAAGTTGCTTTTGCATTTCTAATTAAATTTTCTCCAATTATTTTTTGAGCATTAGTTGTATGCATCATCGACACTATTCAAAACACCATTTATTCAAGGAAAGCTATCATAAAGGTGTGGTTCATGAACTGTAACGTGTTCACAAATCACCTAGAGACCTTGGAAAACACAGCTTCTGATTAAGTAGGCCGGGATTTGGGCCTGAGGGCTGGCATTTCTAATAAGCTCCCAAGTGATGCTGCTGCCGCTGGTCTACGCACAACACTTGACTTGCAGTAGCAAGGATGGGCTGCAAGTCACCATGAAGAACTGGCTCTCAACCTTGGATGTACACTGAAATCACTTAGGGAAATGGAAGAAAATGATAGAGCCTGGAATTCACCACCAGAGATACTAATTTAATTCATTTACTAATTTAATTTTGGGGGATAGACTGGACATAGGATTTTATGAAGCTTTCCAGGTGATTCTAATGGGCAGCTAACTTTGAGAGCCACAGGCATATAGATAATGACAAAAACCGTATTAGAAAAGTAGGGACCTACTTGGTGTAATAGAAGAAGGAAATTAATATAATTGCCTAAGAGTAAGAATTCCTGAATAATAATGACTTCATGTTTAAGCAGAAAGTTTCCTCCCCAGGTCCTATCTCCTGACTGGTAGGTAAATGCAATTTAAAATGCAATTTACAAATAAGCCAATATTAGTAGATAGGCCTCAGCTCCTAACAAATCCCTTCCCTGGCCTTTTTGATTAAGCAGCAGATGCAGAGATGCAAAAAATAACTTATGCAACCAGTTTCTCTTTTCTTCCTACAGTGTCCTGGACAGAAAGAAGGAAACAGGAGATCAGAGTCATGCAGAAACACCAATGCCCTAAGGATGCACATTTCCCCCCAGTCCTTCCTCTTGGTGGTTGTGAAACCATTTGTCCTACCAGTTGATGTTGCAGCTTCACTGCCATCTTCATTTATCTCAAAAAAAACATACTGCATGACTTGGGAAACAAACACTTCAGCTGAATCTGTTGGGAAATAGGAAAGTATGTTTAAGGATCAGAACTCAGAGCCATTACTTACTACATTACTTATTACAGAGCCATGTCAATTACATTTTCAAATGAACAAAGAATAGGAAAAAAAACAATAACAACAAATTCTTCTCAAGTTAGTTAATTTGCTAGAGGTGGAAGGTAGTTTAGCTCTTGTAGAAATGATACAGATACCCATAGAGAGAGATCAAGTCCAGCCCAGATACAAAGGCAAAGATAGAAGGGGATAAGACTCAAATCAGGTATCCCACTAAGTGAAATATTTGTACAGACAGAAGGTTTTGCCCCCCCCCCTTAGCTATGGTCTACAGACAAGATGAAAAAGGCTTCACAGATTTGAATTAATCCCACCCTATGTATTCAACCTCAAAGCCAACTTGCCTTTCAAATTCTGTATTCAGTTTTGATCTGACTTTAAAACAAAATTTACTTTCTTTCAAGACTGGTGAGGCTATGAAAGTCTAAAGAGCTTTTGTGTCATCTGTTACAAAATCACTTCAGAGCTACGCTTTAAAACCTGTCAAATTTCTCAGTGTAAGATAGAGTCTTACAACATTCTGTTCCGGTGTGGATACAAGCTGAGCGAACACACCACTCTTCTCCCCTTGGTGGAAGTGCTGTATGTGTGAAGAATTTCTGATCTTGTGACCTGCGGGGATAGTCTCCTTGAGAAGGGGGAAGTGAAGCCACAAGTTCAGAAGCTATCAGCCATTCCCGCTGTGTCAGGACCACTCAGATCTGACAGTGTGCCTCAAAGAGACAACGGAAATATGGTCACGGGTTCAGTGGTGGCCAGAAAGTAGAGGAAGGACGGTAGGCCTGGAAACTTGAAGAGAAAGGAGAAAAAGGAGCTTTGTTTCTCTTGGGAGGCAAATCTGATGTGACCAGGCAGACTCTACCAAAACCAGCAGATTTATAAGGATTCAGGAAGCAGCTCCTACAGTAGAGGGAACCAGCTCTGGCAACTCACAGAAAAGTAAAGAAAGCCCTTCAGGCAAGATAAAGAGAAGCCATGAAAGTGATATTGGTATAAAAAACTGGCTTCCTAAAAATTAACTCCAAAATGCTTCTGATCACTTTATTTGGGCCCCTGAATACCTCTTATCCTCATCTACTACCTTCCTCTCCCCATTCAGTAGCTCTAGCTCAAGGTCAAGTTTCAAGGCCTTAACTCTAACTCTCCTTCTGCTTAAAACCCGCTTCCCCAGAACTCTCCCTGACTGGCTCCATTGTTCTTTAGGTCTCAACAAAAATGTTACTTCCCAGCCCAGTCTCCCTTTCCCACCCTGTCTAATTCTGCCTGTATCTGACCTAATCACCATTTATTCCATGATGCTCTTTTAATTTACAGCATCCATCACCTCACAATTTAATTAACTAATTAAATTAACTAATTGCTTATTAAGTATACATCAGCAGATGAAAACTTCACTAGAAGCAGAACTTTGTCCATTTTTTGTATCCCTACAAAACTGCCTGGAATGTAGTTGGCTTTTAATAAATATTTGTCAAACAAATAAATCATGGGTATGTATATGTCTAGGGACAGAAACAAGAACGGTGGAGAAGAGGGGGCATGCACACCTTGAAATGCAAGAGAATGGTCTGTAACAAGATGAGGGAAGTTAGGATGTTCTTTCCCGAGGACCACCTAGAGTAAGACAGGATTCACATACGGAGCTCAGAGTAGCTGACCTAGAGACCCATACCAAGATAAGAGTGAATAACAAAAAGGTTGTTGGGGTACAGTGGAGAATTTCACCCAGTTTAACACTGATACCAGATCAAGTGACTCCATGGTTATCATGCTGAGCCTCCGGTCTCATGTATCCTGTCTTACCATGAAGAGGACCTGATCTTGGGAAAAGAATGGGACTTGAGAGCTAATAGACCAGAACAAGGAATCTAGACTCCATAAAGTCACTGATTTCCTCAGGTTTGTAAAATTTTTCTCCTTTTTTCTATGAAAATTCCAAGAGAATTTTAAGAGAGCAAGAAACTTTCTACAGTTTTGCTAGAAGATGTCCAAGTAACTATTAATGTGCCATTGGGGTTTTTTTTTATATCTACTATTTATGTAGTACCTACTATGTGCCAGACATAGAACCAGGTGACTTACATACCTTCTTTCATTTATTTTCACCACCATGATTTATTATCTCATTTAACAAATTAGAAAGTTGAGGCTCAGAGAGCTTAAATATTTTACTAAGGGTAACACAAGAAGTAATAGCAATGTGAAGTCAAATATTCATCTCCAAGTTTCCAAAAGTAACTGTCTGAAAACATTTCATTCAAAGCTTATGAATTACATGAATGTAAGGTAGTAGCTCCTGTGTAAATATCCCACAGCCCTAGTGTTGGACTGGTTCACAGTATCTTTTAGAGAATGTTTACTGCATTAGTGATTAGTAGGGATAGCAGGGAATTTGCTGTTCTAATGATCAGATGTGGTGCCAGTGAGGGCCCTGGCTATTTTATTTCCAGCAGGAAGATAGAACCAAAGCAGTTAAAGCAACTCAAATAGGCAACTCAAAGAAAGAGCAGAGAGAAAGAGCAGAAAAGGCTAGACATTTGTTTTTCACTGTTTCAAGTTATTCTCTTGCACAAATTCTCTTATAAAGCATTTTGGAGGTATTTTATGATAAATCTGCCTACAAAAGGAGACTTCTAAGGAGATTTTATAGAAGTCACCAATTGCTGGGGATTTGTAGAGCAAGTGGCTGTTTGAAATGTCTGATGTATAGCAAGTAAGCTTCTGAAGGCTAGAAAGAAGGCTAACAGGAAGACGTGTGAAAAATGGGTTGGTTGATTTTAGGTTGGCGAGATGGTTGTGTTCCAGCGCACACCCAGAAAGGATGCTGTTGCAGTATTTAACGTTGACTGCCTCATTCCTGATGCTGATGAAATTGTCAGAGAAGTCAGAGCTCTCTGTCAGGGTGCGAACAAGTAGCTAAATCATGTGTGAAGGTAGTAATGAACATCTGTCACCAGTGTATCCCACCCACCTCCTCCACCAGGAAAGCTCATTCATTCTATTCATTTACCCACATAATTGATGAGTGAATAAATTAATGACTACTTCTCCAAAGACCAGACACATATATAGGAATACACAATATTTCCATGTTATGATATAAAACCCTATCAGACAGACAGGCTTATATTTTTATGCCTTTTTTTTTTAATAAAACAGAAGACTGAATTTAAAAGGGGGTAAAAAACTTGGGACAAATTGGCCCTCTTTGTCCATCTTTTTTCTCTTTAGTTAGATATTTTTGAATTAGTGGGTACTGCCAAGACAAGAGAAAATAAAAGACTGTCTTGAGCTTTGTTGTGTGAGTGAGCATCTTAGCCATGTGCAGTTTCCCAGGTGTGAGTTAGCATAAAAGCTCCATCTCCTCAGATGCGTTGTTAGTCTCAAAGCTAAATCTGCAAGCTGTGGCATTACAACTTCTACATTGTGTTCATCATCTAGCAGCTTGTAGATGCCTATTTCATGGGCTCCAATATTACCAAATTAACATTTGCAAATTGGTGTATAAGAGTTTTATTAGCTCCGAGTAGATGAGAGCCTCAAAGTTGTAATTCCCATTATTCAGATAAGGAAATCCAAGCAGGGCTGAAATAAAAGCCCGTACAATACTTTACCTACATAGTTTTATTACAAGCATGGTGAGAAGGCTTATCTAACATTCTAAAATGCTTTCTGACTTTCATTAAGGAAAATGGCTTAAATGCAAAATAAAGTGCTTGTTTACAGACAGCTCAACATGACATTTAGCCACTGGGTTTGTATGTATTTTCTGGGGCCGAACGCTCTTTCAGATCAGTCAGTGAACAGAGTTACTAAGAAAACATATTAACATAATAATATAAGAATTATTTATCACACTACCTGTTATTCCAGAAAGGTCACAGCCACCACTAAATATCTCAGTTATATTCAAAGAATACAGAGCTTCTTTGAAGTCTAATCTTTGTTCTACTTTAAATCTGTTAAAAAAAAAATGAAGAGGAAAATTCTTGAAAAATTGTATACATTTGCTACCAATGTTTTCTACAAAATGGATGATTTGGAAGAAATTATAATGTGAAACCTTTTGTTTTCATTATCCCAATTACATTTCCTCATATATATAATACCATTTTCCCCCAGGTCCCCTGGCTGTTCTGAAGTTACTAATAGCTTGCTTCCCAGATAAATGGTTGGTGGCAAGAAAATACTATATTTTTTGAAGGTATAATTATCTAATAAAACAGGGTGAGAGTTCTAAGTTTTCAACTGCTTGGCTCCTTCCCTAGAAAAGTAAAGTTTCCCTCCAGCAACTGTATATACTCTGTTTTTCACACCATCAAAGATGGTTCCTGGCATACATCCAAAATACTATGGAAGGGAAAAGGGGCCAACAGCCCCTGGAGAGTGTTGGATACTGAAGTACAGAGAGACATTAATAATCTATTATTCTTCCCCTGTCACAGCTGATGTGACTTCCTTTAATTTACGAACATACCTAGTATCTTCTCAATAGGTCCTGTAAATGGTGTAAAAGACAGAAAGAAAACTAAATTTCTTTAAATAAAATAAAAGATAAAAATTATAGGAGGGAAAAAGATTGCTGGCCACTACTGCCTTTGCAGGGCCTTAAGGTAGGACTCTAGCTTCCACTAAAATCTTTAAACTTCAATTTACCTGACTTGAAGACTCTAACCAGAGAATCTCAAAGAGTCTCACAGGCTGATCTATGACTCCAAGTTAACAGAATACTGAATCTGTTTACCATTTCACTAAAAAGGAAGAAAAAAGAAAAGCTAGTGCTTACTGAATTTATAGATGCCAGAAGCATTCATGTGCATTTTAAAACCAGGTTGGAAACTTAACGAAAGAAAAGAACAGGGAGTTCTGTATATTTCTTTCATCAGGGAAATTTCCAGGACAAGTCCTGCCTAAGGAACTCAGTCTGTGAACTGAAGGGCATTTTCCCCTGTGCTCTCCAGACAAGGCTGATCAAGGACAGGACCCTTGCTTAGCTAATAGCTAGGTCCATACCCAGGGCTGGAAATCAGCTTGAATAACAAGTGCAATTAGATCACTGTTTTAGTTGCCAAATACTGAGCAAGCTTTTTAATTATAATTGTTCAAAAAAAAATGAACATGTTATGGCAGAAATTTACTGGACTTGAATTATATCTTGGTAATATATTACGTACTTTCAGAAAATATTTACTTATTCAGAGCCCTGAGGAGGGACACAACATGGGCATTAAAATCTACTGATGATGAAAATAGCTTGTGTTATGCCACTGTTTTCAACTTCTTTCTTTTCACTTTCAGCTAAAAAAGATAATGCAGCCGGATGGTTTTGAAATCTTTCCATTTTTTCCCTGTTTTTATTACCACACTCTTTTTAACAACTAAATGGAATGTAGGCATCTGAAAGGTGGAAAATAAATGTTCTAGTTCACCTAAAAATTGGCTATTTTTAGCATAATAGTTTTAGGATAATGACAAGAATACTGCAAGACTTATTACAACTTTTAATAATGCCTAATTATCAGTGGAGAGTCATTTAAACTAAGCTAAGTCCTGCTCATAATACAGTCCAATGAAACCTACAGCAATAGAAACTCATTCAACCATTTAATAAAAGTATAATCTACAGCCAATTTCTAATTATCCATAATTACTGGAGTCATGAATAGCCAGGTGTGAAGCAGTACTTCCATGTGTTAGACACTTAATACAGATTATAGTTTTTAATCTTCACAAAAACCTGAGGAAGTTAGCATTAGTCCCATTAATTAAGAAAGTGGAAGATTGAGGAGGTTGATTTCCAGGCTTAAGTTCAAAACAGGAGACAAAGTTGGAATTGAAATTTAGGTCCATCCCAACTCAAAGTTAATAAGCTAACCCACATTGCCTTCTAATCAAAATATAATTTGAAATCATAATCTCAATGAATATATATAGTGTTAATTATGTGCTTCATGCAAATTTTGTGAGACTTAATATTTATTTTAGATGTGGTTCATTTCCCCTTTTCCTTGACCCTCATCTAAAATATTTTAAAGAATACATCTAAAGATGAAAGAATAAGCAGCAAAAAGACTGAATAGACAATTAAGTAATCATAAAATGAATGTTTTAGCATTTGTAAACAGTATCTAACATCAGTTTACTGCCATATGGAAACACTGGTTTAAAGGGGTTTCACACAGGTAACAGGTGCAGAAAATGAAGAAAACAATTCAGAATTTCTGTTTTAAGATGGAGCCACTCCTGGTCTGTAGGCCCTGTTGTGGATTGGTGTTGCCCATTCTTTTTTGCTTATACCCAAGACTCTTATTTATTGATAAAAAGTCTTGGATGGATCTCCCTTAGGGTCCCTATTAATCCTGGTTTTGATTCAGTGGGCTTGAGTCATCCTTGGAACGTTCAGGTTTCGAGCCAACCAAATCAAATCTAAGGTCTGCTGGTGAGGATAAAAATGTAACACAATCCCTGACAGTGGTGGACTAGACTATTATATAAGTACATGGTAGTTTTAGGTCGCTTTCTGACCAATTACCTAGAGTGTGTTTGTGTGTACGTATCTGGGTTTGTGTCTTGTGTGTGTCTATGTATGAAAATCTCTGTTAGCCTCAAGGGCTGAACTAAAAAAGCTTTCTGTCCCATAGGAGCATATCTGGACACTGTTTAATGTAAACCTGATTCCAATTTGTATCAGTGTCCGATAGGTTAAAGTAAGCGAACATTTTGCAATCACTACTGCAGCTGGTCATGACATTTGTGTTCTCATATTCGGCTTCACTTACCCTGCGATCACTTTCTCTCACCCATATGCCATTCACATTCAGTTGTTTAGAGATCCAAAGCTCGCCAAACCTGGGATTCATTTCTAGCCCAGTAAGATCATACTTCGTGGCCTATGGAAGATGTTCTCTCTTTTCTAAAGTCTCTGTGGCACTGTTGCTTCACATCTCTTGCTGTTCATTGTGTCTCTGACACTGTTCTATGCTCTCGCTCATGCTTGCCTCCATTACACCTGTTTTCTGACTCTCAAAATGTTGGCTCTGCCATGTGTTAGCTGTGTAAGCACGGGCAAGGTATTTCCCTGTCTGTACCTCATCCATAATGTGTATATAGAAGTTGATCTCTATCAAATTTATTTGGGGGATTAAATGATATATGGTAAAGAGGTGCAACATCCAGGACAGTGTCAGCACCACAATGGATGCTCAATATGGGTTAAAACTAAGTGAAAATAATAACAAAAATAGTAAGAGATACTACTGAGTACTAAAAATGTTATAAACAGCACTTCATGGAACCCTCACAATAACTCTATGAAGCCCATATTATCATTGTCCCATTTAACAATTTTAAAAAATCTTAGTTATTTAAGGTTATACAGCTTGGTCTTCAATATTATGCTCTACTTTCCAGGATCTTGTCTTAACAGTTGTTGAAGATACTGTGAGATGCCACATTGGTCAATATTTTTAAAAAAATGATGACTCTCTGAAACTCGGCAAGATGGCGGACAAGTAGGAGACCCTGTTTCAACTGGTCCCCTAAAGTGAGCTAAATAGCTACCAGAACACTCTGAACACCCATGAAATCAGCCTGAGATGTAGGATTATACACTTCTGGATCTCTATGGGAACAGAGGATCATCAATGGAGAAGTAAAGCAGAGTGGGTACCTTCAGACTGATATCAAAAGATCAGTAGAAGGGGGAGGGAGCCACCAGAAGTGACCCATTGGAAAGTAGTACCCCAATATGAAAGTGCCCAGTGGTTGCAGACCAGCATTAACTTGGAGTCTGGTTGAAGGCACTCAAAAAGAGCAAAAGAGCCTAAGAGGTAACTGGTGGAATCAGCTGATCACAGGCATGGGCCTAAGCCCACAGACCCAGGATGGCCACCACCAGACACCACCTGTGCCAGAGAGAGTGTGGGGGAGCCTCCGCCATCCCTGAGCTCACAGCTTTTGGCTACTTGCACCACCGCTCATCTGGGCATACTCCTGCCTGCGCGTGAGAGAGTCTGGTGTCGGCACCGACCCATACTCTCTAGGTCCACACCCTTCTGTGCTCTGCATGCCCTGCATGACCACGGGCTGTGAGTGCACTCCCCCTGCACCTGAGAAAGCTTGGTATGGGTGCCAGAAGATGCTCTTTAGGACCCCGGCCTTCTGCTTTCTTATACACTAACAATGAAAATATAGAAAGGGAAATGAGAGAATCAATTCTACCTACTATAGCACCAAAAACTATAAGATACCTGGGAATAAATCTAACCAAAGAGGTAAAGGGTCTGTACTTGAGAACTACAGAAAACTCATGAAAGAAACTGAAGAAGATACAAAAAGATAGAAGACCATTCCATGCTCATGGATTGGAAGAATAAACATTGTTAAAATGTCTGTACTGCCCAGAGCCATCTATACTTCTAATGCCATCCCGATCAAAATTCCACCGGCATTTTTCAAAGAGGTGGAACAAACAATCCTAAAATTTGTATGGAACCAGAAGAGACCCCGAATTGCCAAGGAAATGTTGAAAAAGAAAAACAAAACTGGGGGCATCACATTGCCTGATTTCAAGCTTTACTAGAAAGCTGTGATCACCAAATCAGCATGATACTGGCACAAAAACAGACACATAAACAAGTAGAACAGAGTAGAGAGCCCAGATATGGACCCTCAACATTATAGTCAAATAATATTAGACAAAGCAGGAAAAAATATACAGTGGAAAAAAGAGTCTCTTCAATAAATGGTGCTGGGAAAATTAGACAGCTATGTATAGAAGAATGAAACTCGACCATTCTCTTACATAATACACAGAGATAAACTCAAAATGAGTGAAAGACCTCAATGTGAGGCAGGAATATATCAAAATCCTAGAGGAGAACATAGGCAGTAACCTCTTCAACATCGGCCACAACAACTTCTTTCAAGACATGTCTCCCGAGGCAAAGGAAACACGGAAAAATGAACTTTTGGGACTGCATCAAGATCAAAACCTTCTGCACAGCAAAGGAAACAGTCAACAAAACAAAGAGGCAACCCACAGAATGGGAGAAGTTATTCACAAATGACACTACTGTCATAAAGGGCTGATATCCAAGATCTATAAAGAACTCCTCAAACTCAAGACACACAAGACAGATAATCACATCAAAAAATGGGCAGAAGACATGAACAGACACTTCCCCAAAGAAGACATACAAATGGCTATCAGACACATGAAAAAATGTTAATCATCATTAGCCATCAGGGAGATTCAAATCAAAACCACATTAAGATACTGCCTTACACTAGACAGAATGGCCAAAATCAACAAGACAGTAGACAACAAGTGTTGGAGAGGATGTGGAGAAAGGGGAACGTTCTTACACTGTTGGTGGGAATGCAAGTTTGGTGGAGCCACTTTGGAAAACAGTGTGGAGATTCCTTAAGAAATTAAAAATAGAGCTACCCTGTGACCCTGCCATTGCACTACTGGGTATTTTCCCCAAAGATACAGATGTAGTGAAAAGAAGGGCCATCTATATGCCAGTGTTCATAGCAGTAATGGCCACAGTTGCTAAACTGTGGAAAGAGCCAAGATGCCCTTCAGCAGACGAATGGATAAAGAAGATGTGATCCATATATACAATGGAGTATTGTGCCTCCATCAGAAAGGATAAATACCCAACTTTTGTATCAACATGGACAGGACTGGAGGAGATTATGCTGAGTGAAATAAGTTAAGCAGAGAAAGTCAGTTATCATATGGTCTCACTTACTTGTGGAGCATAAGGAATAACACAGAGGAGAAGGAGAGAGGAGGGAGTTTGGGGAAATCAGAGGGGGAGACGAACCATGAGAGACTGTGGACTCTGAGAAACAAACTGAAGGTTTTGGAGGGGAGGGAGTTGGGGGGTTGGGTGAGCCTGGTGGTGGGTATTAAGGAGGGCATGTATTGCATGCATCACTGGGTGTGGTTCATAAGCAATGAATTTTGGAACACTGAAAAAAATATATGTATTTTTTTTAAAGTAAAGAAAAGAAATAAACACGAGGTGCAAGGAGAAGTTTTCCCAACAGGGAAAAGGAAAGATGTTGTGTTATATTTTTTCCTTTTTTTAAGATTTTTTATTTATTCATTTGAGAGAGAGGTAGATTGCACAAGAGTGAGAGCACAAGCAGAGGGGAGGGGAAGGCTCAGAGGGAAAGGGAGAAGCAGACTTCCTGCTGCCTAACTTGGAGCTTGATCCCAGGACCCCAGGATAATGACCTGAGCCAAAGGCAGATAATTAACTGACTGAGCCACCCAGGAACCCCAGATATTGTGGTCTTGAATGGAAAGATCAGACAAGCTTTCTAAAACCCAAACTTGGTTTTAAGGAATAAGAGAAATTATCCAGAAACATGGGAAGTAGTGGGGAGTGTAGAAAGGATTGAGACATGCTCTCCATCATGAAAAAAGCATTGTGACTACCAAATTTATCTTTCTAAAATACTGCCTTAATCATTCCACTATCTTACTTGGAAATTTTCAACAATTCCTCTTTCCGTACAGGACTTAACCTTCTCGATTCTTTTAAAGCTCAGTTCAAGTCCTTCCCCTTCTGTAAAGACTTTGTTTACAACTCCAGTTTCTGAGGTTTCCTGTCCCCTCTCTTTTGTTTCATGAACTTCCTAGTGCTTCCTGATTATAACTTTCTTTAAATATTTACTGTCTACTGCTGGATATTGTTAATAAATTTCTTGTGCAAATCTTGCACCACTCCATCTAAGTGGTGACCATCTTACTAGCAGGGAGCATGTCTATCCCTTTGCATCTGTTTCCATTCCTTGCCCATAGTGGGATCCCGATCAATCTGTGCTTTTGAACAGGAGATAAAATTTCTAGGAAGTGGCAAACCAGTAAGAGCACAAAGCTGTAAGACAGTAGACATGAGAGCTAATTCTGTCTTTCAACACTTAGTTGAATGTTGATCAATTCACTTTTTGACTAACTCAGTTTCCTTCCCTGCAAAATGCAAGATGTAACCGAGTCAGACTGCAGAACCACAACATTTAGTATTAAAATGTTTAATTAAATGCTTTACAAAGTTAAAGTGCTGTATAATTGAAAGTTGCTTTTTTATCTTATTTGCATGTATTAAATAATCACTTTTGCCCATACACATAATCATAAAACATGTTCTCAGAGAGTTTCTTAAATAGAGAAGATATGATATATAGAAACTGTGTGTCAGACTCTTCAACCTGAAGAATTTTGAGTACTAAGATATTTGTAGGATCCTATATTACGTTTAGACAAAGTAACATGATTATTTTAGCTGCTATCCAATGCGGGTAATGTCCAAATTAGATATCTGGTATGTTATAAATAATAAACACTAGAAAGCACTCTAGTATTTTTAGACTATATTCTATCTTATTGGCCTTGATTCTAAACAAGTCCTACATCAAAGGGAAAGAAGAAATGTTTCTAAACAGTAACCAAAATCTAAATAGTCACTCACATGTTCCTTCCTCGTGTTACTAATATAGAAGCATTTTTATGATTAATTTTTCTCTCTTTGGCAAACACTAAATTTTGCTACCAAAGAGATTTTTATTTGTTTTATTAACAGAATTTAGTATAGCAGATGTTACAAATTAAATTGTGCCCCCCCACATTCATATGTTAAATCCCTATCTCTCAGTACCTCATGATGTGACCTTATTTAAATAGGGTCATTGCAGATGTAATTAGTTAGCCCAAAGTCATAATGGAATAGAGGGACCCTTAATCCAATATGATTGGTGTCCTCATAAGAAAGGAGAATGCCACTTGAAGAGAGATGGCCACATGACAACAGAGGCAAAGATGGGAGTGGTGCATTTATAAGCAGAGGAACACCAAAGATGATGGAACGCCACAAGAACCTGAGTAGAGGCAAGGAAGGATTCCACACAGTCTCAGAGAGAATGCCCTGCTGACATCTTGATTTTGGACTTCTAACCTCCAGAATTATGTGAATGAATTTTTGTTATTTTAAGTCCTAGGAAACTAATACAGCTGATTAAACTGTTTGGTTTTACCGAAATCTTTAGTTACCATTTTTAAAAAATTTTCTATTTTATTTTATTATGTTATGTTAGTCACCATACAGTACTTCATTAGTTTTTGGTGTAGTGTTCCATGATTCATTGTTTGCATATAATACCCAGTGCTCCATGCAATATGTCCCCTCCTTAATACCCGTCATCCAGCCCCTAACCACCCTCCCCTCTAAAGCCCTCAGTTTATTTCCCGGAGTCCATAGTCTCTCATGGTTTTTCTCCCTTTCCGATTCCTCCTCTTCATTTTCCCCTCCCTTCTTGTA
The DNA here is from genome assembly GCF_002288905.1 of Enhydra lutris kenyoni. Classification (NCBI taxonomy): domain Eukaryota; kingdom Metazoa; phylum Chordata; class Mammalia; order Carnivora; family Mustelidae; genus Enhydra; species Enhydra lutris. The sequence continues at coordinate 22,857,876 of NW_019154086.1, read as the reverse complement.
ATGCCCTCCATGCTATTCTTTATGTTCCACATATAAATGAAATGATATGATAATTGTTTAGTTATCATTTTAAAAGCCTAATGCATTCATCCAGATATGAGAGAACCACAGCATTGAGTAATAAAACTGGAAACTGTCTATCCATTCTAAAGTATTTACTCAGCTTATATAGTTTTCCCTTTCTGTACTGAACAGATTTCAAATAGGTGTTTTTGTGTTGTAAGGAAATTATTCATGTAGAGGAAAATGTACTTTAGAACTTTCAATCCATGATCTTCCTGCTCAGGAAACTAAAATTGTGAACTTAACACATAAGCAAGTCATTCCTTTAATAAATTGGAAGGCTCATCCTCTTATGAAAAGTGAATACATTTTAAATGTAATATTGTGTTAATATGACTGAATAACTGATAACAATGTTTTAGTCTTGTGAATTTAAAAATCTCATTTTTATTTCTCTAGAGAGGTTTCCAAGAAAATGGTTGATGTCCTGCCTTTCATTATGCTGCATGTATGGGAAAGTTTCATCAGGATCCTCACAAGGAATGAATTAAAATCTGACTGGAAATTTGAATTCTGATTTTTGAGGTATTTATCATTAGATAAAGGGAAACAACATAGAATTGTTTTCTTTGAAAATATTTATATAATTTAATTAAACAGTATTCATTTAGCACATACAATATGCCATGAAATGTCCTAGGGACCATAGAAGTCAAAATGAAGGAGATATAACTCCCTGTTCCAGAGCTCACATCTTAAAAAGATAGATGAGAATGTGAGCAAGAGATGGAAATGTAATGTAACAAGTGCCATAATGTAAATTTGTATAAAATGTTCTAGAAATAAAAATAAGGGATGGTTGATTCTAACTGAGCATGTTGGGGGAAAGTACACCAAAGAGTTAACTGTGAGAGATGTTGAAGGATGAATGAGAATTTACTGGTTAGACACCACAGACAAGGAAGGGTCTTTCAGACAGAGGGGACAGGCGTGAGAGTGACTGAGAAGTCAGAGGAGACCTTCTATTTTGGGATTGGCTAGGCAGTGATCTTAAAGATTTTTATTTAGTTAATTATTTTGAGAGAGAGAGAGAGCATGAGTGGAGGGGAGGGGCAGAAGGAGGAGAAACAGACTCCCCACTGAGCAGGGAGCCCAACCTGGGACCCGGTACTTGATCACAGGACCCTGGGATCATGACCTGAGTCAAAGGCAGACACTTAACCAACTGAGGCACCAAGGCACCCTGGGCAGTGATCTTAACAGAGAAAGAAAAATAACCATTACTTCTGAAAGAAAAATAGCTATCACTTTCTTAGCACCTTCTATTTGCTAGATTTTGTGCTATGAATAGAAGTATGTTATGAGGTTCTGTAATTGAAACTGCCACAAAATTTTTAAAAAATATTTGGTGCCTGGGATTTGTTTGAGAAAAGGATGTACAACTGCCAATTAATATTTCTGTTTTCATATCACTGAAGATTCAAATTTCGCCTTTAAAACAAGTGTTCATTTGTTTGGGAAAAGCAACACAATGAACTTCTCATTATGCAAATAGAACCAGTGGGATGGAAATAGTGAAATTTGAAATCATGAGGGTATAATCTATTCTAGATGATATGAAAAGTTTCCACTGAGGGTCAAAATCTGCTGCTTAAGATTCTTATCATGACTGGGAGTCTGGGCTTAAAGGCCGTGGGAGAAAACCTATGTTACCTTCTTTCTGTGCTGGGAAAAGCTGAAGGACTCTGGATGCTGGGTAGGAGGGAGATAGAAAAGACTTTGAGTGAGGGTGGGTCTGGCACCAGGACAGCAATGGACAGGAGATTCCTGGTTATAAGAAATGGCTTAAACTCCAGAAACACTCATCCCGCGGCACATGGTTTTTAAATAACTTTCCACCCTTTTATTAACACACAGCTTTCAGTAAAATTTGGTCAAATATTGAAAATGTTCTTACTTCTATTAATTTGCCAAGGGCTACCTTAACATTACCACAAACCTGGTGGGCTTAAATAACAGATTTATTGTCTCATAGTTGTAGAGGCTAGAGGTCTAAAATTAAGGTGTGGGTAGCATTGGTTCCTTTTGAGGACTGTGAGCTATGTTCCAGGCCTCTCCCCTTGGCCTGCAGATGGACATCTTCTCCCTCTGTCTCTTCACTTAGTCTTTCCGCTACATATATCTCTGTAATCAACTTTCTTCTGTTTATAAAGACTCCAGCCATATTGGATGAGGGCCCACACTGATAACTTCACTTTAACTTGATTACCTCTATAAAGACTCTGTCTCCAGAAAAGTCACAATCTGGGGTAGTGGGGGTTAGGACTTCAACCCCCTTATGAATTAAGAGGGACATAATTCAACCCATAACCATTGTTCTTGGAGGAATTAAAAGAGAAGCCTGCATCCATACTGTAAGAGAAGTTGTGTGAGAAGTGTGGCCACAGTTTGGAGAAGCTGATAATAAGACAGTATGGAAAAGCTGTCCAGACTTCTGTAGCCTGGATGGATTTGTGGGCTGTGCAGCATTCTTGCAGAGATTCCTAACATGCTAGAGAAGGGAATTCTGGCAAAAGCCCTTATTTCCTGTTGTCAGTTGAGTCTGGGACTTATGCTTTATTATCTAGGCATTTGTTAACTGGGCTGAAGATGTTGGGGCTAACTTGGCTACAAGTATCACTATTCCAAGACTGATAAACCACAATTCAGGACTGTCAAATGACTCTCCTAAGACCCCACTGCTAGTACATGGCATGAACAATTTCTAAACACAGTGTTTTTGACCCCAAATCGTGATCTTTCCAAAAGAAGAAGAGAGAGAAAGAAATTTGAAAATAAACAAGTTAATACCCCAAGTTGTTATTTCTGTTATTAGAAGATAAACTGTCACATAATTTTATCTCCAATAGCTTACATGTAGTAGGACCCCCCCCCCAAAAAAAATACTCTTTGAAAGACTGAATAATATCCAGGTAGAGATATGCAGATGCTGGGGAATTAGAAGAGAGGTTGGGGGAGAGATTCAGATTTTAGAGACATGAAGAATAAGGGAATAAAAAGAGAGTAAGAACAAAGAATAAAAGAGACTAAAGAATGAAGAATAAAAGAGAGTAAGAAGAAAATTTTAATGAAATTCTAGTGAACATTAGTTGGGAACAGAAAGAAAAAAACTCTAAGTCAGGGAGCAAGGAAATTTTACAGAAGAGAGAAAAATAAACAGAAGCGAGTAGTGCTCCAGGGGTTGAAGAATGCAAGGTTTTCAAGAAAAGGGGGATGGTCAATAGTATTAGGATCAACAACCTAGAATTAGGGTGAGAAAAACATAGGAGACCTCATTCTCCAGGATGACAAGGAAGGTAGAAGGAGAGAAGATCTTCAAAGATGTATACAGATCTTGAGGTGAAGGGTAGAGAGGCAGGTTTGCTTAATGATATGTCCTCTTTAAGGAACGGGAAGTTGAGACACATGTTGAAAGTGAGAGAAATCAACATAAACTGGCACCTGGGAATAGAAGTCAAGTTTTGGTGCAGTTTGTGTGAGTATTAAAAAAGAAAGTTGAAGAAAAGTAAGGGGTACCCAGCTCCAGCCTCAGTGAGGCCAGAAGGGGTTGCTTTCTGGGTTTTTGCTTAAGAAAATTAATAGTTGGAAAGCAGGAGTGGCTTTATGAGTAGGCTGGGGATTGAGGATGATTAGGGAGAAATTAAAGCAGGACGAAGACCAAGTAGCAAAAAGCATTAAAGTTATATGGTGAGAATATGATTGAAATGAGTGACTGAATCCCAGCTAAGTGGAAAAACAAGGAAAAGCCAAGAGGTTTAAATGACAAAAGGCCCAGAAGAGGGGTGTATAAGCCATACAGGCTTTGTTTGCAGGAAATTTAGAAATGAAAAGGACAGAATATCATTCATTAAACATCTGCTTCTTTTTAAAAAATTGAGGCGGAGTGTGAATTGAGTTATGTGGGCACCACTCACTTTGAAGTTTCTCCTGTTAGCCAGAAGCATGATATTAAGAAATTAGTGTCGACGATTATTGTTTCCTGAGATAAGCCTTTGCAATTTCCATTTTATATTAACTATCTAAACCTGGCCATTGGATTTCCTATTTATCATTCAATGACTATTAGAGCACTAGCTGTCAAAGTTGATTTAACATATCTTTTAATTGTCAAAATAACATATCTTTTAATTGTCTGGTAGCATAAGTATGGGCGGGGGGGTTCCTAAAATGTAACAGAAGATAGGTATTTAAAATTCCAATTAGTAAAGAAAGTAGAGAAAGATAAGTTTGTATAATAAAAAGAATAAAAATTCCTTTTCATCTCAGCATTCTAGCTTGCAGACTTACATTTCTTCATCTATTTCAGAGAATATTGAGCCTTTATATTCAGTTCTCCTCATGGCAAAGCATTGCTGGTAATGTTCAGACTTGCCTGTGTATCCATGAAGTGGAGCTACACTTCCAAATGAATTTTTCTTCCGATCAGTGGCCTTTTCAAGTATCTGTTATCTTTCAGCCAGCTATTCAAATGTCTCCATAAGTGAAAACAGAAGAACCAAATAATAAAATGACATTACCAACCTAGGGAGGCTTACTTCCACTTCCTCTTCTTGCATCTCGGAGAACCACTTTAGGAGTTGATGAGCAGTAATTCGCTTTTCCATTTCTTCTATGTGCACGTCTTCTGCAGGAAGTACGATGATTAAACTAAACTTATCACCTTTATAAGGTAATTCCAAAACCTGGTAGTTCATGGACGATTCAGAAAAATAACCTGAAACAGAAAGAAAATATTAAGTAAATATCCTTGGCAATTCCCAAAATCATGCTTTGGAGGGCGATTTTTCATATTACCATATTTTGTTCTCACAAGAGTCTTCATCATTGGGATTTTGACTGCTGCACCATCTTTCTTAGTAAAATTCATCAACTGTGTGCTCTCTTTTGTGAATTTCTGCTTCCAATCACCCTTGAAATAAACAGCATTCACCAGGACAAGCCGAGTCAGAGGACCAAAGTCTTCCTCTGAAAACATGTCTTTAATTTTCCCTGTGATGCGAGTGGAGGAGGAAACAAGAAGAGATAAGCAATAGTGGTTCAGTGGGACTGCTTTATATAGCACTGAAACTAAAATTTCTTTTGCAGATCAGTTATAAACAGGTGCTTTCTCCTCTAATCTTGGCAATTCTGAGAGTAAAAAGCAGCACTATTAAACATTTCACTTAGAAACAGGTACAAACAGATATTACTAGGAAACGGGAGATACAAGACTCTCTGAGGCAAATCTGGACAGACCTACTAATGGACTCTCTTCAGCAAGATTATTTGTGTGAATTGTTTTTCAGCCAGAAAGAACAAAAACTGAATGTCTCTGCCTGCATATTTACTCATAGTTTTCAAACTTTATTGCAAGTTTCTCCAGCAGGTCAATCAGAATTAGTAAGTTAATGGTACCCTCAAACCTTCTGCTCCCATGGCTAGTGCCAGTGACCGCCGGAGAAGGGACAAGAATGGAGTTGCTAGCATGATTTTCTTCTTCTAAACAACCACCCAACATAAAAGCATGACTGAGTGCCATGGAGCTGTCTAGGGATGTTCATTATGTGTCCCATTAATGATACTTTCTTGTGAAAGCTGCTCAAAACACCAATCTCACATTCTCAACTATGCCTCCCTGTATGAGGCTTCCTATAAAGAATATGGCCGCCATTTATGCCATCATAATTTTTTGCAGCAGAATGGATGACCAAAGAAACAAACCACTGTTAAACAAGGACCTGATATATGTTTGTTATTTCACATACATTATTCTCAAACCTTCTAATAATCCTGAAACGTTCTAATACTATCCTCATTTTAGGTGGGGCATAGCTTAGAACTGGGTAGGATGTGAATTCAGATCTGAGTAACTTTAAACTTGTGTTCTTTCTACTGTGTGACTCCATAGTCCCTGAGGAATTTTGGCTGGCTTGTATTGAAATTAAAGTTTAGATTACCATGTTTATGATAGGACTATCAACATTTCTTATTAAACATTAACCCATCCAACTAAGATGTGTTATTTAATATGTAGAAAAGAAGGCACTTGAGGTTGACAGATCTAATTTTTACCTGGCCAAAGATATTATTTCTACAGCCATAGATTAAAAACCTATGCTTAAACAAAAATTATTATTAAAGGTTTTTCCATTAAAATTCTATGAATAGGTGTCTTTCAAAAAACCTGTATGCTTTTCAAAGCAGCTTACAGTCTGTCTCAGTTTTACCATTTGGTATTAATTTGAATAACAGGAAAGCAAAATGGGAGAGCCCTCTGAGCCATAGTTTAGTAGGAAAATATTCAACCATTCTTTACTCTAGGATATTAAAAACCATGAATACAATGGCAAATAATGAGTTTATGAAAATGGGAAACTTTACCATCTGTTTTGCTTTCTACCCAGGTATTTATTGTCTCTGCAGAAGTCTTTGCATCCTGAAAATCCACCAGTTTTATGGCACTCTGAAAAAATTCCTTGTTGCTATGGAGATACTGTTCTTTCACAGTGAATCCTTCTTGAAGGTAGAGGGCATTGGCAAGATTAAATGTAAATTCTTGCTTTTTCTCTGAGATGGCAGAGAAAAATGACTTCAGCACAGAAAATTCTTCCCCTAAAAAATAATTATAATGTATACTGACATATTGAACAACATAAAAACAACAGCTTTTCAGCTTTGCTTCTAAACACTGATTCATATCACCATTTTTTGCACCCTTAGGTATAACTAATGGTCCTTCCTGAGTTAGTATAAATACTTTAAGCATTTATCTTCATAGAATATGCATTTTATAAAGAACTCAGTTCTTAAACAGGAAGATTGTCATGTAAATTTGAAATTCACCAAAAACAAGAATGTGCATTTAAACAGGCTGAAGGAAATTCCCTTTTTATAGTCAAATTTAGCTCATTCTTACTTGTTGGAAATTTATCTTTAGAACCTCATTCTTTGCATAACATGCAATATTTATGGAAGGAAAATACTAATGAATACTGATGGGGGGATGACAGTGACGAGCAATCTTTTTCAATATTGTTTTTATTTCAGCTTAAGAATTGCTCTGTTGTGAGCAATGGCACCTGTCCAAGTTTTGAAATTTATGAGCAACCCCTATAATCAGCTCTAGAGATGCACAAGAATCAGAATTGCCTATTTCTTCAGGTTCATGAATGTATATATTTTGGCTGTCTACATGAACAACAAAGATCTTTAACTGTTCCAACTATTGCCAGAAGCCAAATGAGGCCACCAGAGTCAGCTAGAATCACTGTTGGCCTGTTATTTATTGTTGGCTCATTCTGACCGCACTGTTGTTGGGAAGGTAGATGTGCCTAGGAGACAATTCAGCTTTGGTCCTTGTTCAGGGGCTTCCTATTCACGACCAAAGATATTGATGCTTTTCATTCCCTTCTGGCTTAATCCTAGGACTCAATCATTGAGTCTAGGAACTGTATTTCAAATCTAAGCTACTTTCAGGGCCTTTGTTATATTTTCAGTTAAATAAAATGCTATTTTTATAACTTAAAAGTTGAGTATAGGCAATTATTCTTTATTGGAGAAAACATAAATGGCTTGTCATTAGAAGATACCCACCGAATAAAGAGAGAAAAGTTTTAATGAGGAGTTGCCTTGAGTTGTCCATTGGAAATAAGGCATTTGTGTGTGTGCATGTGTATGTATGTGCATACACTTTATCGGAGAGCTAACAGTCATAACATCTTTGTGCAAATAAGAATACATTCTATTACTGGTGGAGGTGGGGGAGGGCTATAGCCCCATGGCCTTATATCTTGTCTGGCTGAGTGGAGCCTACATTTCAGTCCCCACTTCTCTCCTAGTCCTCCCCTGCTTTCCTGCAGGTACAACCCATATAACCATACTGGAGTCTCTGGGAAGTATATTTCATTATATTTCAAATTCCATGGTTCTCCATTCTTGGGGATATAGATACAGACATAAACAATTTTAGCCATAAGAACTTATTACCCTTTGAAGAATTTCAGCAAGTCCTTACAATCCTAGAATTCTTACATAAGGAAGGGAAGAAGGTTAATCTATTTTACTTGTTTATGCAATTTCAGAGGCAATCATCTGCAATTTAAAGCTGAGGGAAATATCTCAATAAATGGGAGGCTATAAAGAAGACTTTCTGAGTGAAAACGTGAGTATTTTCAAAAGAATTAAATAAGGTCAGAAATGAAGTGGCAGAATTTGAAACTAATCTTCAGAAATTTTTAATTTATGAGCATTTTTAAAGGAATGGGGGGAAAAAGAAAGGGGGAGAAAAATAGTTCTGACTCATTTGTCAGAGCAAAAAGATTTATGTCAAGTACTTAAGGTCTAAGACTGTATGACAAACAGTCAGTTGCCCTCTGATAAATCACTGGATTCAGAAGTCAATGAAAAATGTCATCAAGTAGCACAAGTTTGAAGGAGAATATAAAGTTATCTGCCTTATAAATTTGATTAAATTTATAGATTAATAACCTCTTTTCACACAGATCAAAAACAATATGTATACGTGGATCCTAATAAGCAAAGAGAATCAATTTATTTCATTTCCTAAAGCAGAGCTAGAGAAAATCTACAGGTCATGGGGTGAATGTAACTTTTGGTTTGATTGTACTAGACCTTCAGAAAATGTTCCAAAATTCATTACATGTTTACTTCTCCTACAGTTAAGGCCCAAAGGCCAATTGTGTGTGAAATGTGAGAGATCCAAACATGAAAACAAAGGGAGTCATAGGATTATAGATTATTTTAGCCAAAAGATCCATATAAATCACTTATTCAAACTCCTCTCTTTTTAGTGAGGAATCTAAAATCCAGACGGATACAGTAACTTGAGAGGAACAGATCATAAGTTTAATTGGTTGCAGAACAAAGATTCATGGCTTGTTCTCTTTCCATGACACCCTTGGAATAAGGAAGCACCTCTGTTAGTCTTTGATTAGTAAGCAGCATATTAGAAGCAAAGCCAAAATGGAGAATTATCAGATGCTCAGTAGACTGGAGAAGGTAAATTCTGAGCAGATGTTTCGACAGAAGGGGAAAGAAGAGCAGAGGACACTGAGAGCCCTGTGGGGGTAGGATCCCAGGAGTTGTATACCCATCTGTGGAACAAGGCAGGTATTCACATAAAACAATCTGATAGCAGGAAACGTAAAATATAGACTAACTGAACAGAGAGCACCTTTGATAAAAATTGGGAATAGAAGGTAGGGCCAGGACTAGGATGAGTCAATGGGACACTTATATTGAGCATAAAATTTAAGGAGATGCCAACAGGCTCCATAACCAAGAAGATATTTTGTTACAACACATTTTTTTAAATCAGTATTGATGCAAAAAAACCCCGTGAAGAACAAAATATAAAAATATTAAATAAAGACAAGATCATTACTAGTGATTTTCCTCTTCATCTTGGGTTCCAATACCAGTCACCACCTTCTGATCTGACATACCCTAGGTCCCCCCCTTAACACCATTTTGTTCTTCTTTCTCCAGACCCCCTGAGCCTTTTCCATTCCCTTGTCCTCTTCCACTCTGTCCCCTACCTTAACTGTCTCCTTGTTCCTTATTCCTTAATTCCCTCCTCTTTTTTATTTTCCAGATTTTATTTTTCATATTTTTTCTCTCTCTGGCTCCTCTGCCTTTTCCTTTTGCAATTATCTTCCATCTGTGTCCCTCTCTTTCTCTCTCCCTTAACAAAGCATAATAGAAAGCAGCTTTGGTAGATTTTGTTACATGTGTTAACATACTCATGTTTAATTGTCCATATATATATTCTCCCAAGGAAAATATAATATATTGCCCTAAGGATCCACAGCTCTCAGTGAATCATTTTTGGAATTCATTCTGGACAATTTGCTGAACCTTTCTTCGCCTCTGTGTCCTCGTCTAAGCAGCAGGGTTATGTCCACCTCACAGAGTAACTGTGAAGAGTAAGTGAGATAGTGGATACCAAACACAGTAACAGTGAATGCTGTACTATGTATGTGATTGATAGTGTCGTCCTCATTACTACTGTGATTAGCCTTACATTCACAATGTTGTAACAGAGTTGTTAAGATTTCCATGTTTCTCTACAAGATATATCCATAGAGAGTAGTTTAAACTTCAGAGATTCTGATTTTGCTTATTTATCATAGAATCAACTTTACATATATTTATAAATGCTCTATTACTTTTCAAAGCAGTATTGTGTGATTTAAATGTTTCTGAGACTATGTAGTGGGATTTGCAGAAATTAATACAGACAGTCAAGACTAAATTTGGAACACAGTAGCTTCATTTTGCATTATTCACAAAGGAAAATTCTTGCAATTAACTTCACCATCACCAACTTCTTTTCTACTTAAAATTGCTTTTATTTAAAACAAAGCAAACAAGACCTTCTAAAAAAGAAAAACAAATCTCTAAATATAATTACTCTGTTCTGAGGCAAACATACTGAAGTTAGTAATAGTGATTAAATTTCCACATCAAAAATCTGGAAAGTTCCTCTGATGGTTAGGACATATTACCTGACAGTGATGCAAAAGTCTAAAATTAAAATCATTATGGAAATTGAGGACATAGTTAGCCAGAGAAATGGACAACCCTTTCTTTTTCTTTCTTTTCTTTCTCTCTCTCTCTCTCTCTCTCTCTCTCTCTCTCTTTTTTTTTTTCTCTCTCTCTTTATAAAGATTCTATTTGGGCACCTGGGTGACTCAATGGATTAAGCCTCTGCTTTTGGCTCAGGTCATGATCTCAGGGTCCTGGGATCAAGCCCTGCATCGGGCTCTCTGCTCAGCGGGGAGCCTGCTTCCCCCCTCTCTCTGCCTGCTTCTCTGCCTACTTGTGATCTCTCTCTCTGTGTCAAGTAAATAAATAAAACCTTAAAAAAAGATTTTATTTATTTACTTGACACAGAGAGAGAGAGAGCACCGAGGAAGGGAGAGACAGAGGGACAAGCAGACTCCCCACGGAACGCTGAGCCAGATGTGGGAGCCAACATAACGCCTATCCCAGGACGCCGAGATCATGGCCTGAACCAAAGGCAGGCACTTAACTGTGGAGCCACCCAGATGCCCCAACAACTACCCTTTTATTTTTTTTTAATATTTTATTTATTTTAAAAGTAGGCAGAGAGGCAGGCAGAGAGAGAGCGAGGAGGAAGCAGGCTACTTTCCTGCTGAGCAGAGAGCCCAACGCGGGACCCGATCCCAGGACCCCGAGACCACGACCCGAGCCGAAGGCAGAGGCTGCAACCCACTGAGCCACCCAGACACCCCAACAACTACCCTTTTAAACAGGATGATAGCGCTAAAGCTTCTATACAGTATCTCAGACTTTCAGGGGACTCTGAAACAACAACCCTTCAACACAAAAAGGCCTCAGGTTATCTGAGTGCTTTTTAAAAGAGATTTCCTAGGGGCTCCTGAGTGGCTCAGTGGGTTAAGCCTCTGCCTTCAGCTCAAGTTATGATCTCAGAGTCCTGGGATCAAGATGCCCCACATTGGGCTCTCTGCTCAGCAGGGAGCCTGCTTCCCCCCTATCTGTGAGATCTCTATCTCTCTCAAAGATTTCCTAGGGCACCTGGGTGGCTCAGTCAGTTAAGCATCTGCTTTTGGTTCTAGTTATAGTACCAGGGTCCTGGAACACAGGACCTCGTCTGGGGAGCCTGCTTCTCCCTCTCCTTCTGCTTGCAGCTCCCCCTGCTTGTGCTCTCTCTCTCTTTCTCTCTCTGTCAAATAAATAAAATCTTTAAAAATAATAATAATAAAATAAAAAGCTTTCCTTTAAAAACTATTAACCAAACAAGCTTTTAAAATGTATGTCTACATTACTGCTTTTTCTTGGTCTCAATCAGGTGAAAAAGTTGAATTTTAGTTATAAAACTAATTTTTAAAAGCTAATAAAATAATGAGAGATCCACACAAAGATTTCTGGGCGAGGATGTTCACTGCAGCATTTTTATAAGAGAAATATAGGAAACTACCTAATAATGAGAGGTTAAGTAAGTAACAATATTTCCATAAGAGGCAATAAAATGCAACAACTAAAAATTATATTCTGAAGCTGATATGAGAAAATCATCACAACATAGTGAGAGTGGAAGAATAAACAAATATACATACATAGACACATGCATGCACACACAACATAAGTCTCAATTAAAACTGGCTGAAACAGGACAGAAAAAAAATATACTGGTATACTCACAGTTTCATATCTATATAAAAATATCTGTATTAAAAGAAATAAAAAAATAAAAAATAAAAAATAAATAAAAAATAAAAAAATCTGTATTAAAAATAGTACATTCTTCTAGTAACATTTTCATTAGAAAGCAATTAAAATGAATATTTTTAAAAATTCTCCATTTTATTATAAGTTCACACTTTTGAATATTTCAATTCTGGGACCCTGAACTTCTAATTGGCAAAATAAATTTGGGCACATCTTATCCAGTATAAATAATCATATGTAAGAATCTCACCAGCTGAGGTTTCCTGAAGTTTTAAAGTTTGTCTTATTTGCTGTTGTGCTTTTCCTTTTGCTCCCAGTTGTACCATCCCAAGACCCAATGTTGTTCCCAGAGGGGAAAATATAATGTTGTTCTCGTGAGATAAAGAAATAGCTTGATAAAGGTCCACTGCAAATTCGATATTTCTTTGAGCCAATGGTCTTGAGGCTTGACTTCCAGAAAAAATCAATAGGAGACTCCACAACAAGATCTTACGCATTTTGACCTCTGTGCATTAATTAAAACATCATTAGTTTTCAAAATAATCAGAATTTACCTTAGTAAGTTCCAACAGAAAACTTTTTACCTATTAGAACAGACTATTGTAAGATGATTCTCATGCCAGTTTTCAGATGAAGGATCGTCTTTTAGGAGAAATAAGGCCTGTGCTAATGGCATTTTTATATTCCTTCAAGAACTAGATCAAAACACAAAGCAGTCATCTAAAATCAAAGAAGTTATAATTCTGGAACACTATCAATAAGCAATACTATCTCTAAATAGCTGTATGATACTTTTTCCTATATTTCCCAGGATTTTAAATGGGATCAACTCTAACTCTTTATCAAAGGAATTCTCTGTCCACTCTACTCTAAAACTGTTTGTAGATCAAAAGAGAAATAGAATAAAAAATGAAGACATTCTAGTGTGGTTTTAAACCTATAATACTAGAAAGTTAACACATTTTAAATCAGTTTGAGTAATCTGGCAAAGTCTTTGCAGTAGGAATTTTCACACTTTACACAATCTCACTTCTGGAGAGCAAAATACCCCAAAATCCACAGTGCACTTTTTTCAAAGTGAGGAAAAACAAAACTTGGGAAAACCATAAAGAAACACAATTACCATCAAATACAACTGATACAACAATAACAAAAGAAGAAAGCAATTTTTTTAAAAAAATCAAAGAATAATTTGAAACTTAACACATACAAAAAAGGTGTAACTGAAAACTTTGTACAATTTACAATACTAATGACACCTCATTAAAGTGTTCTCCACTAAAAATGCAGGAAATTCAGCCATCTGACTACATCTTGAGAATGATGATATTACCACAAACTTCATGAAATACTGACTCTGAAATCCTTATAAATTTTAGTGACACTACTTTTACCTTACAAAAAACACATCTTAGTATCCCTTAGTAACTCCTAGTTTAATAGGTTACTAGGAAATAATGTTCATTGGGGATAAAGATGAAAGCCTCCAGAACAATGTATTGTTAGCCTTAAAAAATGAAGAACTATATTTCTAAAGTGTTTTATAGACCATTACGAGGGTCATCATGACCCATAAATGGGTCATGTTAAGAGTCACTATTACATATAAAGATTACTAATAGCCAACTATTCTCTAAAACTAAGATATAGAATCATTAGCCAGCTAATATTTGTAGTTAAACTCTGTTTGCTTAGATACACAACTTGAAAAGGAAAAAGACCTCAAAATGCAATTAAAAAAAGCACTTGTTGGGGCGCCTGAGTGGCTCAGTGTGTTAAAGCCTCTGCCTTCGGCTCAGGTCATGATCCCAGGGTCCTGGGATCGAGCCCCACATTGGGCTCTCTGCTCAGTGGGGAGCCTGCTTCCCCTTCTTTCTCTGCCTGCCTCTCTGCCTACTTGTGATCTCTGTCTGTCAAATAAATAAATAAAATATTTTAAAAAAATAGATGTATATTTCAAGCAAATGTTTTATTGGAGGATTAAATTAGTACATAAGGTTGTGAACTGTTGTGCAACAATAGGAAAAGCCAGTAAGAGAAGCTTTATGTCCAAAATACATTTCTGTGTATCATTTTCTAATATATTATTGAATATATTAGAAATCTCAGAAGATTTCTGATTAGAAATATCAATTTGTAGAAATAAAAGTATTCAAAATGTTATTTGTACTTTTAAGTCACCAAGTGGCAATTCATTAGGCACATCTGGTATTTGGTTTGTGTCAGAATAATAATAAATAATATTATGAAAGATATAATTTTCCCTTATAATATAATCTGAGGGGTATCCTCTTATTAATAATCTTAATAACTAAAATTAATATTATTTGAGCATCCAATTCTCCCAGAAAATTTCTACACAAAGTTCACAGCAAAAAAATGTCTTAAAAATTCACTTACCTCATTGGGTTTTGAATCCTATTTCATTAGAAAGCATGAAGTACTGGTGAACCAAACAACACGATGAATAGTCCTATAAGAATTTGGCCTTCAAATTTACAATGACATCATTTAAAGAGAATAAAAGTGATGTGTTAATTTGATAAATTAAAATATTATCTGTATCAAAGTGAATTGAAATACCATTTCCTTACTCTGTTAAACACTCGTGATCAGTATTATTACATATGTACTTCATTCAAAGGCTATTTAATTTTAAGGTACTTACCCCAAATTGGCTTCTGATTATTCACTGTAGTGTTATAGCTGAAATGTGACTGCTGGGAAACACTAGTACATAAAATACCTGATCAGTCAAGGCCAAATTTATTTATCTTGAACACTGTATGATTAATTCCTTTAAACCCAAAGCAGGTGTTCACTACCTTTGTATAAAAGGACAAATATGATCAGGTTAATGATCAATGATGCAACTGGCAAGAATTAAGAGAGAAAACTGTAATAGTTTTATAATATTTCACCCATTATTCCACTTCTTTTACAGTAAATTGAAACAGAATTTGGAAGGATATACTAGGGCTTGTAAATTTGCTAGTAATTAGTTCTTTCTGTTTCTCACAGGACTTGCACATCAGATTACCAATGTATGCCATCATAAATATTTCAGAATGCCTATGAGAAAAAGGATAAAGCTAAATCAAGTCCAGAATGCAGAGACAAATTGCTGCTGCACGTACAGAGTTCGCAACAATTCATCAAATTATACAACTGTCATAGGAATTTCCTGTGGTTACATTTTAATCCTTAGGAAAAAGAGTAGATACCGAGAAATACACTCTCTATGTTGAACAAAAAGACCAGATTAAGATTATTGATTTACCAAATTATACGAAGGCAATACTATTAAACATAGGTAATTTGATAATAAACATCGATTTTACTTTTATATGCTTTTAAACTTTTACATGGTTTTCTCTACCAACAGTTCATTAATAAAAAATGGATGCATAATTGAACGGATTTTGATCTCATTCTTCTAGTTCAAATCAATCACCTCAATGACAATCAGATATTTAACACATTGTATTATTCATCAGCTGCCTCTAAGAAGAAAAATGGAAAATTTGTTCCAGTTAACTATCAACTATTCCCTATTCATAATTAAATGTAGTTGTTTCTGATAAATTTATGAAAAAGAAATAAAATGAATATAGATACCTTCCAACGGAATTCATCAGAAAAACTTTTTCAAGAACCTTGTTAACCTCTTTCAGTGTCCTAATGGGGCTAGAGCTCACTGCCCAGCCCTGATGGTCGCTATAGGCCATAACCTCTTAATTCACTAAAATTCTTAATTGCCCATCTAAGTGTCTCTAAATGTTTTCTAAATCTTAGGTTATAATAATATTACTTGCTCTAACATATGCAAATTCATTTCCAGCTTTTAACTGAACACTATCAGCGATCATTTTCCAAAAAGAGTTATGCAGCACAAGAGCACAATCTTTCTTCTTATTCTACTATGCAATTCATAAATAATAAGTCTGAATGTTCAAGATTATCATTCAATTAATGCTTTTGTCCCCCTGTAGTGACACCAGCGAACATCCATCACAAGTACCCTTGGCTACCAAATTATTATTTCTCCATATTACTCAGATCATAATGTGATTTAACCCGGAACAAGCCATTACTTTTCCTTCCAATGACAGAAGCAGACACTCTGTCTTAGTAAGATCATTTAATGAAGTTGTTCTGTAAGGACCTTATGTTAGAGCAGTTCAAGCAGAATATACATTTTCCTGTCTCTTGGGGAGTAAAAAAGAATGGCTATGAATTTCTCCTCCCTGTTTTAAGCTCTTTTAATAGACAATAAAAATACCACAATTGTCCATAAAATATTCCTGCAGACCTCTTAAATATTTTCACAAATTTGTTCCTTCTACAACTTCATTTTATCCCTAAAGAATTAGAAAAAAAAAATTTATTACTGAGAGCCAAAGTGTCTTGGTATAAATTTGAACCTATCACTTCCCCACTGTAAAAAATAAACCTTTTATATGTATAAAAATAATAGCAAGAGGTTACAAGTTCAATATCATCATCTTTCTTAGCATTTTGTAGTTTTTTTTAAGTAAAAATGTATTTAATTCCAAACTTTAAAAACATACAAGCAAATGTTCTCATTAATAAAGGACTTAAAATCTAATTCTTCTATTGGAGCATGAATTAACTTCAGGCATTTTTTTTTTCCTCTGTCAGTTTGCTCCATATGCTTTGTGTGGTAAAAGGAAAATATTCTGAAAAGAGAACAGGTTAAATTATGTTTAGTGTAAATCTACATACCACAAACAAAGTAGTCTATGAAAATTCTGGCACAGTCTATTTTTTTTTTTTAAAGATTTTATTTATTTATTTGACAGGGACAGATCACAAGTAGGCAGAGAGGCAGGCAGAGAGAGAAAGAGAGAGAGGGAAGCGGGCTCCCTGCTGAGCAGAGAGCCCGATGCGGGACTCGATCCCAGGACCCTGAGATCATGACCTGAGCCGAAGGCAGCGGCTCAACCCACTGAGCCACCCAGGTGCCCCTGGCACAGTCTATTTTAATGTGACAAGCCTCTCTCGCTGTAGAAAAATGGATCTTAAATAATTGAACCTAAGTGTTAATTTCAGAAATAACTTATAAAGTCTTCAACTCTAGGAACATTTGATAGGCAAGACCCTGTTACTTGCCTCGCACAATTAGATGCTATAAGATAGACGAATAAGGGGCGCCTGGGTGGCTCAGTGGGTTAAAGCCTCTGCCTTCGGCTCAGGTCATGATCCCGGGGTCCTGGGATCGAGCCCCGCATCGGGCTCTCTGCTCAGTAGGGAGCCTGCTTCCTCCTCTCTCTCTGCCTGCCTCTCTGCCTATTGTGATCTCTGTCTGTCAAATAAATAAATAAAAATCTTTAAAAAAAAAAAAAAGATAGACGAATAAGACGTAATAACCAAATGTCTTTTCATTTTTTCCTTTTGTGTGCATTTTCACTCCAAATATTAGAAACAGGAACATTAAAAGAGACTTTCATACCTCTAAAAGCTCTATTCTCATTAAATATACTTGTGAGACAGCTCCTCCTAATTCCTTTCCCGGAAGAGGCCCTAAAGTTAATTAAAGATGGGATTAGGGTTATACACAGCACAGTGCCTTGCACACATAGTAGGTTATAGAGAGGACCCTGTCTATATGAATGAGACAATTTCAGACTAATCATTTCAAAGTCATTTCCAAGGGTAAAAAATGTAAAATACTTCTAGCAAAAGAATTTCCAATTTATACCAGAAACACTAGTCGGTTCATTCAACTTTGGCTAATAAACCACTGCATTTTATGTGCCTTCACTCCAGAAAGCTGATGGCAGAAGAAGTGTATCCTATTGATATGTGTATACCTGGTGTCTATAACAGTCCCTTACATGTGTCTTAAATCATTGGTTGGGCAGGTGGATGGATGAGTGGATGAATGGATGAAGAGATGGAGGGTTGGGTATATGGATGGGGAGCAGAGCCTCCACAAAGTATTTGGTACCCATATTATCTCTTTAACATCTTAATATTCCTTTAAATATCTGGAAATGTGGCTCAGATTTCACTCCACTGTACTGTCATCCATCTAAAATTCAAAAGTCATATGTTCAAAGTTTGAAATGATGGATTATCTAATCAAACCTCCCAACCAGTGCAAGAATTCTCTGCGATATCCTTGTGAGAGAGTTATTCAACTGCCAGAGCATATCAAGAAATCCTTTGTTCCAAGGCACCCTTTCTCATTTTTTAAAAATAATTTACTTTGAAATACTTTCAAATTTATAGAAAAGTTGCTGGTATAATATAACGAACTAGCATCTCCTTCTCTCTGTGTTTCCCTGGTTGTTAACATTCCACCACTTATGTGTGCTCAGTCTAATACCTAACCTTCCTCTCCCTCTTCCTCTCATAGAGATGCAAAAAATATAAAAACTCACATATATTATGTATCTAATACATATATATGGTATATGTGCGTGTATACACAATTATAATTAGTATTTTCTGAATCATTTGAGAGCAAGCTGCAAACATAATTTATTAATCACTCTTAACCATGTCTTCCTCCCTCCCCTCCCCTCCTTTTTCTTTTTTTAATCTCTTTTTTTTCTTTCTTTTTCTTCCACACACCCTCCCTCCTTTCCTTCCATCCCCCCCTTTCTCTGTCTCTGTCTCTCTATTTGCAACCATGAATTCACAGGGGTATCTCTAGCCCAATCTAACATCTCTGGGTTCTTTTTACTTTTCCTCCTTTAATATGTTATAAATACCATCTATAAAAATGAGATACTTGCCTCTCATCCTCAATATACTCACTGATTTATTCATTTACTTACTAAGTATTGATTTGCTCAATGTAACCAACCTCCCTACTATGCTGGCCATCTCCTCCACTTACCTCTCTGCCTTTCTACCACCGAAATCCCCCTCCCACTGCCCAGTCCCAGGTTCATGGATCCAGTGAGATTCTCTGCTGGGTCTTTTCTCTGTTCCTCTTCCTTCCTTTCATAGCCAAGCAGCAGGCCTACCACCAATCTCTCTGCACCAAGATGGGAAGGAGAGGGAGGATGAGACAACTCTTCCTGTTTTAGTCAGTATTAGGAAGCAGTTCTAGACTCTGCCTTCTTAAAATTGTGTTCATTGTTTCAACTTCTACTCTTTTTCTTCATGGCAGCTTTGAAATATTTGAGAATAGGTTATGTCTCCCATGAATTCTCTTTCTTATGCCAGACTTCCCCATTTCTTTACCTGTTCTGCAACACGGTCTCCAGAGCCTTTATCACTCTGATAACATTCTCCAACATTTGTTGATAGATGCAAATATATATTTCTTTTATACCTTTTCCGTATGTGATTGCCATTCAAGGGGAGAGAAAAGCAGTATATGTAGAAGTCACAGTGCCTGACCAGGACGCACCTAACTGTAGCTGAAATAGGCAGCATCTTCTGAAACCTTTCCTCTGTCACCCTCTCCACCAACTGAAGCATTTGCTTCACTGATGCTAGAAATTCTATTGCTGGAGTTCATTCCATTGACTTTATAGTAATAAAAAGAAGTGAAGGAAAAGTTGAAGCGAGAACCATGGTCTTTGGAGTAAAACAGACCTGGACTCCAATCTCAACTCTGCCATAGACATTTGGGCATTCTTCTGATGGATCCAAATCTCAGATTTTAACCCTAAAATGATTCTTGGGAGGATTAAACAGAAAGAAGTTTTACAGTTACTGAACAGAGTATGTTCCTATATATTGTTAGTTCTTTAATTGCGTGCTATACCAAAATTCCTCTTAAAATACCACATTTTGGGGGCACCTGGGTGGCTCAATGGGTTAAGCCTCTGCCTTCAGCTCAGGTCATGATCTCAGGGCCCTGGGATCGAGCCCTGCATCAGGTTCCCTGCTCAGTGGGGAGCCTGCTTCCCTCTCTCTCTCTCTCTCCCTCTCTGCCTGCCTCTCTGCCTACTGGTGATCTCTGTCAAATAAATAAATAAAATCTTAAAAAAAAAAAAAACACATTTTTCCAAGAACTCTTTAAAATGCAAATGTGTAGTAAATAATTACAGTTATATGAATGAATTTATTAATTACTCCTACAGAACAGTAAATAAAGAAGCATAAGAATACTGGTTACCTTGTAGATGATGATATTTATAAAGAAAAATGGATAGAAAAAATGAGGCATTGTGTTTCAGAGCCAAACATTTCCTACTTGAGCTTCTACATAGAGTGAGTCCTATATATATATAGCTTCAGTCTCTTTGACTTTTTATTTCCAAGGTTATTACCTCTTTGGTTGTGCTATGCTTCTCAAGAATATATAAAACCAAATACAGGAGTAGAACATATGCAGTAATTTCTCAGTAAGTACACAAAAGAATAGATGTAGGTCTATGACAATGAATGGGAACAGTCCTACTGACGTTTACAGAATCATTTTAAAAGAAACTAGAGGGGCACCTGGGTGGCTCAGTTGGTTAGGCATCTGCCTTCGGCTCAGGTTATGATCTCAGGGTCCTGGGATCAAGCCCCGCATCAGGCTCCCTGCTCAGCGGGGAGTTTGCTTTGCCCTCTCTCTCTGCCTCTCTGCCATTCCCTGCTCTTACTCTAAGTAAATAAATAAAATCTTCAAAAATATTAAATAAAAGAAACTAGAAAGTGTGTAAATACGTAGAAATGGCTTTCTCGGTTAAGTTTTCTGATCGTCACTGTGTTTGTGTTTTTCATATTTAACTTCAAGGCAGCTTTTACAATAAAAATTGATCAAAAAGATTTGTCTGTCAAAGTAACCAGAAGTGCAACTGGTTAGAATACATTGTTCTGAATATGTACATTTTTACATAAAACCACTTGAGAACAAATGATGCCAGTTGTTACTGCCTCCTCTTTAATCGATCTTTTATTGAGAATACACAGAAAGTGACGGATAAAAGCAGCACTAAGACATTGTCTGAAAACAAAACTTCCTGAAGTTTAAATATAAAGTAAAAGAATGGTGCAGAATTCTTGATTCCTTATATGTGTTCTATATTCATACTTCATGTGACCATGAAATATTTATTTCTCTTTCAATTATAATTGCTTCTTATATCTTTTTATCTTCACTTCACTACTTGTTTCTTGACATAATTGCTTGGCTCTTCGTTCCCAATCCAGAATTTCTTTGGGGAACAGGTTTTTCTCATCAAATACAGCTTTCAAAGCTACGAAATGATGAAGAAAATGGCATGGAAATTATACTTGGTAAGAGACTCAATTAAATGAAATAGTGGGGAGAAAATTCTTGTTTCAATTCATCTGAAAATTTGTATGTTTCTAAAACCAAGAGTGTATTTGGGGGAATTTTCTCTGAAGCTCCTGCTATTCTTTTTACTTCAATTTAAATTAAAAAGTTAAATTTTCACAGAGTTCGTTCTATTAATGTATTTATATCATGATAGAGATCCACCATTTCACAGTAGAAGACTAAAGAAGCTTGTGTTTTCCACTTTTGCTTTTTAATCTACTTAACAGCTATCAAAGACTCATAAAAAGCCAAGAACAAATTATTCTGTATTGAAATAAGACAATTAAAATAATCAAAACACAGTTTGACTGTCTGCATGACTAAACAAGTGCATCTGCAATCATGTCCTTGTAAGATTCTTGGATCTGCAGGGATCTGTGGCTTCAGAAAAAAAGAGCCAAATTATCCCCATGAGTGGCTATATTATGCATCAGTGAGAAGTAGGAGGAAATTGTGCCACGCATTCAAGAAAATAATTTTGGCCTTTTGTTTAATTTTATCATTTCAACAAATGTTTACTGAATGTATATTATGCACAATGTTCTATGCTCAGGCATAAATGGGGCACAAATATGACTAAGTCACAGACTTTCTTCCAACTGGTAGAAAGGAGGAACAGTGCCCAAATAACCAAAAGTTCAAGTACAATAAGATACAGTTCTAAGAAAATATGAGCAACAGAAGCTGTGGTGAAACATATCAAGAAATTCTAAGAAAATGCAGAGATCAGAGGAAAAGCTTTAAGGATTTAAACACTATTTGACGTAGATATTGAAGTCCAGGTAGGATTTTAAGTTGGTAAGAAGGACCATGGACATGAGGAAGAGTTGGCAAGGGAGGAAGGAAATGTCAGCTAGAGGGAACAAAGTAAATAAATGTGTGGAGAAACAAGAACCCTTATTTGGATTATTCCGGATAATTTAGTACAATGTGACCGAAGTTCAAAATATAGATAGAATGAGGTTGGAGCAAGACAAAGGAACACTTTAAATGCTGAGCCCAAGGAATATGACATAAACTACAGAAAAGTTGAACAACCTCACAGTACCATGCCATCTTTATATATTTGGATTGGGGGAAAAAAAAAAAAAAAACCCTCTCCACTTCCCATGCCAACATGATTGTATAAGTCAATATCTTTCCACTTTTTCTCTTAGATATTATATAAGAACAACAGGGAAAATGAGAAAAGTATAATTTGGCAAACAGACTCCACACAAGTAAAGCCCAAAGATAGAGGTAAATTGCAGCCTGCAAAATGTGGAGAAGGGCAAGAGCTCACAGTGGGCAGAAGTTACGCAAGAGAAAGTGATGAGTATGGAAAGTGTAAGAATGCCAGCTTCCATAACATCTCAGAAAGTTCTAGCAAAAAGACGCGCACTAAGGGTGAGGGGCCCACCCTGTAGTACAAATACTTTATCTTTCATTCATATCGATGGATGTAAACAGAGGTGAATAAGGCTGGAAGCAAAGGCCCTCCACAATACCCCGTTATATTCAGTGAAAGAGATGAGGCAGGACTACATAAAGAATCATGCACATGAGCCATTTTTTGCTAAGAACAGTCTGCCCCCAACAGGTTGTAAAAATTGAAGGCCATTCCAATCACATGTTACAAGCTCTCGTCTCAGTACCTACTATAAATTTCAAGTCTAAAAACCCCAACTCATTAAGACTAAATAATTAAGAGAGGAAATAAACATTTTTTTAAAAAGTGGCATATCAGGGACACAGAGGACTATAAGCAAAATTAGAACCATAACAAAACAAATTTTAAAAAGAACTAATCAATACACAGACCACCACCAGAGAAATATTGCCACTGGCCAGATACATACTGTTACTGAGCACTTCGTCACAAATTAAATTTTAAAACTTGGAAGAGCACTTATCTCTGTGAAGCAAGATCACAGAACAGACGTGAAAGAAGTCAGGAAATGGCACAACAGGAAGTGAGGAAAGTGAGCTGGCAGAACTCACGAAAAATCTCTCGAGCAAGAATAGACTATGGGGCAACATAATGGGGAGCAGAATTTACAGATGAGAGAAGCAAAAATAACAAGATGAAAAGTAAGAGAAGATATGAGAGAGGAAAGTGATACTGAAAAAGAAATAGATCCAACAACACAAGCATCACATGAGTCCTTAAGAAAGAATGACAGAGCAGAACAAATATTTGAAGGCATCATGTATGAAGATTTCCTTACATCAGAGACAATATGACATATACAGAAAGGACATACGGTGGCACCAGGAAGTAGAGAGTGAGAATAGTCAAACAAAGCAAATCTTAATAAAATTATTAGACTTCAGAGAGATTCATTTGGCAGTCAGACAAAATGATCAAGTCACTCAAAAGGAGAAAAATGGATATCTTACATTATCTATCTTCATAGTAATGATCGATACCAGAAGGCAGTAGAGCAACACCAACAAGGAAATCAAGGAAACAATGTGTGAGATATGGATATGATACAGACCGAAACTGTGCCACAAATCTTAGAGTTACAAAGAGTTTCAACATGCGGAGAATTCAGGGACTAGTGTTTCTAAAAGAACTTTTTGAGGAAATTTCTACAAAATAAATTAGTACATGACTGAGGAAAATTTAGAAAAAGGTTTAGTAGTGAGCCCTGAATGTTTTTAAAGGTAGAAGTGGGATTAAAATAATATTCAGTTTAGGATAACAAAACAGAAGGTAGAAGCCATATGCCTGACAATGTAGAAATGATAAAACTAACAAAAACTGGAAGAGTGAGGGAGAAGCAGCTTCATTCATGATAAATCAGTGACAGCTAAGAGGCAAAGGACTTAAAACAACAAGTCATAATGGCCGTAGAAGTAAATGTAACAAAATAAAATCAGCTCAAAGAGAGATCGAATTATTGAATAAAATTAGTTAGTAGAAAAGAAGAGGAATGAAGAAACATGCTCATTTTATCATCAGTCAGCATGGATGTAATAGTTACTGTCCTAGAAAACTGAAGGGCTAGAAGAATTATATAAATGTATGAGTATAAAGGTACCACTAGAACAAATATATAACACCCTCCTGAAGTAAAAACAACAAAAAAATTACAGATCCAGTGAAAACTTTAAAAAACATATAAATAATACATGGCATAAAAGAGTGTGAGAAGTACCAAACCAAATATCTAATATATTGATCAATTTAAATGTGCCCAATTTCATGATAAAAAAAATGACTTTTTAGTTGGATCAAAAGTAAAACCCAACACGCATCTAAAATGAAGTGATTCTAAAAATTTGAAACAGAAGGATTAGAAGAGCATAGCAGGCAAATCCAAACCCAAAGAAAGCAAGAGGTCAAAATCTAAAATCATCAATGTATAGAGAAAACCTCAGAGAATACACAGAGACTTGGAGAAGTGGGTGCCAGAAGTAGGTGATACTGGGAACTGGACAAGTCCGTATCGAGGAAGTGAGGGAGACTTCTCACTGGATAATTTTTTATGTGCTCAATATTTGATTAGTGTGTATTTTGTTTTCTTGCAATAGGACAAAAATGAATAAACCTAGAACTACCTCTTAAGCAAAGCTACAAATGAAAATACTTTGCATTTGCCTAATACCAGCAGTACAAGGTCTATGGATTTCTGTACATCAGTTGATTCTGTCCTGTATGACTGTAAATTAGCATTTGAGAATCACGAGTCATTCTGAATGCCTTAGAGCTCTCCTGAGATCCACCGTGAAAGCTAGAATGTTCCTTTTGAAATAAACTCTCGCTGTTTTACTGATATATTTCTCAACTACATGAGGAATTTGCATCACAACTGACTGGGTTTTAGAACCGTGAACCAATGACTGATAGGCGCTCGCAGATCTAAAAAGAGGCAGTCTTACCTGAATAATTAATTTTTTTGAGTTAAAAAACGTGATAAAAAAATTCACATACAGGGGCAGATCCCCAAGCCCAAAGCTTACAATTTGGGGAGGTCTCTAAAATACATGGATATAAAACTACAGACACATAATTATTCATAAAAATAGCTATTTATTCAGAATGAGAAAATCAATCTCAGCAAACTATTGAAGTTTTAGAGTTGGGTCCTTTTCTTCTGAGATCTTTTTTAGGAAAGGCACCTGGAATGCTCACCCAGAAAAGCTGCCTGCTAGCAATCTGGCTTCCACTTTTCCCCGGAACACTAAAACTCCCAGCAACTACTAATACTCAAAAGAGATGAGGCCCATTAAGCAACCTCTTGGTCTTACTGGCAAACTCTTTCATGTTGCAAAAATTATGTCATTAACCTAACACCTTCTAAACGGGTAATACTGATCAATTCCTCTTACTATGCAGAGTAACAACATCTGCTAGGTTAATGGCATAATGCTGTCATACGATAATGTGAGTGAGTCTGCAATGATTGTGTGAAACATCTAAGAGACCATTAACCGTTTACTGAGCTTGTTTAAGATTATAAAGGAATGTCTTTAACCTTGCTGTGATCACTTGCTTTCTTGAAGTATTAACTGGCAAGGCTAAAGTTCCCAATTATTCAATCAAACATTAATCTAGGTGTTGCTCTGAGGGGATTTTGCTGATGTAATTAAACTCCCTAATCAATGGACTTTAAGTAAAAGAGATTATCCAGGATAATCTGGGTGAGTTTCATGGAGTTTCATTCTGTCCTCTCCTGTCTGCAGACAAGAGCTTAAGATGAGTGCTCAGTCTGCCCAGGATCTTCCCTTCCCAATTTAGCCCTACTCATTTTGGACTTGCTCAGTCAGCCCCCACAATCCCATAAGTAAATTCCTTGTCATAAATTTCAATATATGGTCCTGCTGGTTCTGCTTTCCTGAACTCTGACCAATACACTTGCCATAAACTACATTGTTTACCTCAAGACAATTGTGAAGGGCAAAGTGTTCTCCTTGAGTCAAACAAACTGGTGTGTCAAGGTTGGTGGTTTGTGACTAGAGTCTGTTGGTTATTCCTTGTAAAGAAAACGCATGTTTATTCAAATGTATAGCTTATCTTAAAGCCCTCTCAATTCCCACAAAGGTGCTATGTGAGACCTCAAGTCTCAAACTTCTTGTTTTCTGGGCCAACAACTTTTAATCTTAAAGAGTAGTTCTCTTAGAAGGGCTAGTAACAGCTAACGTATATGGCCTCTGAAGGCTTCTATTCACTTAAACTCAAAGTCTTTGTCCAGGTGGCATGACCCCACATAATGTGATCCCTATCCACGCCCCCCCTCAACTTCATCCTGTGCTAGTCTCCATCTCTCTCATACTACCCCAGCAACAGTAACTTTCTTTCTGACCCCAGAACATGTCAACCCTGTTCTCAACTCACTGGCTTTACACTTCTGGACCTTGTCCTTGGAGTGTCCTGCCCCTAACACTTCATGAGACTGCTTTTCTATCTTTCAGATTCAGACAAAAAAATCAGAGGAAACTTCACTGATGCTCCCCTAGTCATGTCTTATCATATTATTGTGCTTTATTTTCTTCATAACTCTTATTAATATCACCATCCAAACTTATCTTCATATACTTATTATCTCTCTCTCCCCTGGGGGATAAACTCAATAAAACCAAAGACCTTGTCTGCCATCATATCTCATATTCCCATAACACCCAACAGGGCATCATGGGAGGACTTCAAAAAATATATTTTTTGAATAAATGAACAAGTGAGTGAAGATACCTCCAAGAATACGAATTGGGCTAGGTTGGGTGGGCTCACTTCTCAAAATATGGAATTCTTGCATTCCAGAGACCGGATGGCTCTGTAATGATGAAAGAAAGATGGTTCACCATGTCATATATCCATATATGCATCCACTTACCACAGCCCTTAAAATCGACATCTGGCGTTATTGGTAACCATTTACACTTACTATTTCCTACCTGGGAAAATCTGACATTTATATATTCATTACTTTGTTCTATAGCTGGCTGCCCAACAAGGTTTGTTATAATGATACCCAAAAGATGTTTTAAAAGTAATGAAAATGAAAGATATGGTGGTCATGAAGGTATTAAAACATTTTTTTATTAAAACATTTTCACTGAAATAAAATGATTTGATAAACTTTATAAAGCAAAGCTGATCTTCTGTCATCTGATGCTTCCCTTGTCCCCTGATTAGCAACGAACTGTATTAGACAAACAATAGTGACACTGCAATGACCAGCTGCTGTTCATCAATGAATAGATAGTATCTTGAAAACTTTCTAATTCACATCCTTTATCCTATTTTATTCTAAGTCCTCTAAATAAGTGCTTTTCAAAATACGATGTGTGCAAGAATTACCCAGAAATCTTGTTAAAAGGTAGATTCTGATTCAATAGATCTGAGTTGGGGCCTGTGATGCTACATTTCTAACATTATCCCAGGTGGTGCTCATGCTATTATCCACTGCCCATGTCTTGACACCAAGTTTCTCATTCCTGAATCTAGACTCTAGAGCAGTATTACCAAGTTGTCATTTAATTTCAGCAATCACTGACTAATAATCAGGTAGCAAAGCAACAGGTTGTTGGCAGGGTGGTGAGGACTGGTTGAAATCCTTTAATGGTCTTCATATAACTCTTACATAATAGTAGTTTAGGACCTGTTGAACTTTTTTTTTAAAGACTCAATTTTTTTTTAATTTTTAATTTTAATTTATTTGGGCCTTATACAGGGATAAAGACTCAATTTTTTTAAGAGCAGTTTCAGGTTTAAAATAAAATTGAAAAGAAGGTACAAAGATTTCGCATATATCCCTGCCCCCACACATACTTAGCCTCTCCCTTTGTCAACATCACTTACCAGAATAGTATAGTTTTTCCCAGGGATGAATCTACATTGATTCATCATAATTGCTCAAAGTACTTTGTTTACCTATGGGTTCACTACTGGTGGTATACATTTTATAGGTTTGGACAAAAGAGTAATAGCATATATCCCTCATTGTTATGTCACACAGAGTATTTTCAGTGTCCCCTAAAAATCCTCGGTGCTCTTCCTTTTCTTCTCCTCTCCTCTTTACTGGCAACCACTGCTCTTTTCACCATAGTTTTGCCTTTTCCAGAATGTCATGTATTTGGAATCATCAGTATGTCCTTTCTCAGGCTAGCTTCTTTCACCTAGTAATATTCATTTAAGATTCCTCCATGTGTCTTTTCATGGCTTCATAGCTCATTTCTTTTTAGAGCTGAATAGTACCCCATTATCTGGATGTGCTACAGTTTATTTATATATTCACTTATTGAAGGACATATTAGTTGCTTCCAAGTTTGGACAGTTATGAATAAAGTTGCTTGAAACATCTATGCACAGGCCTTTGTGTGAACATAAGTTTTCAACTCCTCTGGTTAAATACCAAGAAGCATGATTGTTGGAATATGTAGTAAGAGTATGCTTCCTTTTGTAAGAAACTGCCAACTGTCTTCCAAAGTAGCTGCATCATTTTGCCTTCCCACCAGAAACAAATGAGAGTTCCTGTTGTTCCACATCCTCATCAACGTTTGGTATTGTCAGTGTTTTGGATTTTGGCCATTCTAAAGAATTTTTTTTTTTAAGATTATTTATTTGACAGAGAGAGAGAGAGATCACAAGTAGGCAGAGAGGCAGGCAGAGAGAGAAGGGGAAGCAGCCTCCCCGCTGAGCAGAGAGCCCGATTCGGGACTCGATCCCAGGACCCTGAGACCATGACCCGAGCCAAAGGCAGAGGCTTAACCCACTGAGCTACCTAGGTTTCCCGGATTTTGGCCATTCTAATAGGTAAACAGTGATATCTCATTGTTGTTTTACTTTGCATTTCCCTGAAGACATAGTGGAACATCTGTTGAACCTTTTAAAAATGTTTTTCACATATTAATGATGTCTGTCTTCTAGGATCCAAATTTTGATGTGTGTGTGTGTGTGTGTGTGTGTGTGTGTGTGTGTGGCTTTCAAGATGATTTATGCCAGTGTATAAAGATATAAATAATAGGAAGGAATTCCACTTCTAAGATGTCTCTTTTATCCTCATTCTTTAGTTATCTAAAATTTCCTGGAGTATATCACGTTTAACAATCTCTTGCTTCTTACTTAGAATGAATATATCTATATATGCTTTCTTTTTGTATTATAATTATTTGTTCCAATAAGAACTTTTCCAGAAATATCAGGGACTTTCTTTCTTTTTGGTACTACATTTAAGATTATATCCAAAAGCAAAGATACAGTGAGTTAGATTTTTACCAGCAGTCTATGTGCATATTTTCATCTATAGTTTAAGAACTATATAGAGAATTTTGTGTCGTAATGAAAACCACAAATTGTCAGAGCCACCATTTTTTAATTATTTTGTCCCTCCTTTTAAATTGTGGGTTACCAATGGATACACAAATTCTGTTTCATCTGGTAGAGTTTTAATTGACTTCCTCTCCTTCTTTGGAAACACCAGTTTCAGAACTGACATGTAGACTGGACTGGAGATTTTTTTTTTTTTTTTTTTGTCAGAGAGAGCGAGCACAGGCAGGCAGAGTGGCAGACAGAGGCAGAGGGAGAAGCAGGCTCCCTGCCGAACAAGAAGCCCGATGTGGAACTCGATCCCAGGATGCTGGGATCATGACCTGAGCCGAAGGCAGCCACCCAACTGACTGAGCCACCCAGGCGTCTCTGGACTAGAGATTATTAACATGAACAAACTGTCAATTCTTGCAGATGTGCAATTCTTCCAGTTTCATTTAGTTTCTGACTACAATAGTCCAAAGTAAGCCTCCCCGTTCTTCCCACACCTGACTACAACTGAGAACCAAAACTTGACAGCTCAAATCCCTGTCTAGACCCTACATGCCTATAGCTGTCCTTTTCTCACAGGATCTCCAGAACCCAGAACAACTGACCTTTGTCTCCAACTCACAGTGTATGGTTCAACTGGCTTTACAGAAGCAACACCAAAAAGAATCCTTGAAAGACCACTTCTGAGACCCTGCTTTGTCCCCCCAGAAGATTTATGATCACCTCTGGGTTGTTCCATGATGAGCAGTATTTCCGGAACAAAAGCAGGGGACTGACAACGTCAAACTTGACCTGAGCCCTGCACTCCTGGAAAGCAGAGACAGTTAAGAAATTCCTCTTCTCTTTCGTGTCATACTCTGAGATAAGACCCTCTGTACCCTTCCCCAGAAGTCTTGTAAGACTCACAGATTCATGAACCTGCCTCTGTAGCAGCTCAAGCCTGTTTCCTTTTCTCTCAGAGTTCCTCTTTAACAAATACTCTCCCTATGCAATAGCCTGCAACAAAATCATCTCTTTAATTGTCCCACTCATTTTGTCTCTGACAGAACAATAACAAGAACCACACAATTCACCTGAGGTACCACTAATGCAGCATTTTCCCTACACTGGAAATTTTAAAGATTTTACAGATACGGTATGAATGGGTTCTAGGGATTTGCAGGTGAAACCTGACCCAAAGACATTTCTAAGTCTTGGCCAGGTTTTTGAATAAGGCATATCAAAGAGGGGTTTCAAGCTGTTTGAGAACCCACAGGGAACAACTTGGAAGCTAAAGAGAGAGTATGAAAGATGTTTTAACTTGAAAGGAAAAGAAAGAGAATACAAAAGGACATTAAAAACCCAGTAGGCAAGACTAAAAAGTCACCAGGGGATTATGGAGTGTTTGAAAACTGTCCCTAGTTCCAAGTGATAGTTTAGAATATTGAAAGTAAGTCTGGCAGAATGCCCCTCATCTCACAATTGCCAAATAACCTTCCACACACTGTAATTTTTGGGATTGCAGGAGTGCATGTAAAATGCAGCACAAAGATTTAAGGTAGACTGTGGTAATGAAAATGTGGAGCGGGGGATATGTCAGTAACTGAGGTTTTTTTTAAGTGCTGTTTTACAATAACATTTTTTTTTTAAAAATCCAGCAGCATTCTCCTGAAAAGGAGATGAACAATTTTCAATGAAAGTGATAAAAATGGGTAATATTATAGTAAAATGGCTGATTTCAAAAATAAGTATAAGAATAAGCTGCCTAGGCGATTCCTTCCCATTCAGTTTTCCCTCCTTTCCCCTATGATCCTCTGTGCTATTCCTTATATTCCACATATCAGTGAAACCGTATGATCATTGTCTTTCTCTGATTGACTTATTTTCTCGGCATAAGACAAACCATGAGTGACTCTCAACTACACAGGGAACACACTGAGGGTTGCTGGAGGGGAGGTGGTGGGGGAGGTTGGGGTAATAGGGCGATGGGCATTAAGGATTAAGGCTCGTGATGGGATGAGCATTGGGTATTATACGCAGCTGATCAATAACTGAACTCTACATCTGAAACTAATAATGTGCTATGTGTTGGCCAACTGAATTTACAAAAAAAAAAAAATACGCTGCCTAAGGAACATGATTTGAACGCTATTTGAACAAGGGAGATGACACCTAGAAATAGTAACAACACGAACAACTGAATAACGTGGACACTCCTCACGTAGGGCCCATCTCTTACTAGTTACATGAGACCAGCTAAGTCATTTGAACTCTTCAGGTCTATGCTCCAGATTCCTTATGTCAATGCCAGAGTTTAGGCCACAGACTCCTCTTATAGAAAATAAGGACAATAATAACTTCTATAGCATAAAGCTGTTAAGTGGAATAATATTGGAATAATAACAGTAAAATATTATCAATAAAGAAAATGTATCAAATTCTTATTAGGTATCAGGCCCTGTGCTAGGGGCTTCACCTATATTATTTCACTTAATGTTCACAGCAACCTTACGAGGGCAGTAACTAATAAGATGCCCATTTTTAGTTGAAGAAACTAAGGCACGGGAAGTTCAATTGACCTGTTCAAAGTCATACAGCTAGCAAGCAGTAGAGTCTTGATTTGAAGACGAGGGTATGCTTGAAATAATTGCCTTTATACCATTATTGCTTTGAGTCTCCCAAGTTCTATTCCCTTTATAAGTGGAAATTCTCCCAAAAGACAACCATAGCCATTAATACCTTATAACGTAATAGGAATACTGACTGCAATTTCAAAAGATCCAAAATAATGTAAAAGGCCAGGAGTGGGGGGGGGAAGCATGAAGATACAGTTAAGATGATAATATGCCAGTTATCAATATATCGCCCCTCAGCTCCAAATCCACTCTTCACTGTTTACTTTGGCATAATGGACTAGAGCCCTGTAAATATCTCTTTTGCCAGTTGGTTGATGCTGATCCCTGTCACAAGAGGACCCTAGATGGACACTGGAGAAGTGGATTTCTCTCCCAGGTGGGTGCTCGTGTCACCATGCTCCTGCAGTGCAGTTTCTCTAGCACTTAGATTCCTACAGCATGATTTCCCCCAGGACCAAGTCCACACAGAGGCTTTCCCAGCTCCAGACGCCCATGGTACAAGCATGGCGACCCCACAGCCCAGAACTAGCAGCCTTCCTTGTCACCTGTCTGGCACCACCTGGTGAATGGCTTTCCTGCTTACCCCAAGAGGGAAGTGGAGGTCTGCCAGTATGACTCCTCCCTGTGAACAGCCTCCCCTGTACTCTTTTGGTGGCTTTGTAGTGAGTTCAGAGATGCAGCCCCTCCCTGTGGATGGCTTCCCGTGTCACCCGAAAGCAGAATATCGGCAGTTCCGCCTGCAGCTGCTCTGCCACCTCACCATCCAGTGAGACATTGGCGAGCCCTCTCCCATGGGGTCTGGGTGACCGCCCCAGCTGGGAGGGGCATCTTCCTCGGTCTCCCTCAGGTCTGAGGGTGCAGTGGCTGTTCGTTAGATCTGATATTCCTGTGTTCTTTAGAGTTCTCTTTACCTTCTACCAGCCAATTTTCTATAACACCCATGTATTACAGCTAAAATCAGAACAAGAAAGTGAACATAACCAGAACATAAACTCTAAAACATGTCTATACTTGCTCTTCAGTTACCGCGGTTCTTTCCTACTATAGTCAGTTTCTTGGAAAAGCGTGAGCTTTTCTTGGTTGATGTCCCACAAGCACCTCCATCTCAACGTATTTTGAAAACCATCTCTAAACCATCTTCTTCTATTTCCTCTCTTAATAATAGTCTCCTTTTTTGGACATAGTTTTCCAAGCTAAAATCCTGAGTCATACATATGTTCACATCTCATCGAGGCACATAACCCTTTAAATTCAATCTCCTTAACATTTCTCAAATTTGCTATTTCCTTTCTAGGGTCTCCTTATCTTCAAAATAATAACACATACCATTTAATGAGTGTTTAGTTATGTACTAGTCACTGTGCTAAAGTCAGCTGTAGCATACAACTTCAAAATCAGGCATGGTTAGCCCCATTTTATACATGAGAAAGCTGAGACTTAGAGGTTTATGTAATTTGTCCATAAACAACTAGAGGAAGTCAAAGTAAGGATTCCAAAGCAGAGAGCCAGCTGCAAACAACTAGCTCCCAGTACTATAATATGCAGCCTTCTGTCCAGTACCATTACAAAGCATTTTTTACACAGTTTCCAGAAAGCTTTCTGAATTGCAAAACTGGTCATATCAGTTTCCTGTTTTAAACACTTCAATAGATTTTTTTTTTTTTTTTTTAATTTGAGAGAGAGCGTGAGAGGATAGAAGGTCAGAGGGAGAAGCAGACTCCCTACGGAGCTGGGACCCTGATGCAGGAATCGATTCCAGGACTCTGGGATCATGACCTGAGCTGACGGCAGCCACTCAACCAACTGAGCCACCCAGGTACCCCTCAATAGAAATTTTGGTTTGGGATAGGGTTTTTTTTTTTTTTAAGAGTTCATTTCATCTTTACTTTTGAAGAATATTTTTTGCTGAGTAAAGAATTTTAGGTTGGGGTGTTCTCCGCCCCCCCACACACTCCCTTCATTACTTTAAAAATGGTTTCTCCAGTGTACTCCAGGTGGCATGGTTTCTGGTAAGATGTATGTTATCATTTTTGCCTTTATTCTTATTCTTTTTTGTTCTCCAGTGACTACTGAGGATTCTCTTTATCACTACTTTCAAAAACTTATTATGACGCACTATTATTTTTTTATATATTTTTCTTGGGTTTCCTTGAGTTTTTGTAATGTTCGCTTATAATTTGGGTAGGATTTAATAGGTAGTAGTATGTCATCCTTCTCATTGCACCAGACAGAAAAACAAACAAACAAAAAAAGGTAAATTACAGAAATTAATATTTTAAAATCTATCAGAGGGTGGTGGAAGCAAAGATTATCAAATTAAAATTCTGGAGCTGGCAGAACCCTTCTTAGATGGGCTAAGATTGCCAAATATTTTCTTCCCTCTGTGGATTTATTGTGTCTGGGCATTGCTAAGGAACAGGATTGCCATAGACAAAGAGACCTTTCTCAGGGGATGTAAAATCAGAAGAGTTTTGATGACTGTGGGTTGGTGTGATATGCTGGAATCTAGAGAAAATCTATAATTATGGCCAGTATTCCCTATAGATGTTTTCTGAATGCTAGGGTGATAGAGACCGTGGATTGGACTGGAGAGGCAAAGTAATATTCCCTGTAAATTTGCAGTACTTAGGAGACAATATACCAATAAAAGAAGAAGCTTAAAACAGACATTTGAAATCAGAAATGGACTAAATCTAACTAAAG
Organism: Enhydra lutris kenyoni; assembly: GCF_002288905.1. NCBI lineage: Eukaryota > Metazoa > Chordata > Mammalia > Carnivora > Mustelidae > Enhydra > Enhydra lutris. Next base: position 22,822,784 of record NW_019154086.1, on the reverse strand, counting down.
CTTTAACCAAGCACTGACCGAGCTCAATTCCTAATTGAATTAATGTGATCTGCTCTTCAGGTTCTCTGTCCAATTAAGGAAAAGGTAAACTATCTCTGGGAGAAAATAACATTAATTTTAGTATCTATAGATCAGACATACATAATTTCTGTCATACAATTTTTTTAAAAATGTACAAAAATTATAAGACTTGTAAAGGAGAAGGAAAACCATGAGGAAAAAATAGACAATATAGAACCAGATCCCAAGATCATTCAGATACTGATGTTAACAAGCCAAAGCTTTGGAATTACTGTTATAAATGTATTAAAACAGAAAATTTTGACAAAATGGATGAAAACATGAGTAATTTCAACTGAGAATTAGAATCTACATAAAAAGGGTTTCAAATGGCATCCTAGAACTGAAGAAAATGTATATGTGAAATCTGAAATTGGGAACTGATCACATGAGTTTAAGAGCAGACAGGCAAAGACAGGTGTAGTGAATTCAAAGCAAAGACTAGTCAATATAAAGTACCCAAAATAAAGCCCAAGGAAGAAAATAAAATGGACAGAAGAGAAGAATGTAAGAAACATTTACATTTATGATGGAAAGAATGTCTAACATATGAAAATTTGCAATCCCAGAAGGACAGGAGATTTAGAATTAGAAAGAAACAATATTCAAAATGATAATGGCTGAGAATTGTCCAAAATTGAAAAAAGACTTAGTTGAGAATTCCTATCAACCCCAAACAGTATAAAGACTGAGAAATGTATATTTATAGCCATCATGATCAAACTGCTCAAAACTAAAGATAAAGAGAAAAATCTTTAAAGAAGCCAGATTAAAAAAAAAAAAAGATACTACATCAAAGAAGCCACAATAATATTAAGAGCTGAATTTTAAACAGGAATTATGGGAGCAAGGAAACAATGGGACACTATCTTTAAAAAGCAGAAAGGGAAAAAAGCAACAACAACAAAAAAAGCCCAACACTACTATTTAAAGTTTTAAACCCAGTGACAATATCCTTCCTAAGCCAAAATGAAACAAGTGCATTTTTCAGACACATAAAAGCTGGGGAAATTACTCACCAGCCGATCCACATTATAAGAAATACAGCAGGACATTCTTCAGGCTGAAGAAAAATAATCTCAGTAGAAGCTTACTATTACAAGAAGGAATAAAGAGAACAGAATAGAGTATTGTAAACTCTGGAGAAATCACTAAAAGAGTAATACAAAGAGATACAAAAACAGAAGAATTAATAGAAGAGATAAAATGGAATAATTCAAAATACTTGACTAAAACATTCCAATGGGTCCTCCTTTCTGATAAAATAAATGCTAAAGTCTTTAGCATAGTACACTAGGTGCTCCATGATCTGGCCCTCATTTACCTATCTAGCCTTAATTCTGCCATGCCCCTTCTAGAACTAGCCATTTGGAACTATGAGTAGCTCACTTAGCACTCCTTATTCATACTACCTTACATTTGCATAAGCTACTCCTTTACCAGAAATATCATTCCCCTTTTTTTCTTTCCTGACTAATAGCAACTTGACTTTTAGTATCTAGCTTGACCTAACCAGATTTCTAAAAAAAAAATCTATGAATCTCTATGTGGTCCCATGGAAGCCAGTGCATATCTTTATCACAGCCCTTGGTGTAAAACGTAATTATTCATTTCCTTACCTATTTTGCCAACGAGTCTTCAAGATCTCTGAAGGCTGGGCCTCTACATGCTAAATCTTTGTCTCCAGCGTCCAGCACAGAGACCAGCCTGTGCACAGAGGCATTCAGTATCTACCTCAGAAAAGGCTAAAGATAGGGGCACCTGGGTGGCTCAGATGGTTAGGCTTCTGCCTTCATCTCAGGTCATGATTCTGGCATCTGGGGATCAAGCCCCACATCAGGCTCCTTGCTTAGCTGGGAGTCAGCATTTCCTTCTCCTTTGCTGCTCTCCCTGCTCATGCTCTCTCTCTCCCTCTCTCTCTCAAATAAATAAATAAATCTTAAAAAAAAAAAAAAAAAAGGAAAGGCTAAATACATAAGTGAGCAAACATTATTGCAGTATCTGCTAGTTGAACACCATAGGATATCATACAAAGCCTGTTACAGTCCTCTGTCATCCTCAAGACCATGATTTCTAAAAAGCACACCAGTACCTCAAACTCAACACATTCTAAACTCTACTCATGTGTGTCAGACTCACTTACCTAATGTCTCCCAGTGCAGCCACCTTAGAATCACGTAGATTTCTGCCCTACTTCATCCCTGATGTGCCTTTCCTTACACTATTTCCTTGATCTTGACTTCTTTTCCTCCTCCTTCACCCTGTGGACTCCTGCCCTTCCCAAGTGTGTGACCGCCACTCGGCACTGCTTCTTATGCCCCAGCCACAGTTGGTCTGGCTTCTCCCTTGGTGTGTCCACAGAACATGGTGTCACATGTCATGCATTCCATTGTCCTCAAAGTCTGCATCTGTCTCTCCCTTACATTGATGGAACTTTAAGAAAAAAAGAACTATTTTCATTTGCAGAGAAGGCAGGTAACTGGAAATACTGAAAGGAGAGCAAAGGATAAAAAGCTGAAGAAGAAAACTTTTAAAAAGGAAGTAAAACATCTTTAAAAAGAAAAAAAACAAAAAACTGTGCGGCACCTGGGTGGCTCAGTGGTTTAAGCCTCTGCCTTCAGCTCAGGTCATGATCTAAGGGTCCTGGGATCAAGCCCGGCATCGGGCTCTCTGATCAGCAGGGAGACTGCTTCCTCCTCTTTCTCTGCCTGCCTCTCTGCCTACTTGTGATCGGTCTCTCAAATAAACAAATAAAATTTAAAAAAAAAAAACACTGTGGAAATTACAGGAAAAAAATATATTGCAAAATCCCAGGAGAAAAAAAAATTTCTTTGAAAATGTATTACAAAAAAAAAAAAAAAAAGAAAATGTATTACAGTATTTTAGGTATGTCTATTCAGCCATCTACCCCCCACCTCCCCACACACATCCACCTACCCATAGAGAAGAATTCTCCTGCTGCAGACTGTACAAGGCTCCTCACAGGAGTGCAGGAGCTTGCACCATGAGGAGAGGTGTTTGCTGCCCTCACTGTTGACCTCTCCCGCTTTCTTGCTCCCCAGCTTTTGCATACTCCCTGTCTTCTATTCCTCTTCCCTCAGTCTGATTGCTCCATCTTGGTTTCCTCCCCTGTAAATGTCCTCTGTCTCTACTGTCTTTTTTTTTCTTTTTAAGATTCTATTTATTTGAAAGAGAGAGAAAGAAAGGGGTAAGGAGGGGCAGAGGGAGAGGAAGAAGCAGGCTCCCCCCTGAGCAGAGAGCCTGACAAGGGGCTCCATCCCAGGAACCGGCCTGAGATCACGACCTGAGCTAAAGGCAGACGCTCAACCGACTGAGCCACCCAGGTGCTCCTATGTCTCTACTGTCTTCACACTTTGTCCTTGTTCTGTAGATCTTTTCTTACTGTCTGTTCCCCAGATTCTCTTCTGTCTGTGACTCAAGAGGATAAGTACCTCTCATGTTTATTCTTAAAAGATGAATCCTCCTGAGATTAGGGGGGTACAGGGTGATAGACTGAAGCCCTGTCAGATGCACAAATGGTTATGTAGAGCCCGAAGTTTACGGATTCATGGTTTTAAAAGAAATAAGCAGAAACCATTAGATGAACCTCGAGAGACCAGATAAATGACTTTAAGTTTAGAAAAGAAAAACTCTTGAGTAAAGGCAAAAGGAAGCTGATAATAATTAGACTGGAAACTATGGCAATGAGGAATGACAGCTGTACCTTGCACACAAGTGGAATTTCAAAAAAAAAAAAAAAAAAGTTGACCAGCTGTTCTTCTTTCCCATAGGGAACCCAGCGAAGACAAGGGGCTAAAATGTCCTCCAGTGTGGACATAGAGAAATTCCTCCCTCCTACAAGGGTTATCCTTTCTCAAGGATGATGCTGACTTCTCATCTCAGAGGATTTGAAAAGTTTAGAAACTACAGATCTCAGATGGTTCGAGTTTAGTTCTGATCTTTTGACTGTGACAAGTTGGAAATATGCGCTTTTCATTAATTATTTTAAATGAGTTCCCTGCAGTGTCCATATGCTCTCTGAGTGCGTCACTGAGATTCAGGTTGTGTTTCCTGCACCCCCTTAGGGCCTCTCCATGCGGGCAGGATTTCTGCACAGAAACTGTTCTTCAAATTCCTAGCAACTCGGAAGGCTCTAACCATCTGAAAAAGAGAGCATTCTTTTGCACACCTCGTTCCTGAATCTTCAGAGATCGTGCACTTCTATTTTTCTGAGAGAAGCTTTCTTGTCCTTTCATTATCTAAGCCCAGCACTGCAGCTGGAAGTCTCTAATACAATGTGCATTAAGTAGCCTCTATTTATAGTATTCCATCCGCAAAGAACAAAAACCAGATCGTCAGAGACTCTGTTCTCAAGCAGCCTTAGGATAGCTCTGTCTCTGGTATAGGTTTTGAAAATGGAGATTATCTAGGGGAAGGGGTTCTCATCCAGGGCAGGCTCGTAATATATACTCATGGCATTCTGACTTCAGAAAAGTGACAAAATAAAAATATTCTTTTAATGTATCCCAGCCTGTTGGCTGCCCTTTTTGAGAGCACAGATCAGCAGCTGAGCTATAAATCTTAACAGTCAAACCACGCTTCCTTTCACGGCAACCTACAAGGGAAACATGTTACTCCCATGCTCTTCGACTGGTTTTTTTTTTTTTTTTGGTTTTTGTTTGTTTGTTTGTTTGTTTGTTTTTTTGAGTGGTTGAGTGTAATGGGGAGAGAGTCCTGAAGGGAATGGCGGCTGAGGACTTACTTTCAGAGAGCGATGGAGGCTCTGGAATTTGGGAACACTCCTCCTCTGGCTTTTCCCTGAAGTATTTCTCCGGGTCCAGAAGAAAAGCTGGTTTCTTCACTTCGGGCAGCTCTTTCAGGGCTCCGATGCTTAAGGACCTAAATGCACCTTCGTAACAGCAGGTTTTAGGGGAGGCTATGAACAAAATACAGTGTCATTAGTTCCTCAGAAGGAGCTAGCACATTTCCAAGTTAACTTCTGAAAATCTAACCTTCCTGTTACTCAGCTGCTACAGCTGCAGCGATCAGCAAACCCTATAAACACAGCTGTTCATGATAAATCCGAGGCCCTTTGATTCAAAGGGACCAAAAGGAACTCGAGGCTCCCCTTTCGTTTATTCTTTGTGTTCTTTTGCTATTTTCCCTTGAAACTGTGTATTCTGCAGTTTCGGGAAAGCTCCCGTTTCTCTTTTATCTACCAGGAAACTGCATCTTTTGTAAGATGGAATCTTGTTTTTAGGGTTTTAGAACATACCTGAAATTTTGAATTTGCAGGTACTTTTTAATTTTGCTAACGTGTAAACCAGAGCTGTGCTATTGTATTAAAGATGCCCACAGTGAGGTGATGGAAAGGAAAGCTCCTTTAGTCATGCACATAAAAGCAAAGTCTTGGACAATGGGAAAAAGTTTTCTTTTTGCTTTACGGGGTAAAATGGAAAAAGCTTCACTCAAGATGTGATTTTAGGTTTGTTTGACTATTAGTCCTGCAAAGGTAGGAACTGTGCTTTTGTCATTGTGGTGGCTCAATATCTAAGGAAAATGAACCAATACAAAGTCAGCACTTGCTTTGGGACAAGTCATGTGCTGTCCACGGTTCTCAAATGCAACCAGGCCTCGCAGTCACCTGAAGGATTTGTTAAAGCGTTAGCGGCTGTATATCCCTCCCATTTCTGATTTAGTAGGGTAGGGATGGGGCCCCAGGATGTACATTTCTAAGTTCCAGGTGATACTCATGCTGCCAGCCATGGGACATACTTTAAGAATCAACATGTTATGTCAAACCAAAAGAGAAATCTTCACAACCTGTAAAGTGTCATTCTGCCCTTCTGACAGATGAGGAAATCGAAGTTCAGGATACTTTAATAACTTGCCTGAATTTGCCTACCTAGTAAATAGTAGACCTTGGACTTAAGCTCAAGTATGTTTCACTCCAAAGGTCATGCTCCAAGGTATAATAGTAATAATAATAACAGTAACATGAGTAATTAGTAATTGGATCAAGTTTCCATAATATGCCAGGCACTGTTGTAAGTACTTTACACATATTATCTCATGTAACCCTGACTAAAAGACCTACAGAGTAGGTTAGATTATAAATGTGCACCAAATATTAAATAATGGTGTACATTTAACAGCAAAATTTCAGTAGAAACTCTAAAATTAACATATCTATTCTATGAAATTACAACTACCCCTTGACATAAGTTTACACAGGATTGGCAGTGAGTGAAATATTTTCCTCTGATGGAGTTTTGGAAATTATTCTCACTACACTTCTCTTTTTATTTTTTTAAAGATTTTATTTATTCATTTCACAGACAGAGATCACAAGTAGGCAGAGAGGCAGGCAGAGAGAGAGGAGGACGCAGGCTCCCTGCTGAGCAGAGAGCCTGACTCGGGGCTCAATCCCAGGACCCTCGATCACGACCTGAGCTGAAGGCAGAGGCTTAACCCACTGAGCCACCCAGGCACACCTACACTTCTCTTTTTAAAGATTCATTTATTTGAGAGAGAAAGAGTATGTGTGCGTGTGTGTGTGTGTGTGTGTGTAGGGGCAGAGGAAGAACATTCTCATGAAAATTCCCATTGAGCCTGGCTCAGGGCTGGATCTCATGACCCTGAGATCATGACCTGAGCTGAAGCCTTGAGTCAGATGCTTAACTGACTGAGGCACTCAGGTGTCCCTATTATACACCTCTAAACAATACCCTTCAGTCTGATAATTCTTTTGTTTCAATTATCTTTTTTTATAATTCTTTCTGGTTAGCCCAAACTAAGCTCATATCAGGCTTCTCAGAGCAAAAAGAGCTTTTATTCATTTTCTTCTCTTAAACACTTATGGGAGAGAATTGACGTTCTGTGCCAACCCTATTCTGGAAACTATAATGGACAACTTATGTGTGTTTTCTGGCTTAGACCTTCTACTCTGCCATTTATATGCTGTGCAGCCTTGGACAAATCACTGATGTCTCTGAGCCTCACTTTCCTCCTTTGTCAAACAGAGACCACAGGATTTTCCCTTCCCATTTATTAAGGAATACCAGCATTCCAGGCACACAGAGCTGCTATTTGTCATATTCATACCAATCTATAAAATAATAACACGATTAAAATATGTCAAGAGTGATTACTTACTGGATGATTTTTGCATAACTTCACCATTGTAAAGGTTACGTGTTTTTTCCATAAAGGTATTTCTTTCCTTATATTTTTTACCTAAATTTATGACTTCTGACGGTCTGACACTGGAAGAAAATAATACATGATAAAATAAAATATCAACCACAAAGGATGAATAGGCACTTTCAGGCTTTAAATACATATCTTACTTTGACAAAAGAAAATAAGCAAAAAAAAAAAAAAAAAACCCCAACCAAACAAAAAATCCCTCTATACTGCAGACCTAAGTGATGACATTTGTTTATACTAATCAAGTCGTATCTTTGAATAAAATGGCTGCTAGCCCAGGTGATGAGATAAAAGGGTAGGAGCCAGAGAGGCCAAGAGGCTAGTTAAGCAAAGATTCCCATAGCAACTGGAAGGTCAGAGAAAAAAATTACACAGAAGAAAATTTCACAGAAGCACACACTATTCTTGCCCTGTGTATAAATTATATGGGCTAACCGGAGGTACGTATCCACACTGGTATGTACCCAGTGTGAGGCCTGGCTCTTCACTTATGGTATCCAAAATGCAAAAAACGTTCGGTATTTTTGAGGCTTGTCTTGGGAATCTATAGGAAAATTTAGATCAGCTTGAATCCATGGAAAAAGTGTTATCAATAAAACAGAGGAAGTGAAATCATTACATAGTTGTACATAATTCCTGTCAGAAAACAGGAAATGGTCTCAACTACATTTAACATTCACTATATAGACCCCTACCTTAACACTAACAAGTTTTTTGTTGTTGTTGTTGTTTTTAAAGATTTTATTTACTTATTTGACAGACAGAGGTCACAAGTAGGCAGAGAGGCAGGCAGAGAGAGAGAGGAAGGGAAGCAGGCACCCTGCTGAGCAGAGAGCCCGATGTGGGGCTCGATCCCAGGACCCTGAGACCATGACCTGAGCCGAAGGCAGAGGCTTAACCCACTGGAGCCACCCAGGCGCCCCAACAGTAACAAGTTTTATTGCCCAAGATCGTTATTATTCTCTTGGAGGCTTCAGGTCAGAAAACACACCCATTTTTCACACAATTACTGGGAAACCTGGGGCATGCCGTCTCCCTGCTGCCTCCCTTCCTGGCATCTGTTAGCCCTCCTGCTGACTGATCTCCCACCCCCTAACTTTTATTCGCAGTTCTGTTGCCTCCTGAGTAGCTGGAGAACTTCGAGAGGTTTCCTATACTCATAGCCCCAATTTCCTGCTCTACACAATGAGATACTCACTGTGGTTTCAAAGGAGAGGAGATGGGTGGCTGTCTGGCGATGTGCCTAACAGATAACACTATTCAATAAATGTTCGTTTCCCTCCTTCCTTTCCCTCTGCTCTATTTGGACTGTATTTCCCAAATTCAAGAGTTTAAAATATCAATACAAGTGAAATTAAGTCTATGTATCTCAAAGTTAGTATTGTGTGTTATTTATATAGCTTTAAGCAGCAATTTATTGATTGCTTTTTTATACATAAATGAACTTTTCATTTTAGAGTTATTTTAGATTTACAGAGAAGTTGTGAAGATAGCATAGCACAGAGTCCTGGTATATCCCTCACCCAGCTGTCCCTCTAGTTAACATCTTATATTACCAGTTATCACAACTAAGAAGCCAATATTGGTACATGACTATTAACTGAACTCAATATTTTATTAGGGTTTTCCTAATTTTTTCCTAATGTCCTTTTTCTGTCCCAAGAAATCACATTATATTTAGATTTCTGACCCCTTAGCTTCCTCTGCTCTATGGCAGTTTCTTAGACTTTCCTTGTTTTTCATGACCTTGACAGTTTTGAGCAATACTTGTCAGATATTTTGTAGAATGTCCTTCTATTTGTGTTTATCTGATGTTTTTCTTAGGGTTAGATGGGGATTATGGGTTTGTGGGAGGAAGTCAAGAGATGAATGCTATTCTCATTATATCTTATCAAGGGTACATGCTATCAACCTGTCTTATCACTGTTGATGTTAACCTTACCATTGGCCAAGGTTGTGTTTGCCAAGTTTCTGCCCTGTAAAGTTACTTTCCCTTCCTTTCCATATACTACTATCTGGAAGCAAGTTTCCAGGCACAGCCTATAGTTAATGGGGGTGGGGGAGATGACAATGGAAGTTAAGCTCTATTTCCTTGATTGGGTGAAGTATCTATATAAATTAATTATTTGGAATTACGGAATTTTTTAAAAGGGAATCTTTGTCATCCGAAGCCTGAAGCAGTTGGCATTTTTTCCCCCAAAGTGCACTGGACTGGCTCCTTCACAATGTGTAATCCCTCATGAATCAGAACATATTATATGGCCACTATCTGGGCTTGAAAAACCACTGTGATGGCATTCTTAGAGAGTTATTTTAAGATAGTAAGAGAATCTGTAACAATAAGAAGTTGGTGTTGGGTACAGGAAGGTTGGAGTGTAGTACAGGTTAGGTTAATACTATTCCCCCCGCCCCCCGAAAAGTATTATTGTTATAAACTGAAGTACAAACTGTTGAGGGAGGCCTAGAAGTAGGGAGGTCTACCTTTGGACTAGGTAACACTAGACCTTTATTTTCCCAAGACACTCTGAACTCTTTCCTGCTTTTAGGCCATTTCCTTCCTGGCTCTCTCATACGGTGATACTAAGTCCACCTTGCCTATCTCCACTAAAGATTTAAATCCAGAGGAAAGGGGCAGGCATAAGGTAGGAGAGACTCTCCTGGGAATCACACTAAACTGTATTACAGAGATGACTGCCGGGGAAGGACAGCCATAGTGACAAAGCTCTCACCACAGGGTAGTTCTATGAACCACTAGCCAGCAAGATCAACTTCATATTCAAAGTCCAACTTATTGCTTCCTTTCTGTAGACATCTGACATTTGGGGGAATGGTTACTATGAAAATGCACACACAACTGGAAAGAGGTGAATATTCCCCAAATTCCTAATGGACGAAGATAAAAATGCAGAATAATGTAACAAAGGGCTTAGAGTTAAAACTTGGCCAAAAGGTCTTACATGGTGACACCAGAAGAGGTCCTACTATGGGCTCTGGCAGCCTTGCCATCAATTCTATGAGAAAGAAAGGCTCTACCTAATCTCCCATCTCTTGGTTCAGGATATAAAAGGGAAGAATGACATGTGACAAATCCCTAAGCACCCTACACAAAGTACCTAGAGTAGTGGATTATGCATAGCAGGCACTTGACAAACCAATCACTTGACTCAGAAACCAGTGAATTTTCCATACTGTCACCTGATACTTGTTGTGCAGGTGGTATGGAGTGGTGGCAAAGAGTACTGGCCCTGGAGCCAGAAAGCCTGCTTTGGGATATCTGGTTCCCCTCTTGCTGGTGGATTGACCCTGGGCCAATCACTTAACTTCCTCTTTCCTCGTTGTGAGATGGGGATGATAATTATAACCATTGCCAATGATTACAGGGACAATTAAATGAGTTAAGCACATAAAGACTTTAGAGCAGTGCCTGGAATATGGCAGGAGCTCAGTAAGTATTGCCTACTAGCACTTTAAGCAGGAATAAGAAAATATGTTCCACTCAAAGTAGGGAGTTCCATCACCCCTATGGCCAGTCCTAGCACTCTTGGGAACTCTCAAAATTATGAGACAAAAAATAAGGAAATGTGGTACTTTCAAAAATCATAATTTGCTGTACTAGCATTTTTAAGACTTAAGCTTTAAAAATTGTGTAGACTTTTGGGGCCCCTGGGTGGCTCAGAGGGTTAAGCCTCTGCCTTCGGCTCAGGTCATGATCTCAAGGTCCTGGGATTGAGCCCCGCATTGGGCTCTCTGCTCAGCTGGGAGCCTGCTTCCTCTGCTCTCTCTGCCTGCTGCTCTGCTTACTTGTGATCTCTCTCTGTTTGAAAAAAATTTTTTAAATCTTTTTTAAAAATTTTAAATAAATAAATAAACAAATAAATAAAAATTGTGTAGACTTTCATTTGCTTTCATTCGTTCTGTATGGACAAAGGAGGATTATTGCCACAGATTGTTGGCAAAAGTAGACTGTCAATCCTCCAAGTGTTTTATGTCATATAAGGCCTAATTTAAAATGCGATTTTAATGTTTTGTGTATTTTTTCTTATAGCTGTCCATAAATTTTCTAATTTAATTTCTCACAGAAGATCTACTGGCAGGATAATTAGGTAATCAACAGCATATAAATAATATTAAATATCAATTCCCTCCTAACCATAATAAAGAATTTAGAACATCATAATTATTTCTCATGTCTAAGAGACATCAATTTTAAGTGTGCCTTCTGTCTTATACAAACTTACTGAGTAACTAATGGAAATTTGGTTCATTTCCCATCTGATTCTTTTATCCTGGTTTCTAATAATTAACCCTTTCCCAACTTTTGAAATGGCAGCCAAAGTGAAAAGTGTTAGAAACAGAAGGTAGAGTAGACTTGCTCTTTGCTGCCCTAGAATAAGAATGAAGGTCAATAAGACAGAGGTCTACACGTGAATAGATTTGACTTAACTTTAGAGTCATTCTATAATAAAGACTGGTTCAGTAACAGAGAAGGCCTTTAAGATGGTGAGTGCCTCCCATAGGAATTATTCAAGAAGAGTCCATAATGTGCTTCTCTGAAGGATGTGACAGGAATCAGTCGAGTCTAATGCTTCTTTCAAGTTCATTATCAAATTGTTAAAGGTTAATAAACATGTGGGAAAAAAAGTTCATTCTCACAAATAATCAAAAAATTCAACTGAAAACAATAATGAGATACCATGGCAACAGTTTTAGGACTTGACAACATCCAGTGTTGGTTCTGAGGCAGCCGCCATTTCTATGCAGTGCTGGTGGAAGAACCCACAGGTCTGGGGACAGCAACTTAGCACAATGACCCAAAGGCCTTTAAAACTTTGGACTCCACAATTCCTTTTCAAAGGATTTATTCTAATGACAAATGCCATTGGGTCTTCTAACATGGAAGCATGAAGGTGTTTAAGAAATGTTTTCCCAGATAACATTTGTCAAGCCTAAATGCTTAATAGAAAGGAAATGGTTACAAAACTCCTAAGTTCCTAGGGTGTCATTACAGATGTGGGGGTCTGTGGACACCCCTGTTAATTTGCACAGGAATGGACTCCTTGTGTATTTTTTGTATGATGAAACAGGTTATAAACTACATATGCTACTCTTCATTTTCATAAGATGTACGTTTATTTGCTTATTTGCCTGGAACGGAAATACCTAAGTTTTGCAGCAGGTGATTTTTCATCTTTTTCCTTCTTGCTTATTTGTACATCCAAAACTTCTAAAGAACATGTAATTTTTTTTTTTTTGCAGTAAAGAAATACTCTCAAGCTATATTGTCTGAGCTACTCATTTTATCTATAACTTTTCTAGATAAAAATAATCTTGTATGAGTCCAGAAATCAAACATTGCTATGAAGGAAGAAAAATGTATGTCCACTGTTTGTTTGTTTTTACTTATTTTTACCTACTTTACCCACCTATTTTACCCTTTCATTTATTTCTTCCTTTTTTTCACTTTTGCAGAATCTAAGAAAGGAAAAAAAATCCATTTCTCTGTATCAACTGTTAAGTTAGCATTAGGACTTTATATTACTCTCTTAAACTCTATATTTGTCTTCATCTCCCCAGGACTTAAATTGAAAATGACATTTTACCACCTACCCACTTCTCACACATAATATTACACAATACCTTAAGTGCTATGGAAACCTGTTATTTATGTATAAGCCAGAAGATAATATATGCCAAGATTTTTATCCTAGAGAGAGGATCTTAGGAGTTAAGATGAGAATGTAGCTTTCAAGTGTCTGATTTTTCCCCTTATTTTTCCTGCTTTTTCCACGTTCTATTGGCTTTTCCTTTTTGCATCTCCATCTTTCTTACTGTTTTGCCTCCCTCTGAACATACCCCCCACCTGCACACAGACATACCAGCTGTGCTTTGCTCTCTTCAGTTCCCTTAAATTCTTTCATGTATTTTTTAAAAATATTTTTGGAAGTGGGCCAAAACTGGCATGATTCCCTCCTTGTATTTACTAATCTGATTAGGAATAGGGCACGTCCTTGAGAATAATATTCTCTTACAGAGAAAATCATCTGTAGTCTCCTCAGTATTGGATGGAGGCCATGGAGGACATTTTCCAGCTGACAATTACATTGCACTGGTATGTTTTCCATAGAGGATCCCTGGTCATGTTCCTGGGAAAAGTGAAGGATTTACCTGCCAAACTGATTCTGAGGATACATTTTTTGCCTTTCTTCTTTCAATTAGTTCAGTAATTCGAAAGTGACAGTATTCTGTACTATCTGCTTACCATAAAGTCCTAAAATTATTTCAATCCAGTCATCTGAATTAGATAAAGCAGAAATTTTAAAGATAATGGGCATTTTTTGATGTATTGTTGTTTGAAAAAATGCAGCGTAATAGAGGCAACTTTGCTTCTTACTACTGGAAATTTCAAAGGAAAAGCTGATTTAAAAAAAAAGAATAATTAAGTGTGTCATAAGGAAGAGGAAATTAGTCTATTAACTGAAATACTCTTAAACAAGAATCTGTGATGATATTTGCCTTCACTCTGCTAGGAGTGTGACAGGAAGAGAAACAATGCTCTATCTGTGTTACCCTGGGGTAACTTTAGTTCCTCATCTGTTAAATTGAGTTGGGTGGCAGGGTGGGGGCCTTTTATCATGTCTAAAATCTTTCCATTCCCAGCATTCTATGATTGTACAGGATTGGTCATGCTATATTTCTAAATTGAAAAGATCCTTCTGCCTGAAAGTAAAATGCCACTTGACATTTCAGCAAGCCATAATTCAAGGAAATGGAAGAACAAATACCAAAGTGTAATTTAGTGTAACAGGATGTTTAAAGGGGGATTTTTTTTTCTTTTATCTCCCTGTCAGCAGAGGTTCAAAAAGTCTGAAAGAAAAATAATTCATTAATTGAGAAGCAAAAGTATATTTCTGAGTGAGGTGCTAGATTCCCTGGGCAGGACAAGGAGATAGCTCTACAACCAATCTGCTGACACCAGGCCCACCCACACTCTAGGAAAGAAACAGACTGAAGATGCGGTAAGAGAGGAGAGAGCTATAGGTATGCATTGTGTCCCACTGCCCTGGAGAGAGGAAGGAAGCTTCTCCTAGGGTTCTAGCTTCCACTCCCAGGGACCAGTCAGAGTTTAGTGTATGTCCCCCTGGGGTAACCATTAGAGGGACAGAATGGATCAATGACTCATCAACACCTGGAAAAGTCTACAGGCAAAAAGCTCTGACGGCAGCTATCATGTTAGTAGGGAACGAAGGGCAACCAGGCAGCAGCTTGTGTGGTAAGAATGTGTAAGCTTCCTATAAGCCAAGCCAAAGTTGACTCAGAAGTTGTACAAGAGGAGAGGCCTGCCATTGTGAGGGACTGTAACAGGAAAACACCAATGTATATCACCAAAGGTAACCTCAGTTATCGGGGTTGAGCCACAAGAGATTGGCCAAGGGTTCATGAATTTATAAACAGGCAATGGAGATGTCTCTGAGTGTAGTCATGAGAAAAACTTCCATCAAACCTACTTAATATAAACGCACTTTAGCTAATAATAAAGTATCAGTATTGGTGCATAAATTGTAACAGACTCATCACACTAATGGGACACACTGTGTAGGATGGGAGTAGGGTATGCACTTTCACTGGACTTTCTGTGCAATTTTTCTGTAAACCCCCAAAAGTAATACTATGTACATGATAAACATGTTTCACATGTATCAAAGAACATACAATGAATAAAATCATCCTCAAAAATAATATTTGTTGAGTACAAAAGATGAAATTATGAGAGGGGAGCCCGGGCAGCTCAATCAGGTAAATGCAGGCCTCTTGATTTCATCTTGGTTCATGATCATAGGGTCCTGGGATTGAGCCAGGTGGATCTCCGTGCTTAGCACAGACTCTGCTTGTTCCTCCCTTATATCCCACCCCCAACTTGTGCGCTCTCTCTCTCAAATAAATAAATAAATAAGATCTTCTAAAAAATTATGAAAGCATGGGTTAATGAAAAGAACTATTGAAACTGCTTGGCATTAGAGAAAGGAATAGAAGAATGGGATCTAGCAGAGTGGGATAAAGAAAGGAAAGAGCTTCATTTACAATGAAGAAAAGATAAGAAGAGACTTATGTCTAATATTCAAAGTTAACCTCTTTGAACTTTTGTCATATAAACCACTAAACACCTTACCAAAACCAGGAGTAAATCTGATGTACATTTTGAGATAGATAGATACACACATACATTCATACATACATACATACATACATACATACAAAGATTATATTGTTTTTCAGAAAAGGGGCTAATTTGAACAATTGGGTTGATGATGGAACAGAAACAGAGGACTAGAAGATCCTGAATAGAGATCAAGAATTCAATGGAGGGGCACCTGGTTGGCTCAATCATTAAGTATCTGCTTTCAGCTCAGATCATGAACCCAGGGTCCAGGGATCTAGCCCCGAATCAGGCTCTCTGCTCAGCGAGAAGCCTGCTTCTCCCTCCCCTACTTCCCCTGCTTGTACCCTCTCTCGCTGTTTCTCTCTCTGTCAGACAAATAAAAATAAAACCTTAAAAAAAAAAAAAAGAATTCAATGGAGGCAAGAAATTGAACTAGATATAATAACCCCAATAAAATAATTATCCCTCACCACACACACCCTTGAAGTAGTCATTGCATGTTCCACGGATCACAGAGAGAAGTTTGGGCCAATCTTTTTAGGTCTTATCTGGACTCCAGTTGGCATCCAGGTAACGCTTAAAATTACTTACTTGCATGCGGTTTCATCTTTGTTTTTCTTATCAAGTAGAGAATGTTCTGGTAGGTCTAAACATGATTCCTCCTTAGAAAGCAGAGGAATTTCCCTTTCGCTTTCTTCTTGAATCTCACTTTTCATTAAGTTAGTACCTCTTTTAGGAAGGGAAAAACAGTTTTCAATTTGCCCATGCTTTGCCTGGAAAAAGAGACTTATTTTATTTTTATGACATTTATTTTCTTTGAACATTTATGTGCTATACTACTAACTGAAGTCCTGGGTACATACAAAAAAAAAAAAAAAAGAAAGAAAGAAACATGGTTCTTCAAAGGCCTTACAGTTTTATATGGGAGATGAGACATATATATGTAACTTTAATAAAGGTAGAAAGTAGTAAGTGTCATAAGAAACACAGATTCTCCAAAAAGAGAATGAACTACAAAAAATTGATATTCCCACTTTAAAATCTTGAATAGCAAGATATATGTGTACTAAAAACATAACTTTTGCTAAAAAATTATCAGTTAATTTTTCATAAAACTACTTTCTTTGCATCTAACTTCTTAGAAAAGTCTCAAAAAAATAATCAAATCATTGAGGATTTTTCACTGAAAATATGTTACATAATAGTTTACACAAAACTTGACTACAATACTTAATATCTAGCAGAAGCTCTCATTGACATTTTATTTTATATTTGAGATACAGAATCAATGTCCTTGTCTTCTGTCAATTCCCATCATACACATGGATGTATGGATGGATGAGGGAATACAGCCCGTGTGGTATGAGGGAGTCAGGCATCCCTAGGATATCTGACTGGCCTATAAACTGCCTATTAACTGCTAATCTTGTCAGAAGGGACTACAGAGGAAAACGCCTACAGGACCCAGGAAGATCAAGGCAATGAATGAATCAAGCCTCCTATAAGGTGATAAATAGCAAAGGAAGTTCAGCCCTAGCGATTACTGGCAATAGGGAGAGGTAAGGACTATGGCGAATTGGAGAGAACCCATTTTACAGTTATTATCAGGGACTGACATGCTCCTTTTCAAGAGAAGCAGGAAATCTGGATCTTATATGAAATCTTTACTATTTAAATATGAGCAACTATGTCACAATTGAAACACTGGGTAAGTAGGCACAACCCACAACATGGGCCCCCATAGGACCAGGAGGAGAGGTGTCAGTGCCCGCACCCTGCCTAGCGCAACTGTGGTCAGTGTGCGAAGAGGAGCACCGAATGCATGCGTACATCACTAATGTATTTTGATAGCATAATCATCCTACAGTTTCCTGGGACAAGGCTATCTCCACAGATAAATCATCTCCACCCCCATTTTCCCAACTCCAGAATTACACATACCATACTCTAAATTTTAAAAAAATCAAACTTGAAAACCAACCTCAGACCCATAGCTATATTATAAAAATTGCTTAGTTTTTTAAAAAAATAATCTCATTCATGAAATATATTGAATCACATGGCACGACATTTTAAATACTTCAGACTGCGTGTGATTGGAAAATTAAGTCTTAATATAGGAAATTAAAATACATTATTGCATTTCTTCCTGTTTTTATAACTACCAGATGAGAATTAATTCAACTAAACAAATACAACATTCAAATGTAAGGCAAAAGTCAAGACACTGTACACATCAGGTTTGTTTAGCAAAAATTTTCTGATCCAAATTATGTTTACTAATTGGGTCTCTTCTCCTTCTTATCTATGTATCACCATCTGCCTTCCATATCCTTCTGTTCTTTCTATAAATGAGTGTCTCTTCTTATACAACCATGAGAAGGACATTCACCACTGTTATTTTCCAGTATCTACTAATTTATTCTCTTCCCTTCTCCCTCCTCTGTCTTCCTATCACCCCAATCCCACCTCCTGGGACCAGCAGCACCTATATTTTAATCAAAGTGAGTCCTTGGCTGGGAGAACTTCAAGCAGAAAAAAAAAAATAGAAAACCCAGCTGTCTCCAGTTTTGTCAGCCTTTACTAAGACTACCCCAGCTCTGGGGGCTCTTTTCCTGCCTTGAACATAAGGGAGAAAACCAAGCAATTTTCACACAGGCTTTTTGAGTCTAGAATCCTTCAAAATACAAAGACTTTATAAAACAGCTAAGGACAAATATCAAAGGCATAAAAATGAACAGTTTTAAAGGCACATGCTTCTTAATTAAAATAAAATTTAGCCGCAGCTACTGTGCAGTGGGCACAATATGGCACCCACACCTAGAACATTGTGATTTCTTGCCTCAGTCTCCTCTAAGAAACTTACTTTCCAGATGTCAGCTACTTGATGAAGCTGTTTCTTTACCAATCGTTCTAACCTCCACTTCAACTCCCCAGAGCCCAAGAGGCACGGCCATACAACAATTCAGCATTACATTAACTTCTTCACTTATGGAAGCATCTTTCCAACTCATCTTGTGCTCAGAATGCCAGCTACTGCCCTCTGCCTCATTCACCACACACCTACACACACACGTGTGCGCACATTTGAGTTACCACTCAGAGGCTCTTTTTTTCCAACTGAGAAAAGTCTAGCCCTTGCCTTATTTACAGAGCAGAAGAGACTGTACAGCTCTTGAGTGCTACCTGGAGATTCCCATATTACCCGGCCAAACATGGGCCCACCACCCCAGATTATTTTCTGATTTATCATCACCATTTGTGTCCCATAGGATTGTATAAAACTCTTTCAGAACAGGTTGACATCATCAAAACAATTCAAAAGTGGAGCAACATCAATCTTCATCTTCCAAAATGAAGATAGTTGCTGTTTCTCATGGCATGACTAAAAATGGAGTCTGCCAAATAGAACCAAGTCAACCAGCCAGACTGAAAGTGAGATGTCAGCCCAACCTCATCCCACCAGCCTGACCTTATGCCACTATGCCTCAACAGTAAAGACTGAAACACATCAAATTGATATTTTGTCCCTCAAGTCCCAAAGGGAGCAAGAACAGAGTCCCCATGAAGACAAATGGAAAAAATAAAATAAATCTGAGATAATGAATATTTCCTTTCTACCATGCCCCCCACTTCTATTTCTCTTAATAGACAGGTATAAATGGGAACTTAGTTTCGTGGGAGGAAGGGTTAAAAGCATAAGCTCTGAAATGAGCCAGCTTGATTCAAAAGCTAAACTCTACTATTTGATAGCTTCTGTGAGCTCAGGAGTTTGAGTCAAACCTTTTGTGCCTCTATTTTCCCATTTGTAAAATGGCGATAATGAAGAGCTCCTCCCTTATGGAATGAGGAATTGTGATTACATGAGATAATTCATATGGAGACCATAGAACAGAGCCCTAGTCATACAGGAAAAACTCAGCAACTGTTAGTAGTTCTTGTTATTTGGTGAGGAGTAAATCAGACAGGAAGAGATTTATTTTTCCTAAAATTTTCTGTATCTGATTATCACTTGACAGTCATTGTCCTCTACCTGCTTAAGAATAACATGGTAATTATATCCACACTGCGTTTTTACTAGACATTGAAACTGAAGGAGTTTTCAAGAGAAGGTTTTCTCAGAAATCCTGAAACATTTTGAGCTGCACAGAGCCGCCATCTTTCCATGTCTCTAGAGTCTTCCACTTGATGGAACTGTCATGGTTAATGGTAAACAGGACAAGAGATGCCTGGAGCTACAGCTCCAGAAATGGAAGTCGGTTCTTTCATGACTGATGAACATTAACAGCCGACGAGACTCAAATAAAAATCAGCCCAAGTTCATACTAAATGTCAAATAAATACTAGAATAATAAAGAAGCAATATTTCTACCTGACCAAAGATCCAGAAAGGAGCACCACAGACATCAGTCACACAAATGCTGCCGTCTGCAGACGAGGAGATAATCAGTGAGTGGCTGCCCATCTTACACATCTCTAAGGAGCTTATCTGGTCTTCATGAGGTCGGAATGATCGTATCAGAGCTGGGGCCTGTGTGATTTTGCTCTTGCTGGAATTAAGACAGTATTCCTGAATGAAAAGAAATTCCAGAATTCTAGAAAGTCCAAGTATTAAATTATTGCAGCAACATAACACTTTTTCTTAAAATGTCTGATATAGAAATGAAAAAAAGTACATTTGGGAAAAATTCTCTGTTCTCCAAATGCAAAAGAATAGTTCATGATAACAGAGTTTAGAAAAATTGTACTAAGTGTCAAAAAAAGGTTTCTAACTGATTTGCCTGAACTGAGAAGTGGAACGAAACGAAGAGGGGAGGGGAAGAATGACAAGCAGAAAGAGTTAACAGTCAAGTCAGTTATTTGAGAGAGATGAATTTTACCATTTGTAGATAGTTGCATATTATATGATTTTATATTATTATTAGAAAATCAAGCAGGTAATCACTGACACAAAAATCCCAAACTAATGCAGGATGATGATAATGTTGGATGAAGGGCCAATACTCTGTTTAAATTGGGTTTACAGTCTCATTCCGAATAAGGTATATCCTAATTACTTATGCTCAAACAATGTTTCAGTACCTTCCTGACAATACTGCATTCCTAAATTGGGTGAGTGACTTGACTACCCATATATATACACACATATACATATACATATACACATACACATGCATGCATGTATATGTATATGTGTGTATATATATATTTGTATGTGTGTATATATGATTTATTTATTTGAGAGGGAGAGAGTGTGTGAGTGCAAGTGGAGAAAAGGGGAGAGGGAGAGAGAGAATCTCAAGCAGACTCCCCACTGAGCACAGAGCCTGATGACATGGGTCTGGATCTCACAACCCATAAGATCATGGCATGAACTGAAAACAAGAGTTGGCTGCTCAACTGACTAAGCCAGGCAGATGCCCTGGGCTTGAGAAGATTTTCATACTGAGAACAATCTGTTTTTCCCCATAAATTATTTAAGAGATATCTCTGCCTGATACATGTTAATGTTTCCTTTACAGTACTCAGACTGATCATGTCTTCCCTTATCCAGAAGATAGATAAGACCAGATTCCTAGTTATCTGCAGCACAAGGCAATCAAAAACAATAAAGATATCAGAATACTGTCAATTTACTTCTATATCCCAGATTTTCAATTGTCCATCCAGATCTCCTGTGGCGAGGTATTGGTTTGACTTATCAGTAGACATAATAATGGATCCAACTCCACCATGAGCCAAAAATTCAGCCAGAAGTTGCTTCTTAAATGTGTCCCAGAATCTGACATACCCAGATCCTCCACATGACACCAGGTTAGCTCCTCCTAACGTGTAAGACAAGACTTAATTAGGAAAATGTGACAACACAAACCAGAAAAAAATGTCTTCAGTGGCTTGCCATGCGGAAAGCGTATGGCTATTGGAGCGATAGGCAGCCTGGATAGCAATTTCCAGCACTTCGACTTTCTCCAATATAAAATGGAGATAATGCCATGATAACCTTACTGTTTTGTGTTGAGTATTAAATGAGATTGGAAATGCAAGATGTTCCATTACATTGAATTCCCTTTCCTTCATTATTTCAATATAATTGGTTTTTAAAGGTAGATAGAATTAATTTGTTCCTCCAAATAAATTTATCAAGTATTAATTTCAATATTGTGATAATATTCTAATTACATTAACCCATCTTTCTTAATAACCTATATACACATACACCAAAGAAGTCGAATTCCTCCCACGTGGAGCTGGCTGCATATATGTCGTTAGAGCAGCATAGACATTAATTTCTCTACATAGCATCATGCATTTAGGATTCTATTTATGAGCTTGTTTTTAATTTTTCATCAAGAATTCATTGGGAGCCCTTATGGAACTCTTTTTTGGCTCATAGGCCTAGAACTCACCTTTTCATTTTCTATTTTTATATGCTTTGTAGAAGCACTCTACCTAAATTATTCTTCTGTGGCCAAGTTCCTATTATTATTTGATAAATCTGTAGATGACTTTCAATTTACTTCACAAATGTACTGCCAATTAACAATCATATCTGTTTAAGGTAGAAATAATGACTTGTAGCCGCTTCGGTGGAAACAATTTGGGAATACTGATAACATTAAGAAGAATTAGTGTAGAGGAAATGAGAGCAATTTCAGGATAATAGTTCATTTTGTGAATAGAAGGGAGTTCTAGAAAATACAAAGTTTTAGAATCTAACTGTTTCAAAGTCTATTCTAAATACTCCAGAAGGTTTCTTAAACTCTTAAGGGTATAACTTTATTGATTTTTAATGCTGAAAATTTTTATATAAAAATCATGCAGATCTTCTATCTGCAAATTGAATGTGGGTACGTAAATATGGAAAACGCGGTTCGAATATGTTTAGTTCTTTTCATACACATAACACCTACACGTCTAGATTGTCCATACTAAGAAAAAATACTTATAAAACACAATTTTTTAGATGAAAGGTAAAACAATATGCATTATTCTCAAAAGCATATTTTTATTTAGAGAAAATGCAGGCAGCGTCAACACCATGCTAACATAGCTATTGAAAACAAGGAGGAAATTAAGCAAAAGGTTATTTCATCTATGTAATACCAAATGGCTACAGTAAGTGACCTGGTGGCACCAGTCTTAGCATACATCTCAGCAGAAGCACTAACCAGGACCCTGACTTACTCTGGAAAGTAAGCATAACTGGTAATGATACCCAAGCCATTACAAAAAAGAAAAGAAAGAGAAGGGAGGGAGGAAGGTAAGGAAGGAAGGAGGGAGGGAGGAAGGAAAGAAGGAAGGATGGGGGGAAGAAGGGAGGAAATCAAGAAAAAAACAAGCAGCTCTCTTGATCTAGGATCAGCAGTTATTTCAAATTTTGCCATTGCCCCAATCTCCAAGATTCTCACTATTTTCTTCTAGCCCATTTTGATACTGGGTTCCAGCACAGTGGGACTCTATCCTGGAGCATATAGTCCTAAACCTTGGCATGTATATTTGGACCCTATTTCTTGCTGTGCCTTCTATCCTACCAAACCTCTTTACGCCACAGCTGGCATACCAACTCAGATTGTCATCCAGAGCAAACAATTTGCCAGCATTTCTTCCATTCGGATCCTGAGCTGTGCAGCACTGATTCGCTGGGAGTTCAAATCTGGCTCCTGCTCCTGGACCCTCCCTTCTGAACCCCGACCTCGCTTGCTGTGGCTGGGGGGCCTCCCGGGACTCAGCACTGACTGTTAGCTACAAGGGGTCAAGCTCTACAAGACCCACAAAGGAATACATTAAATGGTCTTCATTGCTCACTTTCCCCACATTTTACAAATATATCAATCCACAGTCAGAATGGAAGTGTATGTTATACCTGTCTCTGCGGTGGTTTTTCTTGTTTCAAGGAAGCAGAGCCCCACAACAGCATTATTGCCCTCCGTGAGGGTCTCCAAGGAGTGGGCTCCCAGTGCAGCCTGGTTGGTGCCGGGGCAGGCAGAGCGGCTCTTCCCAGCGCTGAAAAGCTTTTGAGGCTCTGTACCTGTGATGGACACAAAGCTAGGTGTCTTAATGAGGAGAAACATCTGCTTTTCAATTGAATGCTTATGAAAAACAACAGGCCCGCCTCCATCGGTCTCCGGTGACCCAATCAAGTCTCACAGTAGGCTTCCAGTGAACACCCAACCGACCTTTTGCTATTCATGGCTTCAATGCTAACTTGAAGGGTTGTTTGACTCCACCTTCGTTTTGCATATTACATACACACTGACTGTGTTTTTCCCTTGATATGAATTAATAGGGACTTCATTTTGTTGTCAGTGTTAACATCTTAGAAATCCTGATCTGTTCAAGACAAACGTGATTCTAACACCATGACATTTTCAGCTCATTAATCATTAATACTAATCTTGCAAATAATATAATGAACATGAGCTATAATGACTATTTAAATATATTTAAATGATCAGTCTAGCAGCAATATTATTTGCTAGTGAGTTACTCCAGAGAGGACCTTCCTAGGGGCACTTCGATTATCTTGTGACATCATCTCCTGACCACACTATTAAGAATTGGGGATATTCAGAATCTATGAATAGTCTGTACATAGCTATGAAAAAATCTACACAGGGAGGATCTACAAAATCTCAAAGCAAGATATCTAGCAATGCCTCTCTTGTCTTTTAGAAGTTTGATAGTATCCACTTTTCTTTCTTATCAACCTCTTTGGAGTTTTAATTGTAGCCACAATTGGGCTTGCTGTAAGAGCAAGATGTCACTCTCCTGCAGGCCAATATAAAGGAAGAAGCAGAATTCTACCCTTTCCACAGAGGGTTCAAGTGAACCCTAATGGCTAACTCTTCATACAGATAGCAGGCCAGAGCTTTGTGCCTACAGACAAGTAAGCCCAAATCACTAAGGGCTTACTCTTAACAAATTACTCCCTCCACTTTCATAAAATAAAGCTGTATTGGACGGCCTATCCTTTCCTACAGTCCGATCCAGCTCTACGAGTTTATCCGATTGAGACAACAGAACCTCAGTGGGCCATGAAGAATGACATATTCATTACCTAAATAAATAATCCTAAGGAAAAATCTTCAGTATCTAAGGAAACTGAAATAAAATGCGAAAGGCAATTGTCAAGACATTTTGTTTAAGTATAAAATATTCATGTGCTCGGCTAAACTCCCATAAAATACAATATACTCCCATCTCATGTTCCTCACAGGTTTCTAAAGCAAGAAATAATTTAAGATTTCCAGGTGGCGTAATATTTAATACAAGCTCTAGACTAAGCCTGAGCAGCCTATCAAGTGAACATGAGCTCCTATCTTCCTACCAAGGGGTACCAAGATTCACTCAAAGGCAGTTTGGTTAGGTTTATTGGCAAAAACTAAACTAGATGGAAATGAGAGGCCTGCTCCCTGCTGTCAGTAATTCAGAAAAGCTGATGTGGCATAAAGACAAGCAACAGCACGCCACGGAGAATTTGCTAAGCCAAGTAAATCTCAAGGTTCTTTTTAGTCACTTTGACAGGACAACGGTCTCACTAATCCCTGGTGCTTATAGCCAATCATCTATAATTTAGGAGTGGGCTGCATCAGGAACGTGAATAAACAACGAAGCCTATGGTGGTTTGACTCAGCCATGTTATTTTATTTTCAAACTTGCACTCACCCGGTTTTGATTCTAGCAGCCTCTGATAATCAGGGTGAAGGACGCAGTGAGCGTTTTCTGTGTTGTTGTTCCACAGAATGATTTCTCCATCATAACTCCCTATATGAGCCAGGATGGAGAACATAAATTGCCAGAAAGTTGGAAAACATGAGCAACAGCAATGGGAGAAGAAGTCACTATTTGTGAACACCTTACACACAATCTGGCACATAGTAGGTACTCTCTGTATTTTTGGAAACATGAATAATAATGACTAGTATTTTATTAAACTTTACAATTTACAATCCTCATCATGTACCTGTGTATTCAATGTACTAGAAATTACTGCCATATCTTTTTATTTTATAGTAATAAGGCATTCAGAATATGGGCTTTGCAATTAAACAACTTGAGTTTGATTCTCAGCTCTGCCACCTGCTGGCTGTGTAAACATGGTTAAGTTATTTAACTACCTGAGGCCACAATTTCGTCTATAAAACTGGATTAAAATCGAATTTATTTCATAACGTTGTTGTGAATGAAAAGTACTTAGAATAGTGCCTAGCGTATTATAAGAACTAAAAAAAATATTCATAATGATTATACTTTTTTTATTATTGAGGGCAAACAAATCAAATCCTTCTTGGTTTCTGTTTGCCACATCTATTCGTGTGTGTGTGTGTGTGTGTGTGTGTTTCATTCCCTCCCTCCTATATTTTCTATTGAATAACGCTTTCTCTAATTCTAAAAATTTCCCTATAGGAAGTCCTTCCCTACTGCTCATCACAGAGAACGCAAAAAAGCCCAAATAGTGAGACAGTCTGGCCAAGACTGTCCTGGGGAGGAGCGAGGCACGCCCAGACTGCTGTTCTTGCAGCAAGGCGAGGAGAGGTCCCCACTGAGCAGAGTATCAGGGTCAAGTGAAAAGCAGAAGGGAAAACTCGCGTTTGAGTGGGATGTACAGATGGAAACTTTCTTAGGATCGGAAGAAAGAAGAAAAGAATACATACGAAACTCCGTATTGTTCTGGCAAGAGCAACCTGTGTAACTCAAAAATTGGCCAAGGATGATGGATTTGCATGGATTAACTATACAAGAGAGTAGCCATCTGCTCCCGTGATTTTGAAATGCTTAAGTTATAAAGTGCCTGGCCAAACATTTTCACACAGGACTGGTGGGATGAGAGTCAATGAAGACATCATCTATCCACCAGTTACAAAGGTAAATTCTGACACTTTTGGAATAATAAAGATGTAGCCTGATAGCTTGTCTCCATCACATTTCAGTATGTGCTACCACCTGCAGGGCTGGACTTTCAGCAGCTATAAAGCAAATTCAGCTGCAGAGTTGGCCCTACTGGCAGGTAATCAGGTAATTCCTAAAGACAGTGGAAATGTAAGTGTACACAGAGCTGTAAACCACATATTGTAACACTTCACAGATATCCTGGCTCTTTTCCTGTGAGTTTTCATTCCTCTTAATTGACGACATTTTGGGTTCTATTAAAAAAACAACCTAGGTTGTCAAAATATGGACTCTCTAATTTCATGGTACAATCTATCTT
Source organism: Enhydra lutris kenyoni (assembly GCF_002288905.1). Lineage (NCBI taxonomy): Eukaryota > Metazoa > Chordata > Mammalia > Carnivora > Mustelidae > Enhydra > Enhydra lutris. The sequence continues at coordinate 22,796,148 of NW_019154086.1, read as the reverse complement.
TATAAATTGTTTTCTTTGGCCAGAAATGATACAATGATTTCTGATCCTCTTTCATATGCACATCAAAGCATGCCCATGCATCTTTTTAAGGGCTTGGATTTGTAGGCATTTGGTGAGGCCAGTCTTTAACCAAAATTACTTAGACTAAATTGTGCCAAAGTGTTAGCATGTTCCCATTATGAAACATCTGAGTGCCACAGAAGTATGATTTGTTCCCATCATTCCTAATGCTGTTTCTGGAAAAAGGACAATAAAAACAGAAGCTAACATTTACTGATAAGTTTACTGTGTGTCAAGCACTGTATTAAGCCCTTACACAGATTAGTTTACTCAATCTTCACTCTAAACCAAGATATTGATATATTCTTATTAGCCAGAGAGAGAGCCATGGTGCACAGATTAAAGAACTTGTTCAATAGAATGCACTGGATAGTGGTGGCACCAGGATGTGAAGCCAGGCAGCCTCGCTGTAGAGCTGACAGTCCTCACCACTAACATGCTGCCCTGGAAGTAAGGACCAAGAGTAGCTCTCAGTGCAAAGGCTGAGTCTTCAAGAGTTCTATTCATTTTGCAGTTCAGAAAAGGATTTTTAAAAGTGACTGAGCCATGGGGCACCTGGGTGGCTCAGTGGGTTAAAGCCTCTGCCTTCAGCTCAGGACATGATCCCAGGGTCCTGGGATGGAGCCCACATCGGGCTCTCTGCTCAGCAGGGAGCCTGCTTCCCTTCCTCTCTCTCTGCCTGCCTCTCTGCTTACTTGTGATCTCTGTCAAATAAATAAATAAAAATCTTTATTAAAAAAAAAGTGACTGAGCCGGAAGAAACCAATCGTTCACCACTGATGGTCCAGAGAAGGTTCAATTAACCTGTAACAAGAGTTTTGGGGGGTAAAAATGCAGCGCACAAGATATCATCACGGTGCTGTATTCCTCCTTTCCATTTCTCAGGCTGGATGAAGAATTGATTGAAGTTTTGTAGTCGAAACACCGTAATAGCCCTAGTAAAAAGGATGCAGAATTTAGCTGTGGATCCAAATGTGAAAGAGATCTTGAGTCGCCAGCATCCACTTACCATCCACAATCCTGAACCTCCCACATTAAACTTTTTTTATTATTTTCTCTTCGAATTCCCTGGCACATTATGAATATTTAATATTACAAAGTTAATTATCCTCTCTCAGCCATTAACACCAAACATGTATGCATTTATCAAATTAATTATCCATCACCAAGAATCCAAAGCCAAGTTTCCCCACATAGGTACCATACAACCATTAAGAGGTTTTTGACAGTAACAATAAAAAAGGAGATGAGTCTGTGAAGAAATAATATTTGGTAGTTGAAACAAAAGTAGTAAGGTCTTTCTTCATGAGAGATTCCATAGAAGTTCACATGTTAACATTCCCTGTGGCATTTTCCAGACTTACCTGACCATAGAGTCCCATATCAGAGAGCATCTCGAAGGGCTATCATTTGTGAAACACACCTGGAAAGTGCCACTCCAAAGGAGCAGGACTCTGGTGACAGACATATTTTGAGCAGAAACAATAGTTTTAAAAAGACCAATATCTTGGGGTACTGCTGTGAATCTGACAGGCCAGGATAGGCAGGAAATGAAATGCCTGGGGCCTGGTAGGGAAGGGAGGGGCATGAACATTAAATTGTGGCCCATCAATATCACCTTGCTTCCACACGATGATTTAAGTTCTGGCTATCAGACTATACTAAGTCTCTTGCTCCTTCTAGAGGCATACACACCTCAGATGAGTGATAGTAACCAGTTAGTAACCTCAGGCTTGGTGTCTTCACCCTCACTCTCTTCTCACCTATCCAAAATCTTGCTTCTATTCCCAAAGGTCTCCAAATTGCTCCATCACTGTAAGTTTTCACTCTCTGAAGGATGTGGCTTTCTGCTCCTAAAAATTCTTTTTTTTTTAAAGACTTCATTTATTTATTTGAGAGAGAAAGATTACAAGTAGGCAGAGAGGCAGACACAGAGAAGGGGGGAAAGCAGGCTCCCTGCCAAGCAAAGAGCCCAATATGGGGCTCAATCCCAGGACCCTGAGATCATGACCTGAGCCAAAGGCAGAGGCTTAACCCACTGAGCCACCCAGGTACCCCTGAAAATTCTTTTCTTTCTAGTACATTCTGCTTCTCTTCTTGCCTCCCTGAACTTTCACTCCCATTCTCTATTTTCTCTTCCCTCTTTCTTCCCTTCTTTCACTATACACATTCCTTACTGTCATTCCTCTATTCCTTTCTCTCTACTCATGTGGGTTCATTCAGGGATTCTATCTACCACCTCAGGTTGCAATCTTGCTTCTGTGAAAATGGTTCTTAAATTTATCCACATTCATAACTTTCCCCAGTGTTGAGATGTTCCCACTTGCCAGGGGACAATTCTATATAATGTTCCCATCAGCAACATATCAAGAAATCCAAAGTTTTCACCTTCCATCCACACCAGGTCTCGGTCCTAAATTCCCTAATTTGGTTACCAGACAAGCAGTCCAGCTTCCTGTGTGTTTCTCTTCCTCAGTCACAGCAAATACTTGGACTCCCACTCTGCAATATGTTAGCAAATTCATTCCTTCCTTTTTATTTTAAACAGCCAATATCAACTACCTAGTCCAGTGTTCACTACCTCATCACTGAATAATTGTAAGAGCCTCTTAACCAATACCTTTGCCTTTAGTCTACCTACCTCTAGTATATCTTTTATTCTGCCACTAGAATAATCATTCTTTTGGGGGGCCTTTCATCTATATTCATTTTACAAGCACTTTTTTTTCCACATGGAAGTCCATATTCAGGTGCTGCAGCGGATAGAACCATGAACATCAAATGACTGACATAAAAAGTGAAATGCAGGGGTGCCTGGGTGGCTCAGTGGATTGAAGCCTCTGCCTTCGGCTCAGGTCATGATCTCGGGATCCTGGGATCGAGCCCCACATCGGGCTCTCTGCTCAGCAGGGAGCCTGCTTCCTCCTCTCTCTCTGCCTGCCTCTCTGCCTACTTGTGATCTCTGTCTGTCAAATACATAAATAAAATCTTAAAAAAAAAAAAAAAAGTGAAATGCAGTAAATGCCAAGGAAGTATTGACCAGTTGCCAAGGAAGCCCAGCTACAGAAATCACAGAAAGCTGAGTGAGGAGTCATATTTGAACTGTACCATAGCAGACGAGTAGGATTTGCAAGAGGAAGGCACTGGAGGCCGAGGAAACAGCCTGGTCAAATATAAGGCTAATGCCTCATTAAAAGACACGTATTCGTTTTCCACTCTCTTCATGGCACATTTCAAATGAGTGAGCCTATCATTCAAAACCCAGTGCTAGGGGTGCCTGGGTGGCTCAGTGGGTTAAAGCCGCTGCCTTCGGCTCAGGTCATGATCCCAGGGTCCTGGGATCGAGCCCCGCATCGGGCTCTCTGCTCCGCAGGGAGCCTGCTTCCCTTCCTCTCTCTCTCTGCCTACTTGTGATCTCTGTCTGTCAAATAAATAAAATCTTAAAAAAAAAAAAAAAAAAAAAAAACCCAGTGCTATTTGGGTCCAATCTACTTTTTTAGGATTAGTTCTCTCTATTGTTTTACCCTTGATATTCAAAGTAAAATATGAATACCCAGCTAAATATTTGACAGAGCTACTGGAAGCCATAAGGTAAATATGCTTCACCGTCCACCTTCCACCCTCACTCTTTAATTTATTTAAAGAGTTTGGGGACAATATTTTTATTTTGAAATAGGAGAGATGAATTTACGTTCTAGAATGTAAAATTCACCTGGATTTAAAAGGTAGAACACAAGGCTTCAAATAAATTTCTTGCTTGTAGGAGCTGGTTTTGAATTGCTGGATGGATTCGGGGCCTCAGTTTCTGAAGCCCACTTTCTTGATCAACACAAATGAAACCTTTACTGCTCTCTAAGCACCCTCCACATTTCTAGCTACTTGGTTTTCATTCATGATGTGCTCATCCATCCCTTTGTGGATTTCCTTTTACATACAGTCCCACATCTGTCTACCCATACACCCATTCTCTAAGGCCCATCTTGCTCTGGTCGGCTTCTTAATAACTAGAGTTGAAAGAAATATTTCTTTCTTCTCATCTCTCACTCTGTTCACATTTTGTTATAACATCTAATAAATATATATAGCTGCTCTCCTCTGCTAGATTATAAATTCTTAGAAACCAGGCATCTTATCTCATTCTGCAATCCCATAACAGCAAGCATTGTGACCTGCTTATAATGGGTATCCAATAAATATTTGTCAAATAAATAAATGAAAAATTCTGTGTCTAAATGTCACCTTATTTGAGCCTTCTGTGACCACTCTATCTAAAGACTCTCCCTTGAGGGTTAATATCCATATTATATGGATATGAAGAATTTATATATGAAAATATATGAAGAAAATATATGAAGAATTTATACAACTCAATACCAAAACCCCCAAATAATCCAATTAAAAAATGGACAGAGAATATGAATAGACATTAGTCCAAAGAAGACAACAGACACCTAGAAAGATGTCTAATATCACTAATCATCAAGGAAATGTAAGTCCAAACCACTGGATAGTTCAGTTGGTTGAGTGTCTAACTCTTGATCTCAGCTCAGGTCTTGATCTCAAGGTTATAAGTTCAAGCCCTGTGCTGGGCTCCGTGCTGGGTGTGGAGCCTAGCTTAAAAAAAAAAAAAAAAAGCAGAGTTATGTAACAACTCACACTTGTCAGAATGGCTAAAAATGCAAGAAATAACAAGTCTTGGAGAGGATGTAAAGAAAAAAGGGCACCCATGCACTGTTGGTAAGAATGTAAATTGGTGCCATCACTGTGGAAAACACTATGGAGGTTCTTTAAAAAATTAAAAATGGAATTACCATATAATCTAGTAATTCCACTACTGGATACTTATCAAAGAAAATGAAAACACTAACTTGAAAAATATACATACCCTATGTTTATTGCAGCATTATTTACAATGGTCAAAATATGGAAGCAGCACAAGTGCCCATTCATAGATGAATGGATAAAGAAGATGTGGATAAAAAAGATATATATATACACAAGCATATATATGTATAAGACATATAAGGTACATAAGATATGTATACATACGAATAAAAATAGAATGGATAAAGAATGAAAGAAGAATGAAAAGAATGAAATCTTATCATTTGCAACAACATGGATTGATCTGGAAGGCATAATGCTAAGTGACATAAGTCAGTCAGAGAAAAACAAGTACCATATGATCTCACTCATATGTGGAATTTAAGAAACAAAATAGATGAACAAAGAAAAAAAGACACAAAGCCAAAAAAGGCTCTTAAATATAGAGAACAAAACAGTAGTTGCTAAAAAGGAAATTGGTGTGGGGATGGGCAAAATAGCTGAAGGGGATTAAGAAAACATTTATCCTGAGAAGCACTGAGTAATGTTAAACATACTTAAATAAATAAAAGAAAAGAAAATTTGAGGCGAGGAGCACTATTACTTACTTACTTGGATTTTTCAGTCAGAATAAAACTTTATTTAAAATAAAAGATAAAATAAAGTAAAACTCTCCCCCTTGAGTATCTCATCCTTCACCCTACATCGTTTCTCTTGATTACATTTATCATTAGGTGCTATTGTGGTCTGTATTCACTTGTCTGTTTATTCACTATCTCCCCTACCAAAAACAAGCTCTAGGAGAGGGGGGACTTCATTTATTGCCTTTCTGTATCAGCAATGCTTAGAATAGTACCTAACACATAATAGGCATTTGATAAATATTCATAGAATTGGTGTATGAATTATTCTTTCTTTAAAAAATCAGTAATTTTAATACTAATATTTTTAATAATATTAATATGAGGCTTAGCAAGGTAACATACTATAAATAAGGTACTTTGAAGTTCTGAATTTGCCATGAATCTTATAAGAGTTTTACATGTAATTATTTTTTTTAAAGATTTTATTTATTTATTTGACAGAGATCACAACTAGGCAGAGAGGCAGGCAAAGAGGGAGAGAGGAGGAAGCAGGCTCCCTGCTGGGCAGAGAGCCCAATGCAGGGCTCCATTCCAGGACCCTGGGATCATGACCTGAGCTGAAGACAGAGGCTTTAACCCCCTGAGCCATGCAGGCCCCCTACATGTAATTATTTTTAATTTTTTCTTTACTGAATGGTAAGTTTGGTTGAAGACATTTCCCTTCGGGGATGGAGACAAAATTCAATGTCAAATGTCTTTTTGCCAAGATACCCGTATTAACTAGATATATTTAGGTAACACGAGTCAAAGGCACAGAATGCTTTTCATAAGATGGTATAAAAACTATCCCTTCTGATATTTGACCTTGTGTGCCAAAGTGTTGAGAAACTAATTAGCTGCCACCTTTCCCTTAAAACCTAACCTGAAACTTTCAATTGGAATGACAGTTATCCTTAAAATACCTTAAGAATCCACACTGTATTTCTCACTTTGTCCATTTCAAAGATAACTTTTTTTAAGTTTGTACTTTTGCCAAGAGTTAAATTGAAGTGCAGAATGAGCCAATTTTAAGGCATTTTAGGAGTCTGAGAGATTTGTTCTTTTGACATTGAAAGAGTTTACTCGTTCCATTCCACACCTCCCATCAGAGATCCTGAGTCACTGTGTCATCTGTGAAGATGATCAGATCTCTTGCTCCGAATGTAGATATAATAACCAATTCTGTGAGAACAAAATTAATTCACCTGCCAAGTACAAAAACATACAAAAAAGAAAAAAAATATTTAAAAAAACAATCTTTTTTAGGGTGAATGAGATGGGAAAATAACTCTTACCAAAACTTATCATGTAGTCATTGTCATGGAGAGAACAAAAGAACACAATCAACTATTTGTTCCCTTAGAGGCTAATTGTTTGGGTGTTGTTAGTCCAATTACCATAAGAATCTATCCTTGTTCAGTCCATTGTGCTTTTTAGGCTTAAAAGAGGTATCTCAAAGGCAGAGAATGTGTTCCATATAAATCAGTTCATTTTTATTCTTTTTCCTAAAATTCTTGGGAGTCAAATTTTGGACACCAAAGCCATGACAAAATTAGCTTTGAGGGTTATTTGTGAATCTCCAACATACCTGCCCCCTCCTGACTTCCAACATGGTTTTCAAAGTAAGTTACACTTTGGAAATGTTCATTCTGGTTCTCATTCTAATAATAGAAACCAACTGAGTCACATAGAATTATAGTACCTTAGTAAAGTAATTATTAAGAATTTAATATCTTGTGATAGATGAGTTTTTTATTGTCAAGGAACTTCAAATCCCTAATCTAATTTCACTTAAAAATACTTTTAGAAATCAAGTTATATCAATACCTATTTATTGAGCACCTACTTTTACAGAGCTTTGTGAAAGATGTAATCAATAAAATTTTCAGAATTACTTGAATAAATGATTCCCTTTTTTATATAAGTCCAGCTATTTTACAGAGATAAAATCCTCATAAATAGAGGTTTTTCTTTTAACAGAAAGCAAAGAAATACAGTGGGAGAAACTAAAAGCCCAAGTCTATTTTTATAAATTATAGGATCATAGAATTTTAGGGCAGGATAAAATCTTAAAATATTATGATTATTTCTTTGATTTTACCAGAACTATACGTATTATGTGCAAATGCAAAGTTAATTGATCATCTATTCATTTAATTTTACCAATGTAAATATGAACAGGCATTTAACCAGACATTACTTAGTTGGCCCTATGTCAATTCACAACTTTGTCTCTAAATATATTTTACTTAAAATGGTAAGAAACATCTTTTTAGAAGTTCTGAATTTGGGGCTGCTTATTCTTAACAGATTTGACATATTCTCTAGATATTAATGAATGCATTTCTAGAAAACCAACATGGGCTCTCCAATTCAGGTTTTGCTTAGAACTATTTCACAGTGGCATTTATCATATCCTGCCTTGTGTGAGTTGACTCCCCAATTAGAATATGTTGCCCGTGAGAGCAAGTATCATGCTTCTTCACACTCAATCCACCATTGTTCCTAACTCAGCACTTTCTACCTAGGTGTACTTTAAAAATACGTGTGGGAAGAAAAAAGGAAAAATAATAGTAAGCTAAAACTTTGAGGTGTTAATTTGTTTTTTTAATTTAATTTTAATTTAAAGCATGGTTTTAAAAATTTTTTATTTAAATTCAATTTAGTTAACATATAGTGTATTATTAGTTTCAGGGGTAGAATTTAGTGTTTCATCAGTTGCATATAACACCCAGTACTCATTTAAAAAGGTATCTTTTGGGGCGCCTGGGTGGCTCAGTGGGTTAAGCCTCTGCCTTCAGCTCGGGTCATGATCTCAGGGTCCTGGGATAGAGCCTCAAATAGGGCTCTCTGCTCAGCAGGGAGCCTGCTTCCGCCTCTCTCTGCCTGCCTCTCTATTTGTGCTCTCTGTCTGTCAAATAGATAAATAAAATCTTTAAAAAAGTAAAAATTAAAATTAAAAAAGGTGTCTTTTATGTGTTCAAACACACAAAACTGATTCCCTAGATTTGATTGATATAACCAAACTATTCAATCAGATTACTTGTTTAAGAGAATATAGCTGCTCTTCAATGACTCGGTGACTCTATTTGTAACTCAGGAATGGTGGAAAGGGCATGGACTCTGGCACAGGAATTCCAATTCAGCTGCCTACTAGCTTTGTAATGTTGGTTAGACTACACATTTTCTCAAGCCACATAGTCTCCCTTGTGAAAGAAGACTGGTAATACTTAGATTCCCGGTTTATTGTGAGACGGAATAGATTTGAGTAACTATCCTGCTTGCTCCTTATTCAGACTGTGACCTTGAGTAATTAACTTCTTTAATTCTCAGATTTCCTGTTATTTAATAAACATTAATTAAATCATTCAACAACTATCACTGAGCATCCACTAAGAACCAGACACTATAACACACACATAAACACACACTTAAACACAAACACACACACACACACACACGCATTAAATGCTATAATCTAATTCTACATTAAACAAAGTACAGGAAGGTATACAGCACAAAGATAAATGGAGGTATATTTCCACCTTGGGAGTAAAGAGAGATGTCCTGATGGAGAAGATAAATGAACAAGACCTGAAACAAGAATAAATGTTAGCTACATGAACAACGTTTGGAGAAGGATTTCTAGAGAAGGGGAGAGAATAAAGGCAAGGGGTAAGGTTTACATGGGAAGAGGCTGACAGCAGGTTCCTATATCTGAGTTTGAAAAGTACCACAGTTGGCACATGGCTGGCTCAGTCAGAAGAGTGTGCAACTCTGTATCGTAGGTCCGAGCTCCACGTTGGGTGTAGAGATTACTAGAATATACCCAGGAATGGATAAAAATGATACGAAGAATAGGTCCGGGCCAGAGGGAGTTTCAAAGTATTTTATAGACACTCTGAAACGTGTTAAACAACGAAGTGACATAGAATGCATTGTAGAAAGGAATTATTATAGCTAAAATGTGCAGAATCTATTTAAGAGGTAAAATGGGGGCATTACTAGAGAAAAGGACAAATTAGAAGTCTGTGACATTCAGCCAGGTAGAAATGAGGCCCTGAATGATATAGTTGTAGTAGTAATTGGAACAGGTTTGAGAAATATTTGGAATATAAAATAGGTAACAGTACTTGGTTGTGATGTTGAGTGAGAAGAAAGAACCAAGGTGGATATTCAGGTCTCTGGCTGTTAACTGAAGTTCCGAAGCTAAGAGGGAAAAAGGTTTTGAAGAGGGAACAAATAATAAATTCAATTTAAAATATGTTGAATTTGAGATTGCAGGCAGACGTGTCCAGAAAGCAAATGGATAAGTGAGCTTAGAGAGATAAGAGCTGACGATAAAGATCGAGATACCTATAAAATATTGCCTACCTTTCAAATGAAGCTAAGGATTAAGTTAGATAATGTATGTAAAGGGCTTAATGTTACAAAGCATTATAAATAAAATAAGCCAGATGCATATTTAGATACTTTACTCAATAAATGTACTATCTATCTTATCCTGGGCAAAATTATGAAACCAATTTCTTTATTTAGGTAGAGCCTGAAGTTAAAGCTAAAACTTAAACAACCTCCCTCTAGGTTTTAAAGAAAGCTTAATAAGCTGTCAGTCTTCCAGTTATTTCTTCTCTAATCACTAAACTCTCAAGGATGTGGCTTAATGGACCATCCTTCTCCTATTATAAATGAACAGTCGACCTGTCCTCTTGCTACTTTGTTAAATGCCTCCTAATATAAAGGACCCTGTCGAATTCCAATAAAATCTGTCCTCACATAAGGACTTTGACTTAGGAAATAAAATTTTTTGAAGATTTTATTTATTTATTTAAGAGAAAGAGAGCATGCATGAACGGGGGAGGGGCAGAGGGAGAGGGACAAGGAGACTCTCAGGTGCCGGGGCTCAAGCCCAGGACCCTAAGATCATGACCTGAGCCAAATTCAGAGGTTTAACTGACTGAACCACCCAGGCACCACAGAAATAAACTTTTTAAATCTACCAATATGAAAGCGAAAGAATACAATTGAGAATGTATTTCTTCAACTTTCAGTTCCAACTAGGGATCCAAATCCTGATAACCTTGTGGGAGATGGAAAAGATGGGGAAAGATGGAAGGAGTGGTAACTGTTCCCTCTCTCAACTCAGTCTTCCCAAAGCTCCCTCTCCAAGATGACAGAAAGTCACCACCCATCCAGAGAGAGCAGAACATCAGGTGTTCCCTTCCTTCCACCCTCTCTCCCTCCCTTCCTTCCTTCTTTCCACTCTATGCCTAATGGGGGGCTTGAACTCACTACCCAGAGATCAAGAGTCATACACTCTGTGCCAGCCAGGCACCCCAGGTGTCCCTTTAAACCACTTTTAAAGGACTCTACTCACTAATTTTTTAAAACTGACTTGTGTAAAATTCCAAAAAAAAAAACCAAACAAACAAACAAACAAAAAAAAAAAAACAAAAAAAAACACCTTATCTTTGATGCTAATTTCTAACTATGGATATCTTAAAAATACAATTAAGAAAACAGTATCTCTAAACTCTTGACTTACACTGATGAATTCTTAAAATTCTTTTTTGTGATGTTCAAAATTTCAGCTGGATCCGCTGTATACTTCACATCTACCATGCCATAACATTTGAGAATCAAACTGACTTATTACCACAGCCCGAGACAGAAATACTTACTCTATAGTCTACTGAGAGATAAGTCATTAACGGATCATGAGTGTTCCTAGGATGTGAAGAAGCCTTCTCTTTCAAAGATGAGGATTACTGAATTCGTTCTTGATATCAAGTTGAATAATCTGGATTATACCTTCTTTCTTTACAGTCAAACTACCCCTGAAAACCAAGCTGTAAGTGGCACTATGTTTTCTAGTCTGCATATGCACATTTGCATTAGAAGAGAAAGCCTTTCGTGTGATCAATAAAAGTCCCCAAATATATACCGCTAATTTTCTAGGTATAAAATCTGATTTGGATCCTAGCTTCAAATCATTAAGATCAAAATTCCATAGTGAGTAATGTTGGGCAAATTACCTATTAGAGCCATATTTTGTGAACTGTTGAATTTATGGACAATATATTTTTCACAAATATCAGTTTCATTTTCCTAGTGCTTATACAATGCCATAGAAAAGGTCCTGTTTATGATCCCTTAGTTCTCTCAGGAGAACAAGAAAGAGAAGTAATTTTCCTCATAATGAAATGGAAGAATTGCTCCTCGAGAACAGTAAGCAGGCCGTGACAGGCCCCTGTCTGCAAGGATATGAAGGAAAAGCTAATACAGAATTCCGGAGCCTATTTTCCTCTTTGCTGCAATCTAAAATAAGTAACAAGAGAGGAAGAAATGAGTTCCCTTTATCATTGAAAGAATATAATTTATACATTAGGAATTTATTAACTATAAAATCTAGGAAACTTTTGGTATGGTATTATGGTATTATGACCCTGTCTGGAATGATTAAAGAAAAAGAGTCCAAAAGCCAGAAGAAAGCCTTCTAACACCTCTCAAAGCTGCTTGAGCTATGTGATCTTACAATGTTTTAGTCACTAAGCATTCAGTCAATCCGAGCAGTTTCACTCACCGAGCTCACCAGCAAGTTAATGACTCAGAATCAGTCAAGATCTCTATGTTCTTTTCTCTTTTAGATTCCGATTCAAAACCTACACTTTACCTCAAATAAACTTTTTATTTAAAAGTTAAAAAAAGGGACGCCTGGGTGGCTCAGTTGGTTAGGCAGCTGCCTTCGGCTCAGGTCGTGATCCCAGCGTCCTGGGATCGAGTCCCACATCGGGCTCCTTGCTCGTCGGGGAGCCTGCTTCTTCCTCTGCCTCTGCCTGCCATTCTGTCTGCCTGTGCTTGCTCTCTCTCCCTCTCTCTCTCTGACAAATAAATAAATAAAATCTTTTAAAAAATAAATAAATAAATAAATAAAAGTTAAAAAAAAAAAGATTCTGATTCAAATACAAACATTCTCCTTTAGCCTTCCTACAGTTTTGCATGAAGCACATCATACCTCTCCCAGCCTGTAACCAGTATCGTCTTCTTAAGAACCAGGATCTGTGAAATATCCACAGCTCCCTCTCGCCCAACATTTAGTGTGTGGTGACAGTATCCATTGAAGTCCCATACCTTCAAGAGAAAAACTTAAGTCACCTTTGAGACAAGAACAGAAAAATATCTTCTTCCATGAGTAAAATAACACAGTGTAATAGGATTATTTTAAACTTTGGTGTTTATATTCTGGACAAGGGCTGATTCACTTAGGGTATGTCATAATGAAGACAATCCCCTCACCATTTAAATTTACCCATTATTTTTTGTTATTCTACTTGTAACCTGATCAATTTAGTCTAATAATAGCTGATTCAGGGGCACCTGGGTAAGTGTCTGCCTTTGGCTCAGGTCATGATCCCAGAGTCCTGGGATCAAGGCCTGCCTTGGGCTCTAGGATCAGCGGGAAGCCTGCTTCTCCCTCTCCCACTCCCCCTGCTTGTGTTCTCTCTTGCTATCTCTCACACTGTCAAATAAATAAATAAAATCTTTAAAAATTATAACAATAATAGCTGATTTGAAAGCTTTAATTAAGTATTTTTAAGGGAAAGGCTAAAATCATGTAGAGCCATATTTTGGAGTCTGTTGAAACCCTGGTTCTTTCTCTAAGTGTATGTCTCTAAATTTCAATTTCCTTACTTACAACCCAGGACACTTACTCCTCTGGGACATTTGGAGGGTTAAACATCTAATACAGAGCCTGAAACACAGTCCTTATGGGTAGGTTTCCCATCTTCTCCCAGGAAAATGTCCTGTTGATAGTGGATGCCAGACCTCATCTATAAGAGGAACAAGCACTTTGAGTTTGCTTCCTCTGGCAGGTGGTAAGGACCCGGGCCCAGTGGGTGAACTTACAACAGAACATCATTAGGTCACCAGCAGCTAAAACTAAGCCGGGCCATAAAACATCATTGGTGTATCATCGACAAGGGGTAAGTAGACACTACCAAAATTAAATTGCATATAAGCTTCGACTAGACTCCCTTTGACTTTCAGCTTCAAGAAAATCATCTCACAGAGGCACTTACATGTGTGAAAAGACATATTTTGAATATTTTTATATTCTTGAAGCATTATTTATAAAAGATAAATACCTGAATCAACCTGGTTGCTCATGGGACTAAACAGAATATGGAATATCTATACAGTAGCATAGAATGTAGCCATTAAGAAGAATATGTCATTTCTATATTTCTAAGCTCTGCCTAAACTGAACCAGCTATGGAACCTTAAGCAATTTGCTTTATTTCCCTGGGCTTTAGTTTCCTCCTTTGTAAAATTGACATAATAATATTACTAAGTATAGATACATATGTGGGGGGGAGGTGTGGTGAGGGTGTGCATTTGTGTGTGTGTGTGTATGTGTAAAGTGCTTAGAACAGTACCTGATTCTTGGTCAGCATGTGATAAAAGTGAGCTAACATTATTATTATTGTATGCATTCATTTGACTCAGTGTCCACAATAGAAAAATGCAAAATGCAGAACAACATAAATATTGGGCTGCCTTTAAGAAACAGATGCTGCCCTTTGGCTAGAAGGATGTATGAGAAACCAGTAACAGTGGTAGCTACAAGAGAGGAGGCATGAATAGAGGTGCGAAAGAAACTTTCTTCTTGCTGTGTAACTCTTTGATATTTCAAATTTTACTGTATGATTACATTAATTATTTAAAACATTAAGTAATTAAAAATCAGATTCTTCAAAACCGTGATAAATAGGGCAATACTTTTAAATCTTGGATGACATAGGTACTGCTTTGAGATTCTAAATTATAAATGAGATTGGAAAATGTCATTCATTCTTGTCTCTTCACGGCATATGAACAGCTCAACCCTGATTTATGCATCTTAGAGAGAGGTTGCCAAATTTCAGAATTCTGTTGTGCTATTATGATAAAGACAAATATATCTTCAAAAGCTGTGATTATTCTACTAAATTCACAGTAACTTTGATGATGCAAGACTTGAGCTGAGATGTTGAAGGGTACACATGCTCTTCACCTATGTCACTGCATTTTTCTCTAAACACGGCTCTTACTAAACCCACCTAAAATAATACCCACAAATAGGTATTGTAAAGATCCAAAGGTCCCCAGGTCCAACAAAGTCCCTTAGCTGGGACGATCTGCAAGCTTTTAGCAACCATCTGCTAATCTGCCCTGCTCTGGACTCTATAACCGGTTACTTTCCAAGAAAGGGGTAAAAAGGAACCTAGTCTACTCGTCTCATTTCTCAGTTCGGTCTTGTACCCCAGAACCAGTAAGTGGGATACTCACGTGCTCCTTTTGCCTAAGTCTGTCTAAAATTCCAGTTCCAGTTATTCTTGTTTTATTCCACCTTGACCTCTGCGGTTAGAATTGTCCCATTACTGGCATACGTCTCACCAGTTCTGTAAACCAGGTTACTTAAACCCAAGCTCCCAGTCCTTACCTCCTGCCATTTAACCTTCCCAGAGGCCCAGCTCTGGTGACTTCCAGAGATTCTCACTGCAACCCACTATAGCACCTCCTTCACATTGACAGTAGCCAGCCTGGAATCCCCCGGAATTCTTGCTTCCAACTTCCATCATGTTCTACCCACATATCCAGAGAACTTTCCATTACCCTCCCATGCAGCATACCAGCATGCATCATACACCCCACCATGGAAGGCATACTTCATTACTACGCCCTGATTCTAGTTATGACAGAAGTTTGAGAACCATTCAAAGCTTATTCTGGGAAACTGCCTTCTGTTGCCTCCAAGTGTCACATGCCATCTCCAATCAAGGATTGTCATTAGTCTCAGAGCTGAGGGGAGCGGAGAGGATTCACTGGCGGGCATGACTTCACATACCAAGTATCTAGGCTTTGCATGAAAATTTGATCATGTTCACAAAGCGTAATAGCACCTTTCTCCCAGAAGAAATTATTTAATGGTTACAAAACAAGAAAAGTGGAAGTATTAAATATTGTTAGTTTAGGATAATAACTAAGATAATGATTGTTCTGCCTACGATCCTTCTTTACTGTCTCACTTTCCTTCACATAAAAGTGCAAATTACAACATAGGTTGATTTTAAAATATTCATTTGCCCTCAAATTTGAATCTATGCCATTTTAAAAAGTTTTCTTTGTTGCCCTGATTTCTCATTTTATAAACTGAGAAAAAGAAAACTAGAGATATTAGTTGGAGCATAGGAAAATTACTTGGACTTCTTATTCCCCAAAGTAATCCTCTATCCAGAACACTGGAACAGGCTTTCTGAAATAAGTAAGCCAAGTTGTGTTTTTATGTTAAATAATTTATTCAGAAAAATCATTTATTCATTTTTCCACAGAGGTTTCTTTTTTTTTCTCTCGCCCCTAACAGCTTTGTTATTAGATGGTGTGAGTTATTTAAGTCTTCTCTTCTCATCTTTCCTCTTGCATGGCCAAAAAGACGAAAACAAATATAGCTATAGCTATGTCTCCTCACATAGTATTTCAGCCTCCTCGTATCTGGATAGAAAAGCATCACTGCGTTCTCACCTTTATGGTCCCATCTGTGCTGCCAGTCAAAAGCCGTGTCTCATTTGCATCAAGGGCCATAGTGCTGATTTCTGCATTGCCATGGCAACCAGTAAACTGTTTGATTTTCTGCCCAGTGTCTATCATCCAGAAGGAAACAGTAGACCCCGCGTCTGAGCTGATTACCTAAGAGAAAATAACCTTGTAAAGAAATTAAATACAGTCCCAGAATCCACCATTTTTATTTCAATAAAAATATCTAACCTGTGAATCCCTCCCCCACCCCACAATAGTTAGAGACACAATTGTGATGTTTTCTTTTTTTTTTGTTAAGCTGATAGCATTTTAATTCCTAAGCCAGAATGGAGGTAATGAAGTCATGATTCTCTTTACCAGCAAAGATAGGAATCTACTTCGCTTCCCCACCATTCAGCTGACTGTCTAGAGGCCATTCTGAAAGCAAATCCTACTGAAAATAGACTTAAAAATTTTCTGCATTTAGATAAGAAAGCTGATTTTATTAGTCATGGTGCTCTGATACCATTTACTATATGAAAAGAAGCATTTTACTGTATTTCACCTTCCATTTAGCATTTTGAAAAGAAAGCACCACCAGACATTATGGGGGGAAAAGTTAATTTTAACAAACTGATACAGCTATCGCTTTCAATGCCATTAGTCCCTTTCTTCCTCCTCTCTCAAGGTGCTGTATATATTTTTACAGCTAAACACAATTATTGATGGACCACTAAAAACAAAGAACACAGGAAGGTTAAATATAAATCTGCATATACACTCCAAGAGGAAGGCAACAAAACAAATGCTAAAAGGGATACAATTATACATAATAGCCAACAGTGGGAAATTTTATAGTGGCAAGTAAACAGCTAATTTCAGCTCTAGATATTTAAGCACCCTGTAGGAAGTTAAAATCACTTCACCCATTTGACTTGGGGACCCAGAAGAACGAAAGCAAAACAAAAACACTGAACCAAACAACAAACAAAAACACTGAACCCACAAATAAGTAGACTGGAAATTGCCTGAAGAAACATCTAGACTTTGAGAAAACTTAAATCATGTCTTTATTTTCATAGGTACTGATTACCATTGTATAAATGTAAATTTATTAATAATATGCTAATTTGGGTATCACACTTTTATAATTAAATGGGTTCAAGATTATCGAATGTATATTCAGAAGATCTGGAGAGCCAGCCATCTTGCGTGTATATGCCTTCATTTGGATTTTGGGCACACACTGAACGACCATTCCATCCCAGCTCCGTGATGGCAGCAGGGACTCATGAATCCCGCTCTGAAGGAATCTACAGTCCAGGCTTGAATATTAAAATCACCTGAGGAACTTTATAAACCATGACCATACACCAGATCAGAGACTCTCATTTAACTGGACTAAGAAGGAGTATTTTTTTTAATGAGCTGCCCAGGTTACTTAAGTCTGGGAACTCTCAGTCTAGGTAAGGAAACAGACAATAAACAGGTAAGAGCCGAATAATACCACAAGTTTAGAGGTCTCACCCCTGGTTGCAGCAGGGACACTGAGAGGAATATCCAAAATCTCACTGGGTTGGGGGATGGGAAATGAAATGTGAGGAGGGCCAATCTGCGATTGAAGATAGGAACATGTATTTATTGAATGCCGAGCTCTTTACACTCACTATCTCATTTGATCTTTATAAAAATCCTGTAAAACAAATAACGTTATCATCCTCATTCGACCAGTGATGAAATTGAGATTCTAATCAGCTAAGCACTGTTCCCAAGCTTATATAACGAGGTTTTAATCATAGGCTGTCTATGATAGACACATCATAAGGTCTTCTATATTCCAGTATAGTATCCCAGATAATTAAGAGTGTGGTGAGAAGAGAGAACTTGGAGAGTATTCGAAGCATGAGAAGCGATGTGAAGTGTAATGGAGACAGAGTGTGGATGCTGAGGTAAATTGTGGAATGCCAGGTGAGGCAGCCAGCTGGTCTGGTGACAGATCATGGAATCCCTGAAGAGCAATGCTTGAGATCTTAACTATAGAGAACAGACCGATGGGTACCAGAGGGGAAGGTGTGAGGGGGATGGGGGAAGTAGGTGATGGGGATTAAGGAGGGCACTTGTCGCGATGAGCACTAGGCACTGTATGGAAGTGTTGAAGCACTAAATTGTACACCTGAAACTAATATTACACTGTATGTGAAGTAACTGGAATTAAAATGTAAAAAAAAAGAGCAATGTTAGAGAATAATGAGTCATGTGTATAAAGTTCTTGCTGGGATAGGAACCTTAGCTTTCACTGGGTGGGCAGCCTAGTGTATGACTCCAAGTTCACAGCAATCATTGCTCTTGATGGGGAGGATGATGATACAGCATTTTTTCTCCACGGGTCAGTGAAGGTACTCCTGGCAGTGGTGTAGAGAACAAACTGAGGTTGTAGGAAGACCATTTGGGTGCTGCTGTGATAGTCCAGGTAAAAGGTGTTCCCACCTGAAACAGCAGTTTGGCGGTAAAAAGGAGAGGAGAGACTGAGAAATAAAAGGGCCACCATTTTGCTACATTTATGCTCAGCAAAGAACTGGTTGTGAGCAATTGATCTCTTGTAGCCTTTTTTCCGCTGAAATTACAATTCTGAACCAAACAACTTCTTAAAATGATATAAAACTCTATGTATGTTACACATTTTCTCTCCTGAAATCAAAAGTGGCTTAAATATTTAATTACCATTGTTTAACAATAGTATAATTTCTAGGACAAAATGGCCTGAATCTTGAAATAATGTGCCCTATCTCTTCAATTATCACCGTAGGTAACTGACTGTGTTTCTGTTTGCTTTGATTTCTGCAACATGCCTGGTAGTTAAGAGCACTGATTCTGAAGCCAGGAAGCCTGAGTTTGAAGGTGAGTTGTCTGACCTCAGGCTCATCGCTTAATGTCTCTAAGCTTCAGTTTCCTTCCCTATGAACCAGAAAGAATCACAGTAACTACCTCAAACCATATTTAGGAGATTTTAATAAGCTAATATTTGTGAAGCACAGTACATGCTATATTATAAACAAGCTATAAAAGTTAACTAGTGTTACTATTCTAGTTAAGCTTTATTTGTCTCACTCTCTATTTTGGGTGATATCACTTTTCATATCTAAACCAATTTAAAAAAAATATTTAATATCTTGCTTTCTTTCAACCATGACAGTGAATACAGACAATTACAATTTTAGAAAGCAGATTGTAAATGTACACTGAAATTTCAAATTATATCAGACTTGTGAATTTCTCCACATAATTACTTAGGAATTTGAACTGTATTCATTAAAAACAAAACCGTGGAAACATAATTTTCCAAGCTTGAGTGAAAATTTTGATGTCTTTTTTTTTTTAAGAAAAGGTTAAAGGTTGTGAAGAGTTTTATTATTGCTATTCAAAAAGCATTTTTTGAGAACTTAGGCATTTTAGTACTAAAAGATGGGCATTCCCTGATTTAAAAAAAAAAAAAAAAGCAAAGTGCAATGAGACCAATGTTCAAGGAAAAGACTTGTTTACTTGTCTGAGACTGGAATCACCCACATTACAAAGATCTAATCATTGATTGCCCCCACTTTAATCTGCTATAGACATTCAATCAGGAATTAGTAACTTTCACATTTTGCTGTTTTGCAGCAAAACTCTCCCTCCTTTGATCACCTGGCTGAGCCCCAACATGCTATTCATCTGTTTTTAGCCCCTTTCTCTGCTCATTTCACAATTTCTCATGAAATCTGAATCAATAATGACAACAGGGGAGAGCCAGTCAGATTTCATTTTATGGCAATCTGCCTTAAGGTGCAGTCTTAGGGAAAACAATATGCTGAAAAACGAGGACTGACCATGTCACAAACATACCACCAGTATGAACAAGACTTCTGTCACTATGACAACATCCGAATACAAGAATAGCAAGGCAGGTGAAAAGACTTTCAAAGTTTGGTGAGAGAGGAGTGCATTTAACATCACTTGGCAGGTGAGGGAAGAGGTTTCACTACAGGACGGTGGGGACTTTATTTTTAGCAAGCTGTGATTTTTCTCAGGAATAGAGCCCAGGAATAAGTATTGGCTTCATGTTTATATGCCAGATTTTGATGAGACCAAATCTCTCCAAGTTTTCAGTTCTTTCCTAGCTGCTTCTTATCCTGTGAGACCTCAGCGGAGGAGGACAGGGCCCCGGCAGTCTGCACTACCCTAGTCATTCCAGTGCGAGCGGGCCTTGGGAGCAAACTGTTCTTCTCCACCTTATGTACCCGAGTTAATAACCATTTAGGAATATATGGGTCTTTTTGTCTCTCTCATCGGAAGCTGTCACAGCCAATGAGACAATTCTAAGAGACGTGAGGCTGTATCCATATCCCCTAATTGCCTTCTTGTATTCCAACAACAGTAGGCATTTTAGTTATCTTTATATGCATTCCAAGTCCTAGGTCCAAGCGAGAAGGGAAATCAAAAATTACAGCAGCGGATGTCACTGGCTACCAAGGAATGAAGACATTTGATTTAATTGCTCTTTATAGTTCTATTTTCAGTCAGTGCTGTTTGTGGCCCCATAATATAAAGCAGGTTACCTATTTTATTTCTATTGTGCATCAAATCTCTAGAAGTCACATTTCAGTAAGTAGTGAAGTGAGGGGAATGATAAGATCTAAGTACTGGTGCAGAAAGAGGATTCAAATATTTTAAAGCAGCCAGTCCCCATTATAAACCTTATTTATTACCTCTTTTGGGTTAATTTGTCATGTGCTCTTGCATAATTCATTCCTTGAGTTTATTGAACACCTATGATATGCACGACACAGGATCTGGGAGTTGGGGATTCAGCAATGAAAAATTCCTGCTGTGGGGGGTAGAGATGCAGTCAGGCGAGAAAATAAAAAGAAAAAAAAAGCTATATAAATATAGAGATAGATATAGTCTAGTGGTGATAAGCATTATGGAGAAAAATATAACTGAGATGGAGGTAGAGGTCATTGGGGGTGAATGCAAAGCTGGATGCTCTGACAAAGCCTCCATGAGAAATCATTTGAGGAAAGACGCAACGAACATAAAGGAGGGAGTCATATAGCTACCTAAGTGAAGAAAGTTCTACACAAAAGAAACAGCAGTGCAAAGGCCTTAAGGTAAAAATTTCCCTTGGACATTCAGGGACTAGCTAGGAGGAGGTCAGCAATCCTAAGCAGTGTGAGCGATGGGAGGGGCCGCAGGCTGTGACAACCTATGGTTGTCATACAGGCATTCAAAAAACTCCCTTCCTTCAAGAACTAGGAGCAAAGTCAGAAAAATACCATTTCCTCTTTTTTGGCTAATATTTATCTAGCTTTTACTCCTGCTTTGTTCCATGCATGTTTATATACAATATCCTCTGTCCTTCACAGAAAATCTGTAAGGGAGGTATTCTAATCCCTATTTTATAGATAGAAAAAATCTTGTGTAAAAAAGTGGTAGAGACTGCATTGCACGTCCAGGTTCCGGTTCTGCATGTTTAGAAGTCACCCATCCTAACCATAAGTAGAAAGCTAAACTAAAAAAATCAATAGCCCTTCTTTGATCAATAACAGAAATGAGGTCGCAGGACAAATTGCTACCCCCAGAATTGGAGAGATCAACAGGCAAATAGAGAAATCCCCAGTTTACCAGAGCAGGAATGTGGGAACTGGAAACTCCATGGGAAACAGTGCCAAGAGAGGAAAACCACCACTAAAATTCACAAATTGTTGCAGGCTCCAACTGGACAAGTCCAAGAGTTAAAAATGTCTGGTGGAGTCTGTTATGAGGGTCCCCAGCATTTTATGAGTTTTATTTTGAGATTATCAACCAGGTTTTTACTATAATATTAGATGAAAATCCACTCCTGCTTCTGGCAGAGGCAGAAGGAAAGAAACTATTTCAAAATATATTAGAGTAATTCTGTTCTTCTTAGCAAGGTCCACCCTCAAGAGAAACTATTGAGCCAGAACCAGAACCCTGCTGGGGTTTTATCAGTGCTTACTTGATCTGAGGAAGGGAAATACCAAATTCTAGCTGGCTTTAGTCATCCTATTGGACATAAGTGTGGGGGGCAACTGAGGAGCCTACGTGATAAAAAAAATTTACTTAATTTTGAAAAAGCAAAGTTCATAGGACAGAAGCACGGGCTCACAAAAGCCTGAGACCTAATGCTAGGACTACAAAGTGCTTCTCCTCCCCCACGTCTCACCACCACATTTCTAAAGGCCTATTTACAGCTGTTCCTTTTACTTTGTTCCTTATGTCCCACTATCAGGAAAAAATTACAAAACATAGGCATAAACATAAAAGGCAAAAAACACAGTTTAAGGAAAGAGAGCAAGCGTCAGACTCAGACATGGTAGGGATATTGGAATTATCAGATCAGAAATTTAAAATAACTATGATTAATATGCAAAAGGCTCTAATGGGTAAAGATAGCATGTGAGAACAGATGGGTAACATAAGCAGAGAGATAGAAATCCTCAGAAAAAAACAAAAAGAGATGCTAGAGATCACAAATGAATCATGCCTTTGATGGGCTTACTACTAGACTGAACATGGCTGAGGAAAGAATCTTTGAGCTTGAGGATATATCAATAGAAACCTCAAAAAATTGAAAAGCAAAGAAGACAAAGGCTGAAAAACAAACAAACAAACAGTATCCAGGAACTGTGGGACAACTACAAAAGGTGTAACATTCACACAATGAGAATACTAGTAGGAGAAGAAAAAAAAAAGGAACAGAAGAAATACTTGAAACAATAATGACTGAGAATTTTCCCAAATTAGGAACAGGTACCAAACCACAGATCCAGGAAGCTCACATGACACGAAGAAGACTAAATGCCAAAAATAACGACACATAAGCCTATTAGAGTCAAAGATGACATTTTGAGAGAAGCCAGAGGACAAAGATAAAAAGGAAGAAAGATAAGAATTACATTTGAGCAGGATAACAACAGATGTTGCCAAGGATGCAGAGAAAGGCAAACCCTCTTGCACTGTTGGTGGGAATGCAAACTGGTGCAGCCACTTGGGAAAAGTGTGGAGATTCCTCAAAAAGTTAAAAATAGAACTACCCTAAGATCCAGCAACTGCACTACTAGGTATTTACTCAAAGGATACAAATATACTGATTCAAAGGGGTACATGCACCCCAATATTCATAGCAGCATTATCAATAACAGCCGAACTATCAATAGAAAAAGCCATCAACTGATGAATGCACAAAGAAGATGTGGTATACATAAACACACACACACACACACACACACACAATGGAATATTACTTAGTTATCAAAAAGAATAAAATCTTGGGGCACCTGGGTGGCTCAGTGGGTTAAGCCTCTGCCTTTGGCTCAGGTCATGATCTCAGGGTCCTGGAATTGACCCCCACATCTGGCTCTCTGCTCAGCAGGGAGTCTGCTTCCCACTCCCCCCCTACCCTGCCTGCCTCTCTGCCTACTTGTGATCTCTGTCAAATAAATAAATAATCTTAAAAATTTTAAATTAAAAAATAAAATAAAATCTTGCTATTTGCAATGACATGGATGGAGCTAGAGTATTATTATACTAAACAAAATAAGTCGGAGAAAGACAAATACCATATGATTTCACTCATAGGTGGAATTTAAGAAACAAAACAGATGAACATGTGGAAAGGAAAAAATAGAGTGAGAAAGAGGGAAGCAAACCATAAAAGACTCTTAAGGACAGAGAATAAACTGAGGGTTGATAGAGGGATGTGGGTGGGGGATGGGCTAAATGGGTAATGGGTATTAAGGAGGGTACTTGTTATGATAAGCATTGGGTGTTATATGAAAGTCATGAATCCCTAAGTTCTACCCCTGAAACTAATATTACACTATATGCTAATTTACTAGAATTTAACTAAAAATTTGAAAAGGATTACATTTGACTTTTCCTTAGAAAACATGCAGTCAAATAGGGAGTCGAGTGAAATATTTAACGTGTTAAAAGGAAAAAAAAAACCCACAAATCTAGAATTCTGTATCTTGTGAAGATAACCTTAAAAATAAAGGAGAAATAGACTTTCTCAGACAAACAAAAATTAAGAAAATGTTTTCCTAGTAGACCTGCTTTCAAAATATGTTAAAAGTTCTTTAGAGAGAAAAAAATAATTTAACTCCAGAAATGAGATCTACATGAAAAAGGAAGGACATTAAAGAGGGAATAAGTGAAGGTAGAATAAAAACTTCTATTTTTCTTATTCTTAATTGATCTAACAGAGCAAAACAATAATACCAACATTAAATTATGTATGCTTATGTATACATATATGATTATATACAGATATATGCTTACATGTAAGGGAAATGAATGATGCCAAACATACAGGAGAAAAGAGGGAGGAATTAGGTTATTTTGTTATTATAAGGTACTAAAACTACTTGTGAAGTAATATAGTGTTATTTGAAAGTGGACTTGGATTTATTATAAATGTATACTGAAAACTCTAGAGCAACCATTTTAAAAAAGTTTAAAATATAACTGATATGTTAAGAAAAAAGAGGAAATAGAATAATTTTATATGCTCAGTTAAAATCATGAAAGTCAGGAGCACCTCAGTGGCTCACTCATTAAGCTTCTGCCTTTGGTTCAGGTCATGATCCCGGGGTTCTGGGATTGAGCTCTGTGTTGGGCTCCCTGTTCTGCAAGGAACCTGCTTTATCCCCACCCATTCCCCCTGCTTGTGTTCCTTCTTGCTATCTCTCTCTGTCAAATAAATAAATAAAATTTTTTAAAAATAAAAATAAATAAATAAAACCATGAAAGTCAGAAAAAAGAGTAGAAGATAGAAATAGGAACAAAGAGCAGGGGCAACCAAGAGAAAACAATAGCAAATATGAAAGCTATTAATCCAATTATACCAATAATCACTTTGAATGTCAATGGGTTTAATGAACCAATCAAGCCAGATTATCAGATTGGATCAAAAATCAAGACCTAACTATATAGTATAAAAAGAAACTCAATTTAAATATAAAAACATACAGATTTAAAGTAAAATGGCCAAAGAAAGATATATCATGCTAACATGAATCAAAAGGAAACAAGAATAGCTATTAATTCCAGACAAAGCAGACTTTAGAGCAAGAAAGTTAGTACGGATGAAGAGGGGCATAATGACAAAAGGTCAAACCTCCAAGAAAACAACAAGCCTTAATAGGTATGACCCTAACAACTGCATCAGACTACATGAGACAAAACTCATAGAAATGCAAGGATAAATACATTAATCCACCTTTATAGTTGAAGATTTCAATACTCCTCTATCAGAAAGGGACAGAACCAGCAGGCAGAAAATCAGTAATGATATGTTGAACTGAAAAACATCACCAATCAAGTAGATATGAATATAAAATAAACTACCTCATATAAAAACAGCAAAAGATACATTTTTCTCAAGTTTGTATGGAACATTCACCAAAGTAAATGGTATTTGGGGACATAAAACACATCTTAACAAACTTCAAAGAATAAAAATCATACAATCTCTGGACTTCTTAACAAACTTCAAAGAATAAAAATCATACAATCTCTGGTCTCAGTCCACAATAAAATTAAACTAGAAATCAATAACAGAAAGATAACTGGAAAAATCCCAAAATACTTGGAAATTTAATAGCACACTTCTAAATAACACATAGGTCAAAGAACTCTCAAGAGAAATTTTAAAAATATTTTAAACTAAATTAAAATGAAAATACAGCTCCTGTATGGCTCAGTTGCTTAAGCATCTGCCTTCAACTCAGATCATGATCTCAGGGTTCTGGGATCGAGCCCTGCATTGGGTTCCCTGCTCAATGGGGAGTGTGCTTCTCCTTGTCCTTCTGCCCCTCCCTCTACTCATGCTCTCTTTCTCAAATAAATAAATAAAATCTTTAAAAGTAAGTAAATAAATAAATAAATAAATAAATAAATAAAATGAAAATACAGAGGCGCCTGGCTGGCTCAGTTGGTTAAGCCACTGCCATTGGCCCAGGTCATGATGCTGGAGTCCTGGGATGGAGTCCCATAGCTGGCTTCCCCTGCTCTGCAGGGAGCCTATTTCTCCCTCTCCCTCTGCCTCTCCCCCTACTTGTGCTCTCTCTCTGTGTCAAATAATTAAATAAAATCTTTTTTTAAAAATACAGATAAAAAATTTTAGAATGCAGAAAAAGCAGAAATTAGAGGAATATATACACATACATTAGAAAAGAAAAAAGAAAAGCTAATACAATTAAAAGTAAGTGGAAGAAAAGAAAAAATTAAAATTAGAGCAGAAATCAATGAAACTAAAAACCAAAAATTAATGAAGTCAATGAAATCAAAAGCTGGCACTTTAAAAAGATCAAGAAAATTGATAAGACTCTAGCCAGGCTAAGTAAGAAAAAAAAAGAGAGAGAGAGGATACAAATTACTCATATCAGCAGTGAAAGAGGAGACACATCACTGAAGATTCCATATACATTAAAAGGATAATAGAGGAATACTATAAAAACTCCACGTCTACAAATTTGACAACCTAGATGAAATTGGCCAACTTATTTAAAGACATAATCTTCCCAAACTCACACAAGAAGAAATAGACATAAACCAAGTTCAAACAGGCCTATATCAATGAAAAAAATTAAATCAATAGTTAATCATATCCCAAAACAGAAAGCAGGCCGAATGGATTCATTGGTAAATTCTATGAAACATTTAAGGAAGAAATAATGCCAGTTTACTACAATCTTGCTGAAAGGATAGAAGCAGAGGGAATACTTCCTGACTCATTCTATGAAGCCAGCATTACCCTGATACCAAAACCAAATGAAAACATTACAGAAAACTACAGTCCAATATGTTTCATGAACACAGATATAAAAATACTTAACAAAATAATAGCTTATCAAATCCAACAACGCATAAAAAGAATCATACAGCATAACCAAGTGAAATCTATCCCAGGTATGCAAGGCTGTTTCACATCTGAAAATCAATTAATGCAATCCATCACATTAATAGGCTACAAAAGAAAAATCATGTGATTATATTAATAGATGCAGAAAAAGCATTTGACAAAATCCAACATCTATTTATGGTAAAAATTACCAGTAAGCTAGTAATAGAGGGGAACTTCCTCCACTCGATAGAGTATTTGCAAAAAACTTACGGCTAATATCATACTTAATGTTGAGAAATGTGATGCTTTCCCTACTAAGATCAGGTAAAAGTCAAGGATGTTACCTGTCATCACCTCTTTTCAATACCATATAGAAACTTTACCTAATGCAATAAGACAAGTAAAGAAAATAAACAGTATAAAGATTAAAAAGGAAGAAATAAACTGTCTTTGTTAGCAGATGATGTGATCCTATCTGTAGAAAATATGAAAATCAACAAAAAAACTCCTGGAATTAATAGGTGATTTCAGCAAGATTGCAGGATATGAGGTTAATATACAAAAGTCAATCGGTACCCTATATAGCAGCAAGGAAAAGTAGAATTTGAAAATAAAACTGTAATACCATTTACATTATCATCCATGGAAATTAAATACTTAGGTTAGGTATAATCGAACAAAAATGAATAAGGTCTATCTGACATAAATTACAAAACTCTGATAAATAAAATCAAAGAACTAAATAAACGGAGATATTCCATGTTCTGTGGATAGGAAGACTCAATATTGTCAAGATCTCAGTTCTCCCCAACTTAATCAACATATTCCAGCAATGCAAATAAAAATCCCAGTAAGTTATTTTATGAATATTGACAAGCCAATTCTAAAGTTCATATTCAGAAACCAAAGACCCAGATAAGTTAACACAATAAGAAAAGAATAAAATTGGAAGACTGACATGATCAACTTCATGATTTACCATAACACGCAATGAAGACAGTGTAATATTGTCGTAAGAATAAACAACTAGATCAGTGGAACAGAATAGACCCCAAAACAGATGCACATAGAGTCAACTGATCTTTAACAAAAAAGCAAAAGCATTTTAATCGAAAAAGAATAGTCTTTTCAACAAGTAGTGCTGGAACAACTGGACATCAATATGTAAAAAGAGGACTCTAGACACAGACCGAACACTGTTCATAAGAATTAACAAAATGGATCACAATATAGGAGGAAATTTAAATAACCGTGGGTTTGGCAGTGACTTTTTAGGTAAAACACTGAAGGTACAGCCCATGAAAGAAATCACTGGTAAGGTGGACTTCATTAAATTTAAAAATATCTACTCTGCAAAAGACACTGTCAAGAGAATGAAAAGATAGATAATCCACAGGTTGGGAGAATTTATTTTCAGAAACATATATGATGAAGCACTGTTATCCAAATATACAAAAAAAAAACTGAAAATTCAACAGTAAAACAACTCAATTTAAAAAATGGGCCAAAGAACTTAACAGACACTTCACCAAAGAACATAAACAAATGGCAGATAAACATCTGAAAAGATGCTCCACATCATAAGTCATTGGAGAAATAGTAAAACAACGCAGTACCATGCATCTATTAGAATGACCTAGATCTGGAACACTGACATCATCAAATGCTGATGAGGATATAGAGCAGTAGGCACGTTCAGTCACTGCTTGTGTGAAAGCAGACTGGTGCAGCTACCTTAGAAGGCAAATGGCCTTCCTTTTTTTTTTTTTTTTTTACAAAACTAAACATATTCTTACCATTCAATCCATAAATCATGTTTCTTAATATTTATCCAGAGGATTAGGAAATTTATGTCCACACGAAAGCCTATGCATGAATGTTTATAGCAGCTTTATTCATAATGGCCTATACTTGGAATGGAAGCAACCAAGATGTGCTTCAGTAGATGAATGAATAAATAAATCGTGGCACATCCATCCAGTGGAATACTATTCAACATTTTAAAAAATAAGTTCTTGAGCCATTCGAATACACAGAGGAGACACAAATGCATATTACTGAGTGATAGAAGCCAATCTGAAAAGGCTGTATGCTATAATAGTAAATGCATGTGATTATAAATTTGTCTAAACTCATAGAATGTATCACACTAAGATTGACCCTAATGTAAACTGCGGTTACATCTGGTAATAATGATGTGTCAATATAGGTTCATCAGTTGCAACAAATGTACCACTCTAGTGGGGGATGTGGATAATGGAGGAGGGGATGCATATGGGAGGATGGAGGAATATGGTGCATTTCTGTACTTTCTACTCAATTTTGTTATGAACCTAAAAGTGCTCTTAAAGAAACAAATTCTTTAAAAAAAAAAAAGGCCGAGACTGTGATGATGAGGCAGGCTGAGGAAAGGGTCCTCTCCTACTCTTCTGTTGGATTTCACATGGCTTTCCTGGAGAATATTTGATAATATTCATCAAGGTTACAGACAAAAATACTCTCTGACCCAAAAATTTCAATTCTAGGAATTTATTCCACAGATGTTTTCTCACTCGTGCTGAAAGTTGTGTGTTCGAGGTTAAAAACTACTACGTTATCTGTAATCTAAAATGCTGAAATCACTCCAAGCTAATACACTTTGATACACCCATGTAACAGAATACTGTGCAGCTGTAAAAAAGAAAGAGGATACTCTAGGTAATGAGATAAGATGGTCTCTAGGCTAAATTTTTAGGTGAAAAATCAATGTACAGAACGGTGTTTCTGTGCACAATATGCTATCATTTGTGTAAAAAACACTTAATATTGATTCTTAAATATTAAGAATTATACATATCCCTATTTAAATGTAAGTCTACATACATACCTCTGTATGGATAGAATAGCCCTGAAAGGGGGCTCCTGAAAGTCATAAAAACTGCTTGCCTCCAGGGAAGGAAGCTGAGTAGGTAGAGATGGGTAAGAAGAAATTTCCACTGTATACCCTTTTGTCCTTTTGAGTTTTGTAGCATTGAAATGAATTATCCCTTGCAAGCTAATCACATTTAAATACGCACATGCATACGTGTGTGTGTGCGCACATATATGTTTTGGAGTAACACTGAGACTAGGAAAATTCCCATGTCTCCAACAAGTGACCAGAGCTCACGGCCTTGGGACTGACGTGTAACTAAGTACAACCTTAAGCTGACAACTGAAGAAAAGTCGTGTTATTAAAAGGAAGGTCACATGGAGACCAGCAAATAAGGCAGGCAAAGAGAAAGTCTTCATCAGTGTTCATCCGGCTCTGTTCAAAAGAGAAACTCATTGATTTGGCCTTAAATACAAGCACTAAAGAGGTACAATGTCTTGTAAGGTGGAGATACATTTCCCTCAAGCTTATCCACTTCCTTTTACTCAGATTTACAATCACCAAGAGAGCACCCAGTCGAATTGGTGAGATTGTCAAATGTCTCAATTCCCAAAAGATGGTGTGCAGAAGAGAGGACAGGAGATGCATTGTCACTAGAAAATTATAGCCTTGGCCCCATTTTTAATGAATGATCTGACTTGATGTTTGCTGTGATAGCGTGAGAGTTGGTCCTCAAGAAACAGCACCAGTTTGGCTAAAGTAAAGAAGGGTCTAGTCTTCTAATTTTCAAAGTCAACATCCCATGCCGGATTATGGGAACCTCACCAATGACTTCAGGGGTCCTGCTGGAGGCAGCCAGGCAGCCGCTGACATGTCTCTTTATGTAATCATGCGTGTGATTAATTTTACTCCCAGAGACTGGGTAAAATGGTAAGATTCTGGGAGGCAATTTGTGTATCAAATTATCTAATATGCATATATTTGAACCTAGAAATGCATTCCTAAGCTCCTACCCTAGAGAGATAAAGTCATGAGTGTGAATATATTTATGCACAAAAAAAAATCATAATAACAAAATTCTCATCAAGGCAAATGGATCAGTAAATTAGGATACGCATATACAATGGGATACTGTGCTGCTTTTTAAAAATGATGAAGTAGATCTACATTTTAGATTCAAGGAAATATATTCATATATATTATTCTAATATATCAAAAAATAAAAGAGTTTACAGAATGATATTTATATAAAATATTCTATGCAGAGAGATATTTAGAACATGTTGATGATATTTCCTCAATATTTAGTTCCTTATTTGAGCTTACTGCATGGTTTTAATTTCTTATAAGTACATAGTGTTTTACGAAAATAAGTTATTTAAATAATAAAAATGGTTAACATCATTATCTACCAAAATGTGATGATGCCTAAATATCTAGTCTGACCATAAATATGTCCTAGATGCAAGACAAACGGAAACGTTGCCTATTTTACAGAAACTCATAAACCCCCATCATTAGGATGAGAGCCATAGTGATAACTCAGAAATTTTATCTATTTCATTTTATAGGAAACCTACAAATACATTTTTTAAAGTTTCCTAACCTTCATGGGTTTTTAATAAAAGCTTCATTTAAGAATTCAGTGCAAAGACAGTTCATTACAACTGCCCCCAGGATATTGAGTTACTTTGATTCTTTCAAAATTAGGCATTCCAGGGACTCCTTCATTCTGTCCCAACTTGTTCTGCTGCTGGCAGTGAGGGCACGCTTTGCTGGGTGAAGAAAAGCACATGCTTCCTCTTAAAAGATTTTGTGGGGTTTAATATCACTTTCTTAGATGAGGGTGTGAGGATATACCAAAAGGCAGGAATATAAAGAAAAGCACAGACTGCACCAAGTTGCTTTTTATATAGGGATTATGTGGGTTCTCCGCCCAATATCAAACAGAATGAAACATCTATAAAGTGTGGGCAACATGTTCAAATGACAACAGAAAGGAAGGCTTTCATTAAACTCAAAAACAGAGCCTAACAAATGGCACCAAACCAGATAACCACAGAGCAAGTGCCAGCGGACTTGGAAGGGTTCCTTTTGAACTTGGAATGAGAAGGGGTGAAAATTCACCAAACCTAGCCATTGAGCATATATTCGATACTCATATATTTGATACTAGGGAGTTGTGGAAAAATACAGAAGTGGGAAACAAGGATCTTTCCCTTACACCAAAAACAAGAGGAGAGAAAAAGGGGAGTTCAGTGTCTTGAATGTGAAAGAACTAGAAATGTGAGCAATACTCTAAGAGGGGAAAGAGGAGAGGTAAGTGCGGGATGTCCCCGGAGACTTCAGGAGCTGAGAAGACCACAGATGGGCTCTGGGACTGAATATTTATGAGCAGGAACCAAAAAGGCTGTGGAGAGAAGAGGCAGGATAAACAACTACCTCACCTGAAGGGGTATTCCTGCACAAAGCTCAACTCAGGGTCCCCTCCCCCATCCTAACTCCTCCCAACCTCTGCTTTCACGTGACCCATGGTGAAAATAAAGATGAAGGAATATCAAGAAGTTATTAAGGAAAAAAGTGGCATAGAGCACCAGCATTTAACCTGAGAGGTATGGGGGGCCGGGGGAGCCTTGCTAAGGCTGGCCATGTGGGAGGAAGGAGGGCTGCTCCTGAGAGGCAGGACACAGCGAGGCAATGCTGGAGGGAATCCCTGCTGTTACTCTTTTCATGTCTGTGCTCCCCACCACATGCCCAGTCCCTACCGCCACACACACACATATTGAAGGGTCAGTAAACTGAAGCCTAGACATGAGAAGCTAGCTGCCCAACATCTGCACTCTGATCAAACTCAACGGTTCTCAAAACTTTTGCTCTTGGTATTCCTTTACCCTCTTAAAAATTATTGAAGGATTACAAACAGCTTCCATTTATAGGGGAGATAGAGACACACAGAGAGAGAGAGACTGACTATGTATCTACCATATTAGAAATTTAAACTGAGCAAATGTGAAAACACAGGAATACAAAAGCATATTTTTTCCTTTAGCCATCAGAGCAAGGATGTCATCACTCATCGTGTAGCCTCTAGAAAACTCCACTTACAATCATGAGACAGAAAGAGTGACAAAAACAAACAACAAATAATATGATGAAAACAGTCTTGATCTTACAAATTTTCTGAAAGAATCAGAGTCCCCCTACGGGTCTGAGATCACACTGTGGAAATTGCTGTTTTAACCTCAAATCCATGCTTTTGCTCAGACCTCTTTTGAAGGTGCTTATGCTATAAGTTCTGTCTGGAACTGCTTCCTTCTTCTAGAGAATTCTGCTACAAGACTTCAGAGCTCTACTCTGTCACCCACCCCAGCCCCAGGCAGAACTGATGATCTGCCATGCACAGCACTTTGCTCTTCTCTCTACTTCATTTTACTGGATTCCATTTTTCCTTTGTGAGTTAGTAATGTTCCTGCCTTCCCTTCTTTCATCCATCAGCCCCGTAATGAGCACCTGCCGGCAACCAGCACCAAGAAGTCCAGGGCCTGAGTCTCCCTGAACTACTGGAAAGAAGAAACTATAGTGGATGAATCTGCTTCTTCATTCCTGGCACCTGGACTTGTTCAAAAACTGTTTTTATTTACTTTGTCTAATTACTCTGAAATGATACATTATGACTGGTGGATGGCACTGTGGGTGATACGGTTTTCTTTGTTCTTAACTGCAATACATTTTTATAGTGATAAATGCAATACAATGTTTAAGTATTCCTCCGTAGCTTAGCCACTAAGTTAGGAAACACTTATGCATGAAATGAACAGCTCTATGTACTTTATATACATGTTAATGTTTTTAATTAGTTATGCTCTCGACAGCAGAAGTAAGTAGAGGTACGAACAACCCAACTCAGTTGCACAGTGAGTCTTCCTACAGCTTAATACCAAATGTGCATATTCCATCGTTCCCGGTAAGGTGCATGTATTTGCCCTATATAGCTCTATCTTCACGTCCCAAATGTTAGATTCCACATCTTCGTGTCCCATCTCCTGAATCCCTCAGGGAATATTGCTCATTTAATGGCCAGACGACATCGGATCTTAACATCTACATACAAACCTAGCTTCTTAACTCCACAGCTCTCAATTAGCAAAAATGTTCTCCTGGAAATAAATAACCTCTCTTGCTTGGCCACCAGGGAGCCGAAATTAACCGGCTGCCTCCGTAAAGTTCAGTAAAACATTTCCGGGGGAATGTTCCCTGCAGATGGAATTCAAAATGGATTATTTCGTAAAGGACTTTTATCTCTGAGAATAACCAGCAAACAGAGAGTCTGAAGCAGTGACATGACACACTACTCATTACTAACAAAGGGCTTTCCACCCTCTCGCGCAAAAACTCAACTACTCATTCCGGCGTGAATGCAGAAGCTTCTGCAGAAGGGAAGGGAAGCATGGGTCAGAGTTATTGTTTAA
Organism: Enhydra lutris kenyoni; assembly: GCF_002288905.1. NCBI lineage: Eukaryota > Metazoa > Chordata > Mammalia > Carnivora > Mustelidae > Enhydra > Enhydra lutris. The sequence continues at coordinate 22,761,861 of NW_019154086.1, read as the reverse complement.
TTGGCCGCAAGCTGGTTACGGGGCTCTCTGCTGGGCTCCTGCTGTGCAGTTACGTTGAGTCCTGAAGTGATCGAGGCAGCGGGATAAGCTCCCTCTGGTGCCTCTCCCTCCATGACACCACACGCCTGCTCACCCTGTCCTCTGAGAAGGCCTGTGGTCCGGGCAGCATGTTCGCTCCAGAGGAGCTGCGGCTTCTTCATTGACATTCAGGTAGTGCTCCCATAAGCAAAGGCTGCAAAGTGTCATTAAAGTGGTGGGGAGACAAACAACTCTCGTGCTGCATACCAAGTGGCACCACATTTAACTGAATCATTTTATTATGAATACATTCCGGGCTGCCACTGTGAGCCACTGGTGTAAAATATGCTGGCAAAATGGATCTCTGCTAATTACATTTCATGCATATTTCAGAACTTTCCACCGGGATACGGGAGGCTGGCGTTCATAAAATAGAATTTTACAACCAGGTTCACTTGCATTTGGCATCAAGACCCAAACGAGCGAGTAACAAACAGAAGTTCAATTACATTGCATGTTTTGTTTGTTTTCGCTGGAATATTGTAATTCCTTATAACTGTCTGCGCAGCCGTGGTCCCTGGCTGCAAATGAAATCACTCTTCAAATCCACCTGAACACACATCATTGCAGAAAAGTACATAGCTATTAAATCGTTTCTTTCCCACAATTTTTTTTTTTTCTGTATGTGTCCTCAGTTGCCTTAGGCTGAATTAAAGGAATGAGCCTCTGGACCTGGGGACTTGTCGGGAGAGTGACAGAAAAGCATCATTACCTGCTTCAAGACCGAACTATAAAGAACACAAGTGACTGCTTTCTTGTGGCTCTTCACCCTTGTGCTGGCCTCGCTTTTCATCGCCAACAATGCAAGCTGATTATTAAATGAGATGAAAAGCCGTCCATGGGCTTCATCAAAGTGGAAGAGACATCTGAAGTCCTGACTTTTGGGGAAAGAACAAGCTATTCTCTGGATGGACAGCTGGTGCTGAATATCCCAGAGTCTCAAAACCTGGATAAAAAGTGATCAAGTCATAGGAACATGTCAAGAACAATTGTAATTTTTTAGCCAGAACTGTTTCTAGTTCACACTCAACCCCAGGCAGACAGTTGTTTCCTCCATGGTGCTGACTGTTCATGCTTCTGTCATGGCACATAGTTTTCTTGTATCTCCTTATCCATTTAAATGTCTTCCCACTTATAGTCTTCCCCAAGAAAGGACTGTGTTTTGTCTCAGTCCTGTGAAGAGTGCTGTATGTACTTTTGGTAAGCAGAGTAATACTCCCCCACAAATGTCCAAGTCCCCATCCCTGCAGTGTGTATGTTATTTGCATGGCAAAAGGGATTTTCCAGGTGTGATAAATTAAGGACTTTGAGATGAAGAGATTACCCTGGATGCTATGGGTGAGTCCAATGTCATTATAAGGGAGATTAGAGTGATGGGATGTGAGAAAGTTTCACTGGCTTTGAAGATGGAGGAAGGGGGCCATGTGCCAAAGAAGCTGGAAAAGGCAAGGAAAGGGATTCTTCCCCAGAGCTTCCAAAAGAGGAGCCCTGCCAGCGCCTTGATTTTAGCTCAGTGAGACCCATGCTGGAATTCTAACCTGCAGAACACAAATACATTTGTGTTGTTTTAAGCCACTGAGTTTGTGGTTGTCACATTACCAATTGAAAAGTAATACGGTCTTTCTCTAATATATATGATATATATTATAATCTCTATATAGTTATATACACACATGAATATATTATATCATTATATAGTATAAAATATGTATTATATACATATTACATATATACATATACATTGTATGTGTGTGTGAAATAAAAGACGGTATTAAGTGAAATCAAGTTCACATAAACCTCAGACATTAGATTCTTATTCAAACACAGACAATCAAGACAAAAATGACATGCAGATGGTACGAGACAAACACTGAAGAAAACAGGAAGAGTGGCTTTGCAGGTGCACATGTTGCGGCTGTCAGCCATGGTACAAAATCAACACAGGCAGTGAGGGAGAGTCAAAAGGAAGACAGTAAAAAATCCCTCCAAGAGATGCTAACAGGCAAGTTCTAGGACTAGACTTCTTGAGTTCTAATCTTGGTTCTGTCCCTCACTAGAGGGGGACCTCTAGCAAGTTTCTTTGCCTCTCCTAGGTTTTGATGTAGTACCTACCTCATCCAGCACTATGAAGATTGAACCAGACTCCATGTCAAGAATTTAGCATGATGGGGGCACCTGGGTGGCTCCTTCGGTTAAGCAGCTGCCTTCGGCTCAGGTCATGATCCCAGGACCCTGGGATCGAGCCCCACCTTGGGCTCCCTGCTCAACAGAGATACCGCTTCTCCCTCTACCTCTGCCTGCTGCTCTGCCTACTTGTGCTCTCTATCTCTCTAATAAATAAATTAAATCTTTAAAAAAAAAAAAAAAGAATTTAGCATGATGACCAGCATGTAATAAGTAATAGTAATAGTTTTATTATTAAATGCATTTTATTATGTTTTCATTGTGTAAATATCAGAGCCGAAGAGGTTCTTTCAAATTAGCCAGTCTATCTTATCCAATGTAAGAATTATTCCTCAACAATCTATAAAAAATGGTCTCTGTTTAAGTGAGTGTTTATAACTCCAGAAGGCAGGCAACCCTGCAATTCTTAATGTATTTTAAATCATATACTCTTTGGGAAAATAAAACGTTCAAAATGATGGTCTATCTCTGCCTCCTAAATGCATGTACCCATATATGTACACAATTTTCCATATAATTTCTTTGGGTACATAGACATGAATAGCCCTCAGACATATGTACAGATCTTGGGAATCCACAGGATAGAAATCCCTACAGTATTTTTAAGTATGTTCAGCCAAAGACGTCCTTTTCTACCTCTTGATTCTACATCTTTTCCTACATCTACATAGGTCTCTTCTTCTACATCTTGTCTGGGGTAAATGATCCCAGTTCCTTTTAACCATCTTACTATCAGAACTCACTCCACCATGGCAGGCTCCTGATTCTCTCACTCTGTTTGCACTTTCTCTCCTGGAGAGGACCATTATTCAAACGCTGTTTACTGTAAACACCATGGTTGCCTTTGTCCATGTGATCCAAAATCCAATAGTCCTGGAGGGCTTTATTCTCAATCCACCCCTTTCAACCCCAGGTCCTACTCCTCAGGGACAGTCTTTTTTAATTATTTTTTTTTTATTTTTTATTTATTTGGAGATAGCTTCCTTTAACCTTCCTGAGTTACAGATTTCTCCATTAACACCAAGTAATAGCAGTGTGTGTGTGTGTGTGTGTGTGTGTGTGTGTGTGTGTGTACATATCATATAGTGATCAAAGGACTCTTATATTTGAAAGTAAAGAGGTTAATTACATTTTTTCCCTCCCTTTTCATTCCCCCAATCTAAACTTTTTCTCTGGTCCTATTGGTTGTGATACTTTCAGATAATATACTCCTTACACACGAATTACTGCATTATCAATTTAAGGCAGTATCTCTCCACTCATCAAAGTATAAGATGAACACTTGAAGGTCCTCAAGGACATATGTCAAGCATGGTGCTCAGAATGGAGCCAATATTTCAGGGATGTTCTAACCACTGTTAGAGGTTCCGTGACTTCTTTAAACCATTTATTTTTACATTAAGTCATTCCATCATGAATGTTTCTTACCTTGAAGTTCTGACTGTGCAAAACTCTAAATATTAATCCCATGAACAAATAATCAAGCCAGACGTCTACCATCCTACCTTCAGAAATCTGATCTATTAAGCCAAGACTAGGATTTTTCTTACTTTTGAGTCAAAGTTTCAAAGTATGACAATATAATCTTGAATCCTAGTTCAATTATATTGACAATTCCTCCCTGATTTGCCCACATACCCCATGAGACATAGTAGGTGTCAATAGGTATTTTTTTAATTTGTTGAACATTGTGCCTCACCTAATAACTAAGTCTTTATCCGGCTCGTTGATGGAGATCATTAGTTCAGATGAAGTCCAAGAATACAAAACCCCATAAAATTTTGCCTCACTTCTGCATGGCTATTCACCCAATTATAGATCTCATAATCCTGAATGACATTTTATAAAACTTTTTCAACATCTTATATAAATAATTATGCTTGATGGATAGGGTAACCTCGCCATTTACCAACAATCATAACAAACTTAAAATGACGTAGTCAACCCCTGCCAGGTAAACAGCATTAACAATCATTCTAATCCTAAGAATATATATTCATGAAGTAAATTGTTTTGTTTGTTTGTTTGTTTTTTGGCAAGAATTTTTCATTAAGGAACTCATTCTGGTTCTTAAACATTACTAAATTGTTTTTATTAAAAACATTCTGGCACCTCTCCAGAATATGTTTTTCCTCAAAAATATAAATTCTACAAGAACTAAGACCTGCAAATATTTTTCCAAGTGTATGTCCTAAATAAAAATAGAATTGATAAACTATTATTTTGAATGTGAAAGCCACAAGATTAGACACATCTATATCATTTTCAAACACTCATATTGCTTATAATAGTCATACACTCATTGTTCAGAATCCTGTCTTCTTTAGTATGGACTCCCTTCTAAAAAGTAGAAACTAACTTCATATCAGAATAATAATCTGGGGTATGGTTGAATATAGATTAATAATAACTCAACGGAATTAATGGACTATAATTTCCACAGAATCATTTTCCACCATGTTGTTCAAATAATTTATATTGCCTTTAATATTTTATTGACATATAGTCACATAAATTAAATGAAAAACTAAAAATAGATGAGTAACAACCTCTAGTCTATGATAGGTTAGTTCTTGTCATTAGCAATTAAAATTAGAAATATGTTTTTTATCAAAATGTGCATGTTCATTATTTTTTCTTAAAATTGTTTTTTTGTTCTGCTTTCCCTTCTTCCTTCAAAGAACCCTAACTCTCTTAATTACTGATCCCTGATCCCATTAACTTCCCTTCCATCTTTAACTCTGATTTTTCTCTCTGCTGAGGATGAAAGCAACAACATTGATATATTAACATCTATGCACAAAACAGTGTTCTGGCTGCCATCTAGCAATCACATCACGGTATGTGACCTCCCACATGTTTTTCAGTTTTTTTCCACACTACCACATTCTGTGTGAGTGGTTCTTAACCTTGACATTAGAAATACCTGCAGTGCCTTAAAAATCACCTGTTTGGGCCCTTTTGCCAGGCCTATTAAATCAGAATCTCTAAGGATGGGGCTCAGGCATTAGTTTTGTTTGTTGGTTTTTTTTTAATTTCCCAAGCATTTCCTTTGCATTGTACCTTGGCTTCTCTTCACGGTTTTAAGGTCAATGCTAATATCCTTGATTAAGAAGTCTTTCTCTCGGCTTAATCAGTAATATCATGTGGCTTGATTTAAAGCAGATAACTATAATCCCCTTCTTTCCTAATCAGTCTTTATCCTTTTAATCATGAAAAATGTCTCACATTAATTTGGTTTTATTAATCAAGTCCTTTGACAAAATGTAACTTAAATATCTAGTTAGTATTTGAGAAGCATGGGTTCTTCTCTTTGATACTCAGGTTGACTTCTGGGATAGAATTAGGCCACAGTTCAGAAAGAAATATATTTAATAATAATTTTCATTCCAGATTTCTAGTGAGGTTTTCTTTATTCATAGTAGGAAGAATACATAAACTAACAAACACCTAAGCTTAAAAAATCACAACTGAAAATTGACACTTTTTAAGTTATATTTTCCACAAATTTTGATCTAAACTGTACACTCTGCTTTCATCATGAAACCTGAGAACTTCTGGTGTCTGTCCAAGTTCAGCCTTCCTAAGTCCTGTTCTTGAAATGGCGGGCTTTCTATTTCCTCACCATTTTTATATTAAGAGAAATAAGTACGTAAACTTATGATTTAGTATCGACAAAATTTAGCTCTTCACATAATTAAAACGGCATATTATTTTTTTGGCAAAACCTTTACCTTGTTTCAACTGTTAGCTATTTAATAGCACACAATTATTCATATACGTTAGAACTAAAAATCAGTGGACTGAGACCTGACACCTGGATTTTAATATTACTCAGATCTGTCAGCTTAGGTGTGTGATTTTACCTGTCCATTGCCTCGCCTTTCTCCTAAAGGGGCTCCTGCCAGCTCTGAAATTCTGTCAATTCTGGCTAGAATGTACTAAAGTTGCTCAACCCATTATCTATAGATTCCAAAACAACAATTCAAACAAATTTAGAAAGGGGCATTGTGAAGATCGGACTAGAGAAATGTAGGATCCCACCATGTTTTCAGTCTAATTTTGCTGAAGAATTATTTTCTGCTCCCATGGGGCGCCTGGGTGGCTCAGTCGGTTAAGTGCCTGTTGGGCTCGGGTCATGATCCCAGGGTCCTGGGATGAAGCCCCACGTCAGGCTTCTTGCTCAGTGGGGAGCCTACTCCTCCCTTCCACTTGTATTCTCACTTTCTCTCTCAAATAAATACATAAAATCTTTAAAAAGAATTTTTTCCTGCTCCTTACAAGAGACAGAATCATTTCACCTAGACATAATAAAACTAAATAATAAAAAAGGACATAAATATAACTGTTACTTTGTACTGTAACTACAGTATTTGTAAATAGGTAACTTCATGGATGGGTAGGTACATGGGCGGATGTATGGATAGATAGGGAATCTGTTTTCAGTGACCTTTGTAAAACCAAATGAGCATTATTTACATATTGGCAACACATCCAAGTTTAATTTAGAGTAGGAGGGAAAAAAAAGATTCATAGTGTCCTAATAATGATATAAAAGCAAGGGAAAGGTAGAAAACAGACTCAGATGACTTTATCAAAATGAGACTTGTTTGGTTTCATCAAACACTTACTACTAACTCCTGCCATCCTAGAGGGGATAGATATAAAATGAAATAAGAAAAGGAGAGAGTATATATCAGCAGGGGATCTTGAGGACAGCAGTGCAGCTCAGCTCTCTGGGGTAATCTACAAAAATGGATAGCCTACTTGCAGATGATAGGATAACGGGAACTGATGGAACTGGGTCTCCTGAATACACCTTTATGTATTAACAAGCCTATTTCTTCAGAATTTAAGCCTTTGGATAATCCACAAAAGCATCATTGGTGAACGCTTAAAGGCAATTTTGTTTGACATGGTATATGCAAGCAAAAGTATTCCACTATATAATTCAGATAATGTTTTTTATCCTGAAGTCATAGAACAGAGCTTCCTTTAAGAAATATTTTCACCAATTTTTTTTTTTTTTTCCCAGAACTGAAGTCAAACCTAAAATATTGGCTGGAAACTAAACTCTTCTCTTATGCTAACCATCTTTAAATTGTTATCATAACCATTATCTTCTCTCACTGTTGTTGTTTTGTTGCTGTTGTTGTTGTTTTTTACATTCTTTTCGACAAGAATGAGAGAAGATATATAGCTCTAAGACTCAGGTTTCTTTTAAGTGTCTGTGTATTCTATCACTGTACTTGAAAAATTCAAAACGTTTTCTAGCACTATGAATTTTTCTGTAAAAATCTCACGGATGCCCCAGTTCAAGTATAACAAATTTAAGTTTAATGAACTCAAGTTTAATGACTTAACTAATACCAACATATTATTTCAGGTACTCTCCTTTTCCAAAACAAAATTTACTTGGGAAATCAAAACAATTTCACTTACCCGGATTTTTTTTTGCCATTATCATTAGTCACCTAACACTAAAATAAACAGAATTTGTCGTAGTCTTCAAAAAAAAAAGTTGTCTAATTTTGCTTTTCAAAGATCATCATTCCTATTTTATTTTACAAAGTAAACTTAAACATTTTAAATTTTAAATCCTTCTTTTCTTTTCTTTCACTCTCTCTTTTCTTTCTTTCTTTCTTTCTTTCTTCCCACTTAAGATTTATACTAACAACAGCTTTGAAGGAAATTAGTGAAAACCAGCTAGAACAAGAGAATTCAGGTTTAAATATCATTGCAGACTAGGTTTTCATTGGGGGTCTTTCTGCTTCAAAAAAACACAACTCTGAATAAGCATAATTTTTACTGCCTTGCTGGGTCTTCAGGGAGTGGGGACCATCTCCACAGGTCCAAAAGCAAAAAAGTGGGAAAAGAAACAAACTTAAAATGGAAACAGGGAACAGTAGGACTAAATGAAGAGACTGCAACCAGGAGCCTAAGCCTTGGATCATCAGCAAGGTGGAGGCACCGAGGAGAGACTGTTAGACGAAACTGGACAACAGACAAGGAGAATAGTCACCTCAGGATGGTAATTATCCTTGTTTCCACCTTCAGGAACAAACAGAAATCTCTGGAGGAAAGCATCTTCAGTTTAGTTCCTCAGAATGCCTATAGTTTAGCAACAGCAAAAAATGAGGTGACAATAAAAGGTAGCCAAACACAAAAATGAAACAAGTCACCCTAAGGTAGAACCACCAGAGTAGCAAATACCAGATTTAGATCTCTAAGGACTCCAGATACTGAAATTCTTGGATAAGGACATATAATAATGAAATCGAAATTAAAGAGCTAAAAATCAAAAAGCCGAAAATGCGCAAGCACCAAAAAACTATTCAAAATTACCATGCAGTTAAAAAAATGTTTTGGAAAAAAAAATCTATATTAAAATTAAAAACTCAATGAATGGGTTATATAGAAAGTGAGCACACCCTGATTAGAAACATTCACATTAAAATCAAGAATATGCAAGAATATATTAATGAAGTCACCTGGGTGGCTCAGTGGGTTAAAGCCTCTGCCTTCAGCTCAGGTCATGATCCCAGGGTCCTAGGATCAAGCCCCAGATCAAGCTGTCTGCTGGGCAGGGAGCCTACTTCCCCTCCTCTGCCTCTCTGCCTACTTGTGGTCTCAGTCTGTCAAAAAAATAAATTAAAAAAAAAAAAAAACTAAAAAAAAAAAAAGAATATGTTAATGTGTCTCCTTTAAAAAGTAGGAAAAACCTGAACAAGGAATGGGAAAGAAATTTGTATATGATTTTTTTTCTGAAAGACAGCTAAAAGAATGAATAAATGGAGAAAAACAGGGTGTGGTTTCTCAGTATTTTAAAGATGTCAAATATCATATTCAGTGAAATTTCAACCCAAATACTTTCATGAAACATGAATATTGATCCTAAAATATACTTGGTTTATAAAGGATAAAATGCAGAAGATAGTTAAAATTGAAAAAGGAAAACAAGAAGTAGAAAATGCCCCACCATCAAAATATAGGGGCCTGGGTGGCTCAGTCCGTTAAGCCTCTGCCTTCAGCTCAGGTCATGATCCTAGGGTCCTGGGATCGAGTCCCACATCGGGCTTCCTGCTCAACAGAGAGTCTGCTTCTCCCTCTTCTTCTGCCTCTCCCCCTGCTTGTACTCACACACTGTCTCTCTCAAATAAATAAATAAAATCTTTAAATATATATACACACACACACATATATATATACATATGTGTACAATAAAGTTATGCTAGTTAAATGATATGTTACATAGGAAAAGACAAATAGACTAATGGAAAGAATAAAACACCCAGAAACAAATTCATATATATATGGTAACTCAAAGGATAACAAATGGCATTTCAAACCAGTGAGAGACAAATAGTCTTGGCTATCCATTTGTAGAAAAAAAAATAAATAAACTGAAAAGGTAAAGGCAAACTATATATTATTCAACTACAGAAAAACTATTAGCAGAAATAAAGAATATTTTTATAAAAATGAAGTGTAGAAGACATTCTTTTTTTTTTTTAAGATTTTCTTTATTTATTTGACAGACAGAGATCACAAGTAGGTGGAGAGGCAGGCAGAGAGAGAGAGATAGAGAGGGGGAAGCAGATTCCCCGCCAAGCAGAGAGCCTGATGTGGGGCTCAATCCCAGGACCCTGGAATCATGACCTAAGCCAAAGGCAGAGGCTTAACCCACTGAGCCACCCAGGCGCCACTGTAGAAGACATTCTTAAGCAAGATAAAAAATCCAGAGCCACAAAGAAAATCATTTCTTAGACTCAACTTCATAAAAATTTTAAATTTGTTTAAAACAAACAAACAAACAAAACGACTTTTGAATGAGGGGATGCCTGGGTGTCTCAGTGGGTGAAGTGTCTGCCTTTGGCTTAGGTCATAATCTCAGGGCCCTGGAATTGAGCCCCACATCAGGCTACTTGCTCAGCAGGGAGCCTTTTTCTCCCTCTGCCTGCTTCTCCCTCTGCCTGATGCTCCTTCTGCTTGTGTACTCTCTCTCTCTCTGACAAATAAATATAAAATCTTTAAAAAAAAAAAAAACAACTTGTGAATGAGAAAAAGAACACAAAGTTAAAAGATATATGCTTGAAATAAGTAAAATATTTGCATCATCTATAATAAGGGATAATCAAAATATTTTTCAAACTACTACAAATCAATAAGAAAAAGACAGAGTTCATAAGAGAGGGCATGATTAGCTAATGCACCAAAAAACAATAAATAAATGAATATAAATGGATTTGAAAAAGAAACTCATCCTAATTTTTTATCCATCAGATTCACGTGTACACAAAATAGAGGAACACATTAATATTGACAAGACTGTGGGAGAAACAGGCACCTTTACACACCTTTGGTGAGTATACCAATGGGTACAATGTTTCTAGATCTAAATCAGCAATATCTTAAAAGGTTCTTTAAGAAGAACATTCCCCAGCAAATGCCCTCCTGGGTATTTACGCCAAAGATATAAATGTATCCGTAGTGGCACAATAGCCAAACTACGGGAAGAGCCAAGATGTCCATCAGCAGATGAATGGAGAAAGATGTGGTGTATATATACAATGGAATATTACTTAGCCATCAGAAAGTTTGAAACCTTACCATTTAAATCAACGTGGATGGACCATAGGCCTATGTAAAGTCACACAGAAAGATCTCTAGGAGCTATTATTAAGGGAAAATCAAGTTGCAGAAAAATATGTCTTATGTGATACCATTTACCCAAAAACTAATAATAAATACCACCTTGTATTTGTACACATACATAGGATGGTATATATAATGATGTATTGTGTTATAATTTATTATATATAAATAATATAATGATATATTATATGTATATAATATATAATACAGTTGACCCTTGAACAACATGGGCTTGAACTGCGCTGGTCCACTCATACGTGAATTTTTTTATAAATACAGTACTATATATGTGTTTTCCCTTCCTTATGATTTTCTTAGCATTGTCTTTTGTCCATCTTACTTTTTTTTAGACTCACACATAAAACATATAAAACATACAAAATATAAAATAGTTGTTAATCAACTATTTATTTTATTAGTAAGGCTTCTAATCAACAGCAGGCTATTGGTAGTTAAGTTCTTAAGGAGTGAAAAGTTGTACATGACTGTTCAACTGTGTGCCCCAACCCCCATGTTGTTCAAGGGTCAACAGTATATTAAAATATAAATTATGAGAAGATATGCACAAGTGTTAATAACAGCTATTTCTTGGGAGAGGAACTGATTTGAAGGGGAAGTGAACAAAAGGAATATTCACTTTTATGCACTACATGCGTCCTCATTTGCAATTTTTATGTAAGGGCATTAATCATTTACTTATATATTTTAAACAAAATGAAAACGGCTTTGTTTCCAGATGAACAGAGGGAAGCTGAGGAGGAAGAGTATGTAGAAAGAAAGGGAAGACAAACAGGTAAGTCATCACACAAAAGGCTCACTTTGTATTTTCCTTACCAACTTTGAGGCCACAATGTAGAAATTGGGCTCTGGGAAAAATCAGAACGTCCAAAGAAGGACTGTTACAAAGCAATCTGATTCTGGTGGCCAAATCAGGGTGAACAGCCCAGAAAAGAAGAGTTAGGAGCAATAGAAGACCTTAATCAAACCCACTGGTTACAATGTCAGCCCCCAGAGAGATCTCCCCTAGGCTTTGAAAAACCTTCCAGTCCAGGGGCGCCTGGGTGGCTCAGCTCATGATCTCAGGGGCCTGGGATGGAGCCCTGCATCAGGCTCTCTGCTCATCAGGGAGCCTGCTTCCCCCTCTGTCTCTCTGCTTGCCTCTCTGCCTACTTGTTATCTCTGTCTGTCAAATAAATAAAACCTTTAAAAAAAGAAAGAAAGAAAGAAAGAAAGAAAGAAAGAAAGAAAGAAAGAAAGAAAGAAAGAGAAAAAGAAAACCCTTCTACTCCCCATGGTAATTTCTCCTCCAAATCCCCAAGTTACTGTCTCCCAGCAGGGCCTTGTCATCAGTGAAAGTCTAAAAGTGCAAAGCAAAGTACAATTGGACTACCATTTAGTATGATGCCAACTTCTATAGGGAAAAATTTATTTAATCATCACTGCAAAATAGTAACAGACCAGTCTTCCAAAAAACAACTTGAGTCTCAGATCATTTTGGGGAAAAATTATTTAGCTCTAGATTGCTTTGGTCTGAAATTCTCTAATACAGCAACTTACTGACGAAAGTATGATTCATTCAAAGGCTCTTTGAAAAAAAGATGTGCTCTTTCATTTTCTCTGTTCCTTAACTTAAATTAACTTAACCCTAATTCCATAAAACATCCAAAAGAATTGTACAGCAATAAAGCAAAGGCTTAACCTGATTGCAGAAAGCCCTGTTGTTTGTTGTAAAGACATAAAGATGATGATTACTCTGCCTTTATCAAAGTGAAATGGATTTAGACTAATGTAAAAGGCAGCATGACAAGCTTTATTATAATGCAATCGTTTACATGTCAAAGGAAAAACAGAATGATAAAACAGCTTTGGAAGAGCCTAGGTAGTCTTAACATTGAGGATACCTATGCACAATCCATTCTGACTCTAATGACTTTTTTTTTCACTTGCTTTTAAAGTGATTTAAAAAAAGAAACAACAACAAACTTTTGTGCACTAAAACTGCAGTGGTTAACTGATGTCAGCCTGCTGTGACCAACTCAAAAGATCTCAAGGAGAAATACAAAACAAGAAGAATCAGAAAACCAGGTAAGCAGAAGCATACAGGCAATATTTTTGAAAAATCATATATGATAGAAACATAAGGTATTAAGATGACCTAAGGGGTCTTTCACAAGTGAATGTGGGGATCAGCAAACCTTAATTTTTACACCAAACAAATTATATCTTCTGACGCAATTATACCTTGGAGAACTACTTTTGAGTACATGTGCCCCTTTCCCTTTTCACATATAATCCCCTGTAAACTGACAAACTTTGGAGCAGTTCTTTAGAACAAGCTGATATAATGTCTCCCAAGCTATAGTCTTCAGCAAAATGAATAAAACATTTACTAACCTACTTTAAGAATTTTTTTTCAGTGAACACTTTCATGGAATTCTATAATGATAAAATACCTGTTTTTTTTGTTTTGTTTTGTTTTGTTTTTAATCTGAGGAAGATTCATTCACTTAAGATTTACTGAGAATGTGTTTGGCACAATCCAAAAAAGATACAGTCCTTAACCTCATGAATCCCAACAATTAGTTGAATTACACTATTTTATATGTTATATTCAACATGTGTTTAGTGTACATTAATATGAGCTATGTCCCAGGAAACACACACACAAAAATGAATTCAACCAACAATTTTTGCTTTTAAGGACTCAAAATCTAGTGAGAGATACATATATAACCTTTGAATATACAAAACCATTATGTTAAACTTGGTACTGTCAGTTATAACAAAGTGCTCAAAGATCTCAAAAAATAGAACAACTAAATGTGACTAAGACATTAAAAAAGTTTTCAGTCTGAATGTTTTGGTACTTTAGATTCATAGTAATATGTCTTCACTTCAAACTGTCAACAAATAACGATTGAGCAAACAGGACAAGGTGCCTGGCACTGCGATGGATACCAAGTATTCAAACTGAAAAGATATCACCCCTGGTTAAGGAAGCAAACCAACAACTTTGATACAACAGGATACATGCTCTAATGAGAGACACACAAGAGCAGTTGGAGTGCAGAGGAGGAAACAGCTAGGTCTGTGTGAAAGACTCCAAAAAGTCTGAAACTTTGAGGATAAACCAGCATTTGCCAATTGATCATCAAGGAGAGGGAACCAAAGGCAGAAGGAAGAGCTTGCTGCTGAGCCGTGAGGCAGCATGGCGGGGAGAACCAAAGGTATGATATGGCTGGAGCATTAAATGAATAAAAGAGAAAAGCAGGAAATAAAGACTGAGGGAGGGCTTTGTACAAAAGTTTAAGAATTCTGGAGTTGATATTTAGACCGAGAATTAGATGAAGTGCTCAAACAGTTGGTTTTGGTTTTTGGTTTTTGGTTTTTTACAAACCACTTCACTAGCAGGATAAGGGGTAGATTAGAGTCAGACCAGTCTGAAAGTAGGGAGACAGTTAGAAAAACTTTGCAAAATTTTGGGCAAAAGAAGATGAAGTTTTGAATTAGAACAGTGGAAGCTAAGAGGTGAGGCCGATAAACACATTTCGATGATAGAATCAACCAGAATTGAGAGAAGATTTATACAACAGGTGATAGAGTAAAATAAGCAAGTTTGGCAGAATTTGTGGGTGGGGGGGAGCTAAAGAGTCAAAGATGAGTTCCTATTTTTTTTTTATATACACATATTGCTTTAGAATAAAATAAAAAGTCAGATTCACTGTAAGTCTCAGAGGCTGTCCTCTTACAACCGAACATCTTGAAATCTAGCGAATGTTACCTGGATCTATAAAGTCAAGCATTATGGAAAATGAAAGTTTTACAGAGAAACAAGTGACAAGATTATGAGAGATTAAAACTACCTGGTTCTGGTACCATGTTTTTTCCCCACCATATTTAAGATATCCCATAAATATCTCCAAAGAGAAATGGGCTGATAAACATAACTGAAATGTTCTTAATATACCTGATAGTCTTCAGATTAACTTTGATTTCTAAACTACTGAGTTTCCTCAATATCAAAGCAACCATAGCTAATTAGCTGTGCCTCTTCCATGTCTTACCATTACCTAGCAACACTTCCTCATCTCCATTTGTTTTTTCTATTGAATAGGTGAGAACTTTGGAAACTCTCAATATGTAACCTTTTAAGAATACAGTTATAAGGATTAAATCCATGAGTATACAGTTTAAAGTTTTTTAATGAAATACTTTGTTCAGTTGCCCAGGACTATGCTTAAGTTACCATAAATATCTTTTCCAAATATAGATTTCTGAAGCCATAGTATTTAGCCAGTGTATTTTAAAAATCCACACCATCCCTCAGAGGAATTCAGGACCACAGATAGATTTAGGTAGGAACTGATGAGGAAGAACTAAATAAATTAAATGTACAATGTTACTTACTTTATCTTTGGAGAAGCTAAAAAGTTGTTTTCTTACAGCGAAGAATTGGACAGCTATCACACTGGCTGAGTGACCCCAAAGGATACCAACTGGCTTAGAGACAACATAGGGGTTCCAAAGGCAAACTTTTTTGTTGATGCCAGCAGTTGCTAATCAGAATTAGAAGGACAAAAAGTGGTGTCAGTAATACGAACATCCCACACAATTCCTATTTTGAAATGAATGTATGTCACATATGTGGGGGTTGAGATAATCAATGAGTCAATGAAATGGTTGATATTGGGGTCCTTTCAAACTCAGTTGGCTAACCCAGCCTTCTCTAATAGGTCTCTAATTCTCTTTGAAAGGTAGATAGTGGCATATTCATGAGTTCATATTCAAGGTATCTTCTACCATGATTGTCAGGCATGATCATTAGAGATTTTAGGGACTCAGCCTCAGTAGCTGATACCGCTACTCTTTCTATGAGTAATTACTGAATGAGGCTTAAATTAATATGACCCATTCCAAAGGCCGTGTATGTTCATTCTCTACCCTATTAATTTTTAATACCTCATTTTTACAATGCTTGAACTAATACACAGACAGATATTATATAACAAATTAACAGCTTTCAACATGTCATATAATTTAGGTAGTTAACCTTGAAGACTTTATAACTTATTTCTTCAGCTAACATGTAGTCTTTTATATCCAAAAAAGGAACTCTCATTTTAAGCTAAAATTCAGGTAATCTGAAAACGCTCAAAAAGCACTGGAGGTTGTATCCGGAAAGACGAGAAACGTCTTCCATCGCCTTTCCGGCGCATGTGCATTCCCGGTGGCCGCAGCAGCGCTGGCAGCGGGGGCGCCGCACGTGGAGCATTTGGTGGTGTCAGAAAGATGGCAGAAGAGCAGACAGGGCACCAAAACTGTCTTCTTCCTCTGTGCCATCTTACACCGCCACAGATTCTTTTTTTTTTTTTTATGATTTATTTATTTGACAGAGAGCAATTACAAGTAGGCAGAGAGGCAGGCAGAGAGAGAGGGGGAAGCAGGCTCCCTGCTGAGCGGAGAGCCTGATGTGGGGCTCCATCCCAGGACCCTGAGATCATGACCTGAGCTGAAGGCCAGAGGCTTAGCCCACTGAGCCACCCAGGTGCCCCACCCCCACAGATTCTAATAAAAACACTAATAAAAGCATTGGGGCACTTTCTCATATTTTCACCCCCATGTAGTTGCTACCTGCCGCTTGTCCTAATGCATCATTATCAGACATTCTCTGGCAATAAAATGTGAGCTGTTCGAGTCGGTCTCTCTGGCAATAAAGCAACAAGGTGGAGTGGCTCCCTGCATACCAATATGCATCCCAGACTATTTATGAGGCCCTCATAGTTATCATGATTTATTTTACATACCAATTAAATTGAGCTGAGAGTGGTAATCAAAAGCATGAATGCCCTCGGCAACGTTGAAGGATGTCATTTTAAGATGCTTTTTTGATTTCTCTCTCCAAGCCAGCACCACCGTGTTTGTATTGCTGGTCGTACTGGAAATGAGAGCATCTAAAGATGCATCGTAAGTAACTGATAAAAAAAAAAAAAAAGAAAGAAAGAAAAGGATCTTCAGTTGGTCTCTCACAAAACATGAGCAAAATAGAACTGTTTTAATACCTGAAGTCAAAAACGAACCCAGATTTTGATCACACAGCCTGATGTGAGGGGAATACCTCACTAATGAATGCCTCCCCCTCCTCCATTAAAGAATTTAAAATGAGAAGTCACAGCTAAGTCTGCATTCAGACATTTTACCCAATCTCAGGATGCCTTGAAATTTTTTTCAGTGGGAACACATGGCAGGAAACATTAGTCACAATAATCATATGGGATTCTGGAGATTTAAGATGAGTAACTGGCCAAATTCCTGGGTTCTGCCTCCTGGATCTGAAGCAGGCAAACGGGGGCTTATCAGCCATCTGCTGCTCCTTGAGGTCCAGCTCATGCCCAAACCATAGTTTATTTAAGTCATGACTGGTCTAGAATGTTAGAGGGGGATTGCCAGACCTCAATGCCTGGCACAAACATGGTCAGACTCAAGCAAATGGCTGTTCCTACATCCTGAATGACCCAACACCATCTTCTGGGGAGCAAAATTCCATTCCCTGATCAAGGAAGGTGATCTTGCTGCCTTTTGTCAGGAGGATCTTTCCATTTCTATCAGACCCACTGGCTCCAAAAGGCAATTAGCTCTCATCCTCTGGAAGAGTATTCTTATCTCCTCCTTCTTTTTTCTCCATCCTTTACTGTCACCTATCTTTCTTTGAAAAGAGAAAGGGAGAGAGAGAGAGACAGAGGAAGGAAGAAAGGAAGGAAGGGAGGGAGGGAAGGACAAACCTAAGAAGTGATCAGGTCCTATAAAGATGAGCCCTCTGAGCCTCTGAGCAATTAATTTCCAGGTCATAAAGGTTTCTGAGCACCAGCTGCTCCCCTGTTGCTACTTTACAGGAAGTCCCAACAGTCTGAAATCTGATGACAATTGTTCTCATAGGAAGCAACCTCACTGAAAATACTCCCTTTGTTTACAGAAAATGCTGAGGGTTATTGCAACTTGACTCAGTGAAGCAATATTATAAGATCTAAAGTGTATAACAACACCATAATTATATCTTCCAAACCATGGAAATTTCATAATATCTTTACAATACAATAAAAATAAAGTATTTCCACCCAGAAAATTACTTTGTCATGTGTTCCCGCATTATATCCAACTATCATCTTCAGTTTCAAGGCTATAAAGAAAAACATATAAAGAACTACATTCTGCTCTGGTATTCAAAGTATTGCTTTTAGATTTGAATCTGCAGGCTACCAAGTGACATTTATGGGCCTGTAATGTTACATCTCGGAGGCTCAACAATTCACACTTTTATTTCTAGACCAAGATATAACTTGTATCTGATTAGATTGTGGAATGCCAGAGCTCCTGAGAATGTCTGAGTAAGAAGAGGTGAGGGGAAAGCCATTTCCTTAAAATCAAATTATCTGATAAATAAAAATGTGTTCCTCACTTCTGGAAGACAGCAAAAGGTTATGATGAAAAAGTTTTTAAAATATCAAGTGAGGGAATGGGCTGTACTGATAAAATAAAATGATTTGTTTTTAATACTCTCAGTGAGTTTGAAGATTGGTAGAGGAAAACTTTTTTTAAATTACTTTTAGATAATATTTTGAGGGAAAAAAAAGACAACCTGATCATGTCTCTCCCTTAAGATGCTCACTTTCCATGCTTCCGCTCTTTGCCACTTAGTCGTAAAAAAAGGCATTAAGGGGACTGCCATCGATCCCTCTCCTCATTTGTGCTGTTGAAATGACCCCGCATAATGACAATTAGGTAATGTGGGAAAAGTGATTTGAAAATGAAAAGTGATACCTGAAAACCAAGTAAGTAATGCTATTAGGTGACACTGGAGTAAGCTTGAACGAGGCCACTCTGTGTCATCTGCCAACAGGTAGAAGCTGGAGCAGAGTAGAAAATTGGGCCATTTCTAACTAGCAGTTCTTATGATCATTTTCCAAGCCTTTTTGCCTTTTGAGTCGCAGGAATTAGGAAAACACCCTACCTTGAACTTTCTTGATGTTCTTTTGCTTGAGGGCGTTTGTTTTCAGTTGCATTTCTTACTTCGAAGTTGGAGTCCCACTCTCTGAGACCCCCACAGGGCCCTCTACATTCTGAGCAACTACCATCTCAAGAAGGAAAGATAGAAAGAATAACCCTCTCTATTTCATTTTTAAAAATCAAAATGCATCTAATTCAGTACTGCTGAGCATATTACAATAATGCAATTCATTTAATAACTTCTCAAAATACTGATTCGACCCATGTTCATGATACAAACGAATCTTCACCTTCTACCATGCTATTAAATGAGCTGCAGGAAGAGACCTCTTTCTTCAAACCTAGGCCACCAGCCCAAAGCTCTGATTTCAACTGCTTTAAACATAGCAAGAGAACTGGTAGGAAGGACATGGGGTTCTAGCTAACTCAGGGATATACCATCTTTTTGTCTAGACTCATTTAGATGCAGGGGAGTGGAACAAGGCACAACAAGACGCTAAATGTAATTTCTCTTCCAAACTTGGTCTCTATCAATTGTGAAGTCTTCCTAAGGAAATGTGATCTGGGATCTGTACTCTAAATTCTCTGGTACACCTGCATTAATTAGTGCAGCAATTACTGATTTGGGTATCAGTCTAAACTGTTTTGTACCTTCTCCTAGCCATGGTCAAATAACGGGGACAAAACACCTTTCAGGGGCATCTGCCTTCGACTCAGGTCATGATCCCACGGTCCTGGGATCGAGCCCCACTTCAGGCTCTCTGCTAAGCAGGAAGCCTGCTTCTCCCTCTCCCATTCCCCCTGCTTGTGTTCCCTCTCTCATTGTCTCTCTCTCTCTGTCAAATAAATAAATAAAATCTTTTTTAAAAAAAACTTTCAATGTAATAAAAAAGAAAATCAATGGTTTTTATTATTGACAATTTAGTGCTCACTTTTTCAGAAGCTACACTTCTAATCTATAGTGCCCAAGGTTTCCAATGACATTGTCTATATGAGGAGGCAATTATCTAGGACCAAAAAAGGGAAAACTTCTCTGAGATTCAAGACACTTACGTCTTTCCACTATTGCATAAAATCTTGGTCCTTACTTTATAAGCACTTCAGAATGTAATTATTTTTCTGTTAAAATACGACACAGAACTACTCAGAAAAGATGAAAACATTTCTCCTTCAAATTTTTAATAAGAAATCTGAACCTTATCTGAAAGCAGTAAGCTGATACTCTTATGTCTGAAACTAAGTTTTTCCTTTGACATTTCAGCTTTATAAATATTTTATCCTTAGCATACTTGCATACTACTCACATACTTGCTCATGTGTTTCTTTCTTTCCTCAGTTGTATATTCTTTCCTCACACTAAGAATAAAATCAGCCAAAATATTTCTTGAGGAGTTCTAAGAATATCAATTCATGTTGCTGGGGTTAAAAAAAAAAAAAATATATATATATCTATATATATATATAGATATAGATATAGATATAGATATAGATAGATATATAGATAGATATATATATATAGACACACACACACACAAGCACACACACATACATATATATCAAATGAAACCAACCATTGGTTGCTTACTCCCAGTAGGATCAGTCTTGTGGACCAGGAAGCCCACTGTTCTATTTTTGACTCCTGCCCTTCTCTTTCTCCCTGCTTCTTCATTTCAACATTTCTTTCCTTCTCCTCATACTGAAATAACTGAGCTGCAAACAAACAAACAAAAAAAGTTGTATTTAAGTTTCTAATCTCTATTGCTAAATCTGGAAATGGGCATTCATTCACTGATTAGGACTGAAATGTGTCCTCCTTTCAAAGGTACCAGGAGAACTCTAAAAAGCTAAAATTTGAAATAAGAGAAAATCTTATAAAAACTCTTCACCTTTCTATATTCTGTACTTTCTCCTTTTTAAATTATCTTCTCTATTCATTTTCCTCAATATCCATTCATATAGTATTATTAAACTAAATATTTATAATTTTTTTACCCCAATCACTTTTTAACCATAAATAACCCCTTATTTAACAAAATTCATATCTACTAATATTTAGCAGAATTTCTTTTGGTATCTCCCTTTTCTTTTGCAATATTTTTCAATAGTATTTATCCAAGGTCTTAGTCTATTCAGGCTGCTATAATAAAACAGACTGGGTGGCTTGAATAATAGATGTTTATTTTTCACAGTTTTGGAGACTAGAAAGTCCAAGATCAAGGTGCTGACAGATTCAGTGCCTGGTAAGGGGTCATTTCCTGGTTCATGGGTGGCCTAATTCTTGCTGTGTCCTCACATTAGGAAGAACCAAGAGACTCTCTGGGGTCTCTTATAAGACATGAATTCTATTCATGGGAGCTAAACTCTCCAGACCTAACCACTTCCCAAAGGCACTCTCTTCTAATCCCATCATACTGGGGTTAGAATATCAACATACAAATTTGGGAGGGGACACAAACAGTTGGTCCATAACATTCTGCCCCTCCCCCCATCCATGCCCTTTTCAAATGCAAATTACACCCAATAGTCTCAAAAGTCTTACTTAATGCATTCCAGCATCAACTCTAGAGTCTAAATTCAAAGTCTCATCTAAATCGGGGGGGGGGGGGGCACCTGGGTGGCTCAGTGGGTTAAGCCTCTGCCTTCGGCTCAGGTCATGATCTCCGGGTCCTGAGATCAAGCCCCACATTGGGCTCTCTACTCTGCAGGGAGCCTGCTTCCTCCTCTCTCTCTGCTTGCCTCTCTGCCTACTTGTGATCTCTCTCTGTGTCAAATAAATAAAATTTTAAAAAATAATAATAATAAAAATTAAAATAAATCAGGTAAGGATAAGATTTAGGATACAATTCATCCTGAGGACAATTCCTTTCCAAGCTGTGAACTTAGGAAATCAAACAAGTTGTCTACTTCCTGAAGAAATGGTGGAACAGGCATGTGATAGGAACTCCCATTCCAAAAGGGAGAAATAGGAAAGAAGAAAGGGGTAATAGATAACAAGGAAATACAAAGTCTAACCGGAAGAACTCCATTAAACCTTAACAGCCAACAATAATCCTCTCTGGCTTGATCTCTGCCTTTCAAATCCACTGGAGTGGCAATGTTACCCCTATGGCTTGGTGGGTGCTATCCATACTGTGACAGTGACCCCACCCATGCTGCAGCTCTTCGAGGTGACCCACTGCTGCCCTGGCTCCTCTGAGTGTGGCCACACCATGACTCTCTGCAGAACTCTCACCCCTTGGGAACTAGGGGTTGAGGCAGTCTGCCCCACAGGAACCAGAAAGGCAGCCTCAGCCTTTGAAACCACTTTGCAACATCTCAGAAGAAAAGAAACAGGAACTTGTAGACATGGAAATAAAATCTAGGTAACCTAAAGCACAGTGATTTAAAACAATTTTTTAAAAGACTGAATAAAAATGTATAAGGTCTCCATAATTTGTAGGGTAATATGAAACATCTAAGATATATATAATAGGAGTCCTAGGGAAAAAAGGGGGAGGAGGACAGAAAATGGAAAAAATAACAATAGAAAAATTTCCAAATTTAATGAAAACCACAGCACCATATATCTAAGAATCTCAATGAATACCAAGCAGAATAAATACACAAACATACATATACCAAGAAAACTGAAGCACATCAAAAGTAAGTTGCTAAAAATGAGTGAGAAAGGGAAAAACTGACAAAACAATATACCATGTGTTAGGTAAGGAGAAGAAAGGACTTATTGTATGTTCTAAGAAGATTGTTTCAGTTTTCAGTTTATGTATACATGGGGTTTGCATGTGAGGCATCCAAATTTCCTATGGGTTTGAAAGAGTTACGACAGGCAGGACAAAAGTTCTTACGCAGGTACAGAAATTTTTAGGATCGTTTCACAGATTGAGGAGCATCTGAAAGCAAGATCCTTTTTTTTTTTAAGATTTTATTTATTTGACAGAGAGAGACACAGCAAGAGAGAGAACACAAGCAATGGAAGTGGGAGAGGAAGAACCAGGCTTTCCAATGCGGGGCTCAATCCCAGGACCCTGGGATCATGACCTGAGCTGAAGGCAGATGCTTAACAACTGAGCCACCCAGGCACCCCATGAAAGCAAGATTCTTAAGAAGCCAGGAGCAATCGGGCTCTCTGCTCGGCGGGGGAGCCTGCTTCCTCCCTCTCTCTCTCTCTCTCTCTCTGCCTGCCTCTCTGCCTGCTTGTGATCTCTGTCTGTCAAAAGAAAATAAAATAAAATCTTTAAAAAAAAAAAAAAAGAAGCCAGGAGCAAAGCCCAAATTGAGAACCCTTCAAATCATCTAAGCAAAAATCCATCTGAATTAAGTAGAAGAAGAAGCAGAAGAAGCAGTTTGGTAAAGGCAAGGGAAGTTTCAGGAGCAATAGTGGCGAGAAAGACTGTTCTTTGGTGACAGGATCTGGACTATCCCAGAATAAGGGATCCTTTAGAGATAGTCCACTTTGAAAAGGGGAGCAGGGAAGAATCTGACCATTGGGCCCAAGAGGGCATCTGTGATCTGCAAAGAGAAACTGATGCTTCTGTAGAACATGCTAAAATGACTCATCATTCCACATGTTCAGACCTCAAGTCCTTGAAGATTCCTATTTCAGAAGATTGCTTATTTCTTTCCTAGCTTTATCATTTCTACCTAATCAAAAGCCTTCTAACTAACCAAACTGACTGCAGTTTCATTCTTTGTCCTCCAACCTATGCCAAACAGAACTCCCAAACAAATCTTTCTTAAATGCCATGTGCATTGGGTCTAAGTGTCCTCAAAAACCTTCAGTACTTCACTGTTTCACTTTCTAGCAAGCAAAAACTGGGCAAACTGCCAAGATTTCCAACATATGTCCCAATTAGATCTATTCACATTTATTTTCTCAATACTCAGCCTCCAATCTAGCCATGTCCATCTCGCCCCCCCCCACCCATCATTAGGTCTGCTTGTCTCCCTTTACTCATGTTCACCATGCTCTCTTTTTCCCTCCATCTACCCTCCTTCAAGGAGTACCACCCACCCTTAAAGATTTTCCTCATAAATTTGCTGCTTAAGCATTACTGTAGGAGTTAATATCTTGTTTATATAGGTTAGTAGTTAATTTTCAATACCATTGTATAATGTTCTAATAATTTATTTTATATTAGCCTTTATTCTTGCTCATATCCTCAGTTTCTTGAGGGCTATAATTAATCTTTCTTCTACAGTCTCCAATGCCTAAGACAGTTTTAAAGCACATAAAAGATAAATAATTATTGATTGATTGACACACTGAGTCTGGAAGTTAAACAAACTGACTAAAGTAAATATATTTTTTCAGCTATTTTTCCAAAAATAATTACAATGAGTTTTTATTGACAGAGCTAAGACATGTGTAATCCAAATTAGATAGCAAAGATCCCTGATATTTTGTTTGCATGTAAAACTTTTTGTAGTCAATTCCTAATCTCAGTGATTTAGCAGCCAGAGTTCAAAGCTGGATTTCTTTGGTCAGAAACATGAATTATAGTGCTGATACTAAACCAAGTTCCCCATGTTCTTTTGTCAGTAGATGAGGGAACGAAAGATCAGAATTATATTTTGGAAACACAATGAACAATGAGTTCACATGGACCTACAGAAAAATTCTTGTCCCACAATGTTACAGACTTAACAGACTTGTAAGTGGTTACTTTACAGCCGAGTTCGTTTTGGAGAGGTTTCAATGAAACTATGACAGGGTCTAGAGTGGGAACCCTCTGAGTATGAAGAGAGTATTTCGTATTTAGTATTTCCTATTCAGAAAAAATAATATTAAATTTAAACTGTGCTTGTTCATATCCCCAACCTTTTCAATAACAGATAATCCACTACAAGTAGATTTTAGGAACTATTACTTTATTACTATACCCAATCTAGTCTTCGTTTTATATATTAAAATATCATGCTTGCAAAAATAAACTAAAGGACTTGCACCAAAATAAAGCACTTTTTCACAGCAAAGGAAACCATCTATAAGATGCCTTTTCAGGCAACCGACTGAATGGAATAAGATATTTGCAAATGATATATCCAATATGGAATTAGTATCCTAAATATATAAAGAACTTTTATAACTCAATACAAAAAATAACAATAATCTGGGGGCACCTGGGTGGCTCAGTGGGTTAAAGCCTCTGCCTTCGCCTCAGGTCATGATCCCAGGACCCTAGGATGGAGCCCGAATCCATCTCTCTGCTCAGCGGGGAGCCTGCTTCCCTTCCTCTCTCTGCTTGCCTCTCTGCCTACTTGTGATCTCTGTCTGTCAAAGAAATAAATAAAATCTTTAAAAAAAATAACAATAATCTAATTAAAAAATGGACAGGGGATATGAATAGTTATTTTTCCAAAGAAGACACACAGATGGCTAACAGACACATGAAAGATGTTCAACATCACTCATCATCAGGGAAATGCAAATCGAAACTACACTGAGCTACCACCTCACTCCTATCAGAATAGCTAAAATCAAAAACAAGAAACAAGTACTGGTGAGGATGCCAAGTAAAAGGAACGCTTGTGCACTGTAGGTGGGAAGGCAAACCGGTGCAGCTGCTGTGGGAAACAGTATGGAGATTCTTCAAAAAATTAAAATAGTAACACCATGATCCAAGAATTCTACTACTAAGTATTTATCCCAAAAAACCCCAAAAATATTCAAAAAGATACACGCACTTCTATGTTTATGGCATTATTTACAATAGATAACATACGGAAAATAAAGAAGATGTGGTGTATATACATACATACATACACACACACACAATGGAACACTTGGCCATAAAAAAGAATGAGAGCTTCCAATTTGCAACAACATGGATGGACCTAGAGGATATTATGCTAAGTGAAATAAATCAGACAGGGAAACTCAAATGCCATAAGATTTCACTAAAATGTGGAATCTAAAAAATAAAACAAATGAATAAACAAACAAAAAGCAGAAACAGATCCATAAGGACAGAGAACAAACTGAAGTTTGCTGGGGGTGGGGGATGGACAAAATGGGTGAAAGGGAGAGGGAGATACAGACTTCCAGTTAGAGAATGAATAAATCATGGGAATAAAAGTTTCAGCATAAGGAATAAAGTCAAAGATATTGTAATAGCGTTGTATGGTAGCAGAAGGTAGCTACACTTGTGGTGAACACAGTAGAACACACAGACTTGTGGAATTGCTATGCTGTGCACCTGAAACTAATTGAACCCTGTGTGTCAACTATACTTCAATTACCATGCTTGTTTCGAAGGAGCTGCAATAGTTCCGTACAGCTTATAGCACTATAATTCTTGTTTCCTTGTTGTGCAAATATTAACACATAATTTTGTGCCTGTGACACATAGTAGATAAACAAAAAATACCATCTTTTGTTTTTCCCACATCAATATAATGCCAGAGCTAAAGGATAAGTAGAAAGACATGATATGCTGTATATTGAAGAAAAAAAATACAGATCCTATAGTTCTGTATATACGTGGGATATTACTGTGTGGGTCATGGATGTTACACAAAGATGGTAATAAGTGCCAACAGCTGGGTCCATTTGACTGCCTCCCCCTTCGAAGTATATTAGGAATAGGCCTATGACATAATAGTCAAAGAGATTGTTAATTTCCATTCCTTTCAATGGGCACAATTTAATGTAGCAATTTAGAAGTGAAAAAATGACCATAGTCATTAGCGTCTGGACCAAAAGAGATATCAGAGCAAATATTGCACATATGAACCATCACATGCAAATTCTGTAAAAATTAGATATATTTTTGTATCTCTCTGGTGATAAGGTTTTATGAAATTTCTAGCTTTCCATAGATGCTATTTTATAACATAATCCTATCACACAGAGAGCTACTGCTCAAGTACTCTAGATCAGAGGAACTCAGTCATTATATCAGCAAAGAGGAAAAAAAAGAAAATTAAGAAGATCCATTTTGAAGATAGTCAAACTAATACACTTTCATGAAAACATGAAGAAAACAAAGGAGTGATTTTGAGGGAACGTCTTACAGTCTCTAATCAGTCCCAGACGTGACCAGAGGAGAATTTTAGGATCAGAGCTGGGTTGAAGTTAAATGGATTCTGTGACCATTTTCTCTCTTCTCTTGAGATGTTTTGAGTGCACAGTTCTCTTGAATTAACTGCATTACATTTTAGGAGGAAAGAAAAGAAAAGAAAAAATTCCTGCTAGTGTTCAGGAGCTAACAGACTGTCCAGGCCAAAACCTCCAGACAACCAATAACTGGTTTTGAGACTAACATTTTGTGGCAAACATTTTCATCAACGAATATAAATGTGGAAGTTGAAGGTGACTATTTCTTTGATTACTGTTCAAATTCAGTACCTTGCCTGACCCAGTCTCCATCATGAAGATTATGCTCTAATGTGTAGCAACATTTGTGATATCCAGAGAGCAGTTCTGCCCAGCTAATGGTCACAGTGCCTTCCTCATCTTCGTGTGCACTAGCAGGACGCTCAAACAGGGAAATCAAGGCCATCGTGAAAGCAATTGCTTGAACCTTAAATGAGATGTTAAAAGAAAAACAAACATGGGCAGTGTAATTGTTGTAAAAGATCTGATGTTCCTTAAGATTAACAAGGAATAGGGTGCCTGGGTGGCTCAGTCGGTTAAGTGTCTGCCTTCAGCTCAGGTCATGATCCCAGAGTCCTAGGATCAAGCCCCGCCTCAGACTCCCTGCTCAGCGGGGAGCCTACTTCTCCCTCTTCCCTCTGCCTGCTGCTCCCTCTGGTTGTGCTCACTCTCCATCTCTTTGTCAAATAAATAAAAAAAATGTTTTTTAAAAGATTAATAAGGAATAGATATTGAATTAACGGGATTTCCTCAGTATTATTTAAAGGATGCAGGCAGTTATAGTAAAGACAGAACAAAAACCATGTTGGTAAAGCAATTACCAAGGGCAGTTCATTATTTGCTTTTATGATACACTTGTTATTAAGCACACAAAGAATGCAAAGTTTTCACAATTAGGAAAGGAAATTGTTCAAAATAGACTACTTCAGAGTTCATGAGCATATTCTTGTGTCATTCAGGAAGTAATAATCTTGCAGCAGTTGGGTGGAATGTGATAGGAAGATGAATCATCATATCCAATGTCTGGGTTTCTGTGCTGCCTTCTCAAATGCATCTATCCCATTGTTACATGATACAGGAAACAAGCACTACCCAGGAGGCTGATACAAGGAGGCTTTTGAATGATAAGAAGAATAATTAGTTTGAAAGAGTCATAAGGGATAACTTGAGGTATTTAATAATAGGCAAGAAAACCACACGAAGATTGGTTTCATAAGCAAGAAAAGGAACTGTTACCTAATCCACATTTTCCGTGTCCAGCATGTGTGGCCTTCAAATCTATAAATTCTGAGGTCATACTCTTTGTATTCTATTTCTATACCGAGCTACAGTTTGATGATTAAATCCATAGTTCAATCTTTCCTTCCCTCACTTACCTTTCCAGTTATGTCCCCAAAAGTAAGAACTGATTCGTTGGCATCAAGGGGGTCATACCAATATTCCATACAAATTGGCGTTCCTTTGAGGCCTTGGAGTTTATATTGACAAGGAAATTCTCCTTTGGACAGCAGATCATAGAAACAAATCTCTTTACTCGTAAAAGCCACTGCTATCTAAAGTAGCAAAGAGAAAATCAGAAAGTATTTCTGATGAATTTAGGGAAATGGGTATACAAAGGAGACATGCAAATCTTAGCACCAAAGCAGACACTGTTCCCTGAGGGTCAGAAACACAGTATGGTGGCACAACTGCACTTTATTCTAACTTTGGACACTAACCAAGAAAAAAATTCTTCCCATTAAAGGCATTTGACCATGCTTTCTTCTGTATCCCCACTTCATGCACCTGCCAACCTCTTCCATCCGTGGGAGAGGAGATGACTAATCACACAGAAAAAACAAAGACAGAGGATGACAGCATTACACAGCCATACCAGAAACTTTACAAACCATGTTTTACAAAGCAAGCAGAGGCTTTCATAAAAATCAGTTGATAAAAACTCTAAGTAGCGCTCACAAGTCAGATAAAATCACAAAACTATTTTTAAAAGGGTAAATAAATTTGATGATATAATTGACAAAACTTTAAGCTAACCCAAGATTTTTAAAAAGGTGAAAATACATATTGCTAAAATAAGAAATAGAAGAGTGCCCTACTAATGACTTGATAGAAACAAAACAGGATGATAAGAGAATATCATAAACAATGGAAAGCCAACAATGTAGGTAACCTAGATGAAACTCCCAGACAACAATATTACCTAAACTAACTCAAAACCAAATAGAAATTCTCAGCAGACATATAGTAAGTAAAACAATTGAAATGATAATCAAAACAAATTCTCACAAAGAAAATCCCAGACCCAGATGGTTTTACTAATAAATGCGACCAAACATTTGAAGAATTAACACCAATGCTTCTCAAACTCTCCCAAAAATGAATAAATAAATAAATAAAAAAGTGGAGGAAATACTTTCCAAATCATTTTATGAAACCAGTACCATCTCATTACCAAAACCACACAAAGACATCACCAAAAAACTGTAGTTCCATCTTCCTAATGAATATAGATGTAAAAATCTTCAATTAAACACTAGCAAAGAGAATTGAACAACATATAAAAAAATTACATACCGTCATACATAACCCTGATATTTATACTAGAATGCAAGGCTACTTTAACATACAAATATCATCAATGTAATATTCTATAGTAATAAAATAAAGGACAAAAACTGTATGATTATCTCAATAGATACCAAGAAAAGCATTAGACAAAAATCCAACACATTTTCATGAAAAAAAAAAAAAGCTCAATAAACCAGGAAGAAAAGGAAACTTCTTCAACCTGATATACACAAAAAACCCATAGCTGCTATCATACTTAATGGTGGAAATGGTGGAAAACCAAAAACCAAAACCAAAACCAAACTATTCTTCTAAGATCAGGAACATGATGAGGATGTTCACTCTCACCAGTACTATTCAGCGCCACACTAGAATTTCCAGGAAGGGAAATTGGGCAAGAAAGGACATAAGAGCATCCAGATGAGAAAGGAAGAAGTTAGACTATCTTTATTAGTGGATGACATGATCTTAAACATAGAAAATCCTAAATAATAACAACAACAATAAAATTATCAAAACCAATAAATGAGTTCAGGGAAGTTGCTGGATATGAGATCATTTTCTAAAAATCTATTTTACTTCTTCACACTAGTGATGAACAATCTGAAAATGATATTACCAAAAACAGTGTTAGGAAAACACAAAGACAAAACACATGCTGTGATACAGATTTTGTCAATTATCCACCTGATAAATGTATATATCCAGAATATATAAAGAACTCTCAAAACTCCACAAAGTAAACCCAACAATAAAATGGGCAAAAGATTTAAACACACACCTCACCAACGAGGATATATAGGTAGCAAATCAGTATATGAAATATATGTTCAATATTATGAGTCATTAGGAAAATGTGAATTCAAACCATAGTAAGATAAAAAAAATATGTGAACCTATTAAAATGGCTAAAATAGGGGCACCTGGGTGGCTCAGTGGGTTAAGCTTCTGCCTTCAGCTCAGGTCATGGTCTCGGGGTCCTGGGATAGAGCCCCGCGTCCATCTCTGGGCTTGGTGGGGAGCCTGCTTCCCTCTCTCTCTCTCTCTCTGCTTGCCTCTCTGCCTACTTGTGATCTCTGTCTGTCAAATAAATGAACAAAATCTTAAAAAAAAAAAAAACGGCTAAAATAAAGAGATGGGGGAAAAAAAAAACAAACCCTGACTATATCAAATGTTGGTAAGGATGTGCTATATCCACATAATAAAATATAACACAACAATAAAAAGATAAACAACTGATATATCTCAAAATAACCGAGCCAAGTTAAAGAAATCAGACCAAAAAGAGTACATACTGTATAATGTCAGTTATATAAAACTCTGGAAAATGCTAACTATTATGTGGTGACAGTCTATCAGTCACTACCTGACAAGGAGAGATGGGAGGGGATAGATAGGGGATTACAAAAAGGTTCAAGGAAACTTTGGAGGATGACGAATATGTTCATTATCTCCATTGTACTCTTGATTTTTCACAGTATCTAAATGTATTAAAATCTATCTGCTTGGGATTATCCACTTTTAATTTGTGCAGTGCATTTTGTGTAATTATACCTCAATAAACCTGTTTGAGAAAAGAAGAAAAAAGCAACATTCTTTAAACTTCCTTGTTGACTAAGTGCAAAGGAAAGGCTAAGAGTTAGTCATCAGTCCTGGAAAGAAGAAATAATGCAACATAATCATAACAATAAAACAACACAAACATTATATGATAATAAAACAGAGCGCTGCACACAGATATAAAAGAAACTCTGGACTTGAACTATGCTGTAATCGATACAGTTAACATTAACACCAGATCCTTAGCAAGAAGGAACTGGACACTACATCAGCTACCACTCTAGAGGCAGTAAGGACTCTGAAACAGATCCTGAAATCAAGCGGCCTCTGTTTACAAATCTTGCAACGCTGATTATACCCTTTGTGACCTGGGGCAAATTCCACAACCTCCCCTTGCCTAGACTCTCATTCTTAAAGTGGGAACAATACCCATCTATGCTGACCTTGAGAAGATTAATAGAGCAGGGCATGTCACCTAGGAAATGAATGATGATAATGATGATGATTCTTTATGTTCAAGGCATTAGAGCATACCATTTCCCACTGAAAAGAACCCAGGTCTTTGGAGAAATGGCTGATTCTGGGTGTGGCAGAATAAATAGGCAAGATGATCCTAGAACATTTTGTCATACCGGAGAGCAAAGAAGTCTTCAAAGACAAATATGGTTGTGTCAGAAAAGACTCAGAACTGCCTTACACCCATCCCAGTGTCCAAAGATGGTACAATGTTAAGGATGGCTTCATCACTCGGTGGACTGAGACAAATCAGATCGTTTAAACTCATGAGTTTCTGCCGACACTGATAACGATAATGACAGTAGTGCCCATTTTCATCCTTAGAGGATTTTGAATGCTGATAAATAAAAGTAAAGAATCAGTCATTTATCCTGCGTTTGATCTATGTCAATTAGTTGGTTAGCCTCTATTTGATCTATATTATAGCTAAATAATTGACAAGGGGATTTTTTATAGAGGTATTTCAGCTTGTAAAGAGGAAATCATGAAACTAGAAAGTCATCATCTTGCAACCCCTAAACAAATTGATAGATGAAGGAATAATCAGTGATAACTGATAACGTCCCAAGAAGAGAGAGAACAGCCATTTTGTGCCTCCTGGCTGAGGAACCCCTATTCCAGAACAAACTACTCTAAAACTGATTAAGTTTTTCGATTTGACTACCAATATACTGGAAATATGGGGAACAAGTGAACAAGTTAAACAACTCTATCTAAATACAGTCCAGAAAATCCAGACTGTGGGAAGCTCTAAAGGACAAACACCTAGTGTCTTTAACAAAAACAGCAAGAGCAAAAACAAAACAATGCAGGATGCCTGGGTGGCTCAGTTGGTTGGGCCGCTGCCTTCAGCTCGGGTCATTATCCCAGAGCCCTGGGATCGAGTCCCACATCGGGCTCCTTGCTCATCAGGGAGCCTGCTTCTCTCTCCGCATCTGCCTGCCACTCTGCCTGCTTGTACATGCTCTCTCTCTCTGACAGATGTATAAATAAAATCTTTAAAAAAAAAAAAAACACAAAACAAAAACAATACAACAATAAAGAAGAGGTGGAGAAAAACATGTAGATCAAAAGAGACCAATCAACAATTCACAATGGTTTGGACCTTATTCAGATGGTGATTCAAACAAACTATCTAACTAGGAATTAACAGATGATCAAAAAATTATAAGACAAGAAGATATGGACATGACTAAATATTTGATGATCGTAAGGAATTATTATAATTGATATTAAATGTGAAAGAACTCTTATGTTTATACTAAAAAGGGAGACTTTTTTTAGTAAGATGAAATATTTACAGATTAAATAATTGCATATCTTGGGTTTCAAAAGTGGGGAGATATAGATGAAACTAGATTGGCTGTGAATTGGAAATTGTTAAGGGTAAATATTGGTTTTTAATACTATTATCTCTGCCTGTTTGTGCATTTAAAAACTTTCATAGGAGGTCTGACATCTGCTTAATACAAAATACTAAGAATATGGATTCTTGTGCTCGCTTCGGCAGCACATATACTAGAATATGGATTCTTTAAGCTGCTTCATCATCCCCTCATAAACTGATTTTTCTTTCAATATGTTATCTGACTTATAGGTAGAGTCATACAAGGATTGTACTTAGTGGACCCT
Organism: Enhydra lutris kenyoni; assembly: GCF_002288905.1. Taxonomy (NCBI): domain Eukaryota; kingdom Metazoa; phylum Chordata; class Mammalia; order Carnivora; family Mustelidae; genus Enhydra; species Enhydra lutris. The sequence continues at coordinate 22,728,572 of NW_019154086.1, read as the reverse complement.
CCCCATCACAATTGAGAAACTGACTAGAACAGTAGTTAAACTCAGATAAGCAATTCCCTGTAATTGTACTGAGTTGTGTCCATGCGTTGTTACAGCCTCTCAGCTCTGCATATAGACCCATGAATCTACTAGAGAGTCAGAAATGTCTTACGAGCCAGCCATGCAGCATGGCCACATTTGGGACGAAGCCAAGAATCTGAGTCACTATCAGCTGTGTCCTTTAAAGGTGCCCAAGAAATCCAGCCAAGTGGGTGCTGGGAAATCCAGCAGTCCACTTGGCTCCACTTACATTCCCTCCAGGTCAGAGGAGAAACACAGCATGGTATTAAAGGTCTCTGTCACTGCCAGTGACAGGAGCCCTGTCCCATCGTATTTTTCCCCTTTTAAAGAAGTAAGTTCAGGGCACCTGAGTGGCTCAGTTGGTTAAGCGTCTGATCCCAGGGTCCTGGGGCTGAGTCCCGCATCAGGGTCCCTGCTCAGCGGGGAGTCTTCTCCCTTTGCCCCTCAGCCCCACTCATGAGCTCTCTCTCTCTCTCTCTCTCTCAAATAAACAAATTTTTTAAAAGAAATCTTAAAAAATAAAGTAGTAAATTCATTTATTAAGATTGGTACCTTGTTTACATTTTCCAAAGAAACCAGACTTGTCACCCACAGGTGTTTAAGCTTGGTGGTATCTGAAGTGATGGGAAGTGTTTCTTGCAGCTTTAAATTCTCTCCCCAGATTCCCAATAAACCTTCCTTACTGATGGTCAGATAACGACTTGAACTTTTTAAGAAAATTACTTTTTGAATGGTGTCCTTGTGTTTCACTGGGAGGAATTCAAGGTCTTTCCACTGGGGAACCACAGTTGCCTTTGCTTGTTCATCTTTCTCATAAAGTGCTAACAGTATAAATGAAGTCAGCTTGTCCCAGTTAATGAAGCCATCTTGGGCCACATCCGCTTTGTCAAAGAGCTCTCCGTATTCTTCCTTTGTGCCCCAACCAACAATCTCTGTCATCCTTTGCATAAACTCTTCTCTGGACATGCAAATGGTTTGACATGGGTCTGAGGGCTAGAAATAGGAATAAAAACAAGACAACCATGAAAACATCCATAAGTACCAGAGCACTGCCCCATCCCCAGATGTGGACCTAATCATCAATTCTTCCAAGACACAAAGACAAATAAACATGTTTTACTTTATAACAGGACTTTATTTAAGTTAATTGGGACCAGAGAGCATATAATTGGCAGGGCTACAATCTGACTTTTTTTTTTTTAATGACTTTATTTATTTATTTGACAGAGAGAGACACCGCAAGAGAGGGAACACAGCAGGGGGAGTAGGAGAGGGAGAGACAGACTCCCTGCTGAGCAGAGAGCCTAATGCGGGGCTCAATTCGAGGACCCTGGAATCATGACCTGAGCCAAAGGCAGACCCTTAACAACTGAACCACCCAGGGGCCCCCAATCTGACATTTTTGATAACAAATATCCTTATAACTGGAAAAGGGAGGCAGGAGGGTCAGAGATTTTGAAATGATGATGGAAACAGCAGTCGGAATAATGTGGCACTTCAGTCCAAGGAGTACAAGCACCTCTGGAAACAGGAAAAGACAAGGAAACAGAGTCTCTGCTAAAGCCTCCAGATGGAAGGCCGTCCTGACAACAGGCGGATTTTAGCCCTATAAAACCCATTTTGGACTTCTGTCCTCCAAAATAAGATACATTTGTGTGTTTGAAGCTACTAAGTTTGTGGTAATTTGCTATAGCATCAGTAGGAAACTAGTATAGTAGTTTACAGATGATGGGTGAACAGAGTTTAGCATGGCCAGTAAAATTATATGACACTGAAACTAATCCGAAAGCACGAAGTCCACTTCCGTAAATACACCATGACAGTGAAACCATATATGATTGAGTTTTGTTATTAGTGGTATTTATGCTCTATAAAGACTTTGCAAATACTTATATTAGTAGATATGGAACTATAGTTGTGAGAGGAAATATAGAGTTATGTTTCTATGAGCCTCTGGTCACAATATTTTCATCATCTGATCAATTCATAAATTTGTTTTGTGGGTTTCCATTGAAAGACACTTAATTTAATATAGTTAATTTACTAATACCAAATTCATGACCAACTGAACAAAGCTTATCTAACACATATATTTTCCCCATGAGGCACATCATAGCCTCTTGCACTTAGGAACACTAAACAGAACTTTACCACCACACTTGGGGGCCATTTTAAACAGTGAAGTCGCCAACGAAAACACAAAATGGGAAAAGAACCTGGCCCTAAGTAGACCACAAATAAGATACTTGTTTGCAGAATGAGAGCTAGAATAAAAAGGCAGAGTATCATGTTGTTTGACATCCCTCTGGAATATGTACATTGAAGTGAAGTCTTTTTCCACTCTGTGCATGTCTGCAAATGACCATGAAAGTATCTCCAGTATTAATTTTTTGGATTATAAATAAATTTTAACAAGTAGGCAAACTCACAAATATAAAAACTGTTCATAATAAGAATATTATATATTTTTTAAGAACGTAGTTATTTATTTGACAGACAGAGATCACAAGTAGGCAGAGAGGCAGGCGGGGAAGGGGGGGAAGCAAGCTCCCCGCTGAGCAGAGAGCCCAATGCAGGGCTTGATCCCAGGACCCTGAGATCATGACCTGAGCCTGAGGCAGAGGCTTAACCCACTGAGCCACCCAGGCGCCCTGAGAATATTATATTTTTAATATTATTATTATCTGAGGGACACCTGGGTGGCTCAGTGGGTTAAGCCTCTGCCTTTGGCTCAGGTCAGGATTGAAACTGCTTCCCCCTCTCGTTCTGCCTGCTGCTCTGCCTACTTGTGATCTCTCTGTCAAATAAGTAAGATCTTAAAAATATATATAATACTCTCAATATGCACAATTTTTGTATTTGTGAGTTTGCCTACTTGCTAAGATTTATTTATAACCCAAAAAATTAATACTGGAGACACTTTCATGGTCTTTTGCAGACTTGAACAGAGTGGAAAAAGATTTCAGCCTCCAGTGTACATATTCATACCTCACAAAAGAAGGTACACAGATATGCACAAAGCCTATGAGAAGAAGCTCCACATCATACGTCACCAGGGAAATGCAAATTAAAGCATCAAGATGTCACTACACACCCTATTAGAATGGTCAAAAATCTGGAACACTGACAAGAGTAAATGCCGACAAGGATCCAGAACAGGAACTCTCATGCGTTGCTGATGGGAATGTAACATCATACAGCCTCTTTGGAAGACAGTTTGGTGGTTTCTTAGAAAACTGATCATATTCTTGTTATCTGACCCAGCAAACATGCTCCTTGGTATTAACCCAAATGAACTGAAAACTTAGGTCTTCAGGGTGTTTATTGCAGCTTTACTCATAATTGCCAATACCTGGAAGCACCCAAGTTGATGTCCTTCAATAGGTGAATGGATGAATAAATAGTGGTACATCAGAGAACAGAATATTCTGTTAAAAAGTGCTAAAAAGAAGGGAGCAACCTCCCTGGTGGTCTAGTGGTTAGGATTCGGCGCTCTCTCATAAAAAGAAGGGAGCTATCAAACCATGAAAAGACCTGGAGGAAACATAAATGCATACTACTAAGTGAAGGAAGCCGATCTGAAAAGGTTGCTTGGTAGGATACCAACTACATGAAATTCTAGAAAAAGCAAAACCATAGAGACAGTAAAACGTTCAATGGTTGCCAGGGGTTGGAGTGGGGAAGATGAATAGGCAGCGCACAGAGGATTTTCAGGGCCGTGAAACCACCCTGTATGATACCATCGTGGTGGATGTCAACATGCATTTGTCCAAACCCCATAGGATGTACAAGACCAAGAATGAGTCCTAATGTAAAATGTGGCCTTTGGGTGATTATGATATGTCAATGTAGGTTCATCAACAGTAACAAACATACCCCTCTGGTGGGGTATGTGGATAAAGGGGGAGGCTGGGCATGCTTCAGGGTAGGGGATATATCGGTAATCTCTCTACTTTCCCCTTAATTCTGTCATGAGTCTAAAACTACTCTAAAAATATAAAGGTTTAATTGAAAAAAAAAAAAAAAAGATGAACCAAGGTATTATGTGTGCAAAAACTAAGTAATCAAGTGTTTAATAGAATTTGGTCTAGGTTTTTAATTAATTGACTTAATTTTCTGAGAAATAATTGGTATCCAGCCCTTTGAACTACTCAGAAGTCCATCATTCTTTTCTTTGTTAAATTATTTTTAGTCCAAAAAGTTTAGAGAGATGGAAATTTTTCAGTGACCCAGATTTCAAGTGTGGAGAAAGAAATCTGATCCTAAAAACACTCCATTTGAGCCAAACTGCAAACTGTTTCTGAACGATAAGTCAATGTTGATTTTTTATTTCAAAACTGTTACATAATGACATCAATGAGCCTCTTATATTTATGTTATTATCTTATATTATGTTTAAAACATTATAAAGTTGAATCTCAGAGTATTTTCTTATGAGTTAGTGAATTTTTTTTCAGGAACAGGAAACTGTTTTGACTGATAAATACCAAAATAAATCTTTTTTATATCCTAGAATATGGAATTGCAAATGGACCATAAACAAAGACAACAAATTTTCTTCCCAAAGTAACATACACAATCAACTGTATAATTTTCTGTGCATTAATAATGCCAATATGCACTGGGAGAAGATTTGAGAAATACTCCCAATTTATGAAGTTTGACAGAAAAGAGCAATTATATAATATACTGGACAGTTCTATTATTGATTGTTCATTGATCTAAGTTTGAAAATAAAACCAATTTTTGCCATACCTTTGGCTAAAATTGAGAAATTTATTTTTATTAAAAATTTCTAATGTGTTTCAAAAAGCATCATGCCTTGATTGGTATGTGTTTTGTGTTTATTAGTTCTATTATATTCCAGGTTTAATAAATTAGTTCAATGTACAATGAAAGTATGTGATCTTTTACACAAACTTAAAAGCACTCATGCATTGAATTTTACCACACAGTTAATGCTCATTTTATCAGTGGTTCCCACTTATGTCCTGGGAAGAGAATTAATTCACTCATTCCATTATATTATGCACATCACACATTGTACCAGGAGGATTGTGTGGTTGTACAGTTAGAGCTCAAAGCCTCAGCCTCAGTTATTAGGCCTCTAAATAGGGATAATGCAAACTAACTGTTAGGGCTGTTATTAGGATTAGCTGATAATTTATGCAAACCACACGGGATAATTTAAGGTGATTATAACACATTTATACTCAATAAATGTTAATTTCCTGTTAACTAGTTTAAAGAATAGGACTCCAGGGGCGCCTGGGTGGCTCAGTGGGTTAAGCCGCTGCCTTCGGCTCGGGTCATGATCTCAGGGTCCTGGGATCGAGTCCCGCATCGGGCTCTCTGCTTGGCAGGGAGCCTGCTTCCCTCTCTCTCTCTCTCTGCCTGCCTCTCTGTCTACTTGTGATCTCTCTCTGTCAAATAAATAAATAAAATCTTTAAAAAAAAAAAAAAAAAGAATAGGACTCCATATACAATGTCATCATTTAGCAATGACCCTTCTCTAAGGATTTAGCTAAATTCATTTGTTGATGCGAGTGTGTGTGTGTGTGTGTGTGTGTGTGTGTGTGTGTAAGGAAGTGTACATAATTACTAATTTTAGTTCATTGATCCTATATATCAAGGGTGGCTAGCTCCTAAGTAGATGCTTCTAAGGGACGTCTCAGTGGGTCCAAAGAATATGGGAAGGAGACTGCAAACAGGATCACGTGAAACTCTGGGTTTTGCTGACCATTGCTGTCATGGCAGCAGATACTAGTTTCGGGCTTCATATGAAATATCAGTTGTGCACATGGTTTCAGTGGCTCTTCCTCAGATAGGAAATGGTTCTAAGTGAGCCCAGCAAAAATAAAGTTTATCTACATGTTTCCAGAAACAAAAATTCTTTCATCCAGGCAAGACCAACATTTTGTCACTGTGAGCCACTTTTTTAAAAATAAGATTTTAATTCTTTATTTATTTGAGAGAGAGAGAGAACATGAGTGTGGGGGGTCCAGAGGGAAAACCAGGCTCCCCACTGAGCAAGAAGCCTGTCACGGGGCTCAATCCCAGGATGTTGGGATCACGACCTGAGCCGAAGGCAGACGCTTAACTGACTGAGCCACCCAGGTGCCCCTGTAAGCCACTTCTCCTACTTTATGAATTTTAGGTGAGCCAGAGGTTCTATTTCCACAGGAAGAAAGATAAGACAGTCCCTCGATCTAAAAACGAGCTTGCATATACTATGATTTAGTTGAGATAAACTCTCGACCTGTATTAGATTCAGTACTGAATGCCAAAAGAACTTCTCTTTGAACCATCTTTAGAAAAAAAAAATACATGTATATATAAGTATACATATATATCTAAATTAATACCAATTTAGTTAACATCTATATTATGCTTGAATTTGCTACATAATATTTGCGTGACCATAAGTCAGTGATAACAATTCTCAGAGTTTATATTAGGGTCTAATAAGATAATCTAGATGTAAGGCTATCTTTACATTAAACAATTTTATTCCAACTTTAAGTTGTTGTTGAAGTCACGTCCACAGCAAGCTAGATTCACAAGCCTACATTTAGTATAGCTAGGGAAATACTAAGAATTTAGGAAATTTGATTTCATTATAAAACATAAGCGTAAAATAATTAATTCTTGGTCCCTTCAATTGAAATTTTAATTGGACTTTAATAAGAAGTATGGCTTTAATATCACCTTCTTCCCATAGACAATTTGTTCCAATTTGAATGTAGACTTTCCAAACAAAAACTCCTAACTGTTTGAAAGTATACCTTTTCACTTCTATTAGTCAAGATTCTCTGGTCTTTTGGAGTAAAAATTAGTAACCCAGCATCTCTTAGAGCTTCTTTTATAATAAAAATGAACAATGTATTATCTAATAGAAAATATATTCTCATGCAGCCCTTATAAGACGATGTTTGCATGTTTATTTTGCTATGTCTATTTAACTACTGAGCATTATAATAAACCAGCATTGTTTCCAATTGTTCTTGCAAAAAAGCTAATACACTCAGAAAATCTGGTTGATTCTCTCACTGGACACAACTTTAGACATTTAGAAAATCTTCCTGTCTTCCTGAAAACCTTTCAAAGAATATTCTAAAAATCCTTTCCTTTTGCCTAGAAAGCATTTTCTGGAGATATAGTCAGTTCTCATGAGCTATCTTAAAAAAAAAAAAAAAACTCCCCCCCCCCCCAAAAAAAACCATGGACTCTGTACAACTCCCTTCAGCCTTTGAGATTTGTAAGATTTAGATTTCACTGTACCTTCTGTGAAAACTAAGCACTAAACCTGAGTGCAAACTTCCAAAAATATACCCTTTGTAAGAAACTTGACAGCCTTTTTTAAAATTGAGATCATGTACTTTCAAATAGCAAAGCATAAGTATGTCAACACACTTTTAAAATTTCATTTCACACAAAATAATTCATATCAATTTATTAAAGAAAATACAAAATATAAATAAGGCAAAAATTTAGAATCCTCCATAATGCCATCAACATGTCAGATTTTTTTTTTCTGGGCAGAAAGATAAATAACTGTGTATTATTCTTCAAATGGTGTCATGATATACATATCTCTGTATATTGCATTTTCCACTTTATATCAAACTGTGAAAGTGTGCCTTATACAATATATATTGGTCTTTACCGTCATTTTTAATGGCTGTACAATATTCTATGGAGAAAACATGCAATTTATGGCCCCATTATTAAAAATTTCAATTGTTCCCAAAGCTTTGCTGTTTTATATAAATAGCCCTGCAAAGAACATTCCAATATATACATCTTTGGTCCCTTGTCCAATTATTTCCTGAGGGAAATTCCCTAGAAACAGAAATTGCTGAGTCAGAATTTAAACATTCTTAAGCTTTTGATATATCTTACCAAATCTTCTTCCAAAGGGTTGAACAAATTTACATTTCCATTAACAAAGTATGAGACTGCTAATACACAAAACCCTCACTGAGCTCACTCATCTTAAGACTCACCAATTGGTTGCTAAAAAATAATTCTAGTAAGCCTAAACATTTACATACTTGCTGGGAAAATGAAGCAATACATTCTCAGAGCCAACATTTAATCCTTTTAAATTCTGCCAACTTTTAGGAATGTTGTTTATATTTGTTTTTTCCTTAATTTTTTTCCTATAGAAGTATTTTATAATGAAATGAGGAAAGAAAGTTTTTCTCCTTTTTTCCCTACTCTGTGAATAAGGACTTGCCCGAGACAAGACTACAAGTCCCAGTTAGAAACTACGGAGAGACAACAATCCAATTTGCTGAGAAAATCTAGGGATTTTCTCCCATGCCAAAGCTAGCACTAGGTTAACATATCACTGACACAGAGTTCACTGCCCTCATTCACTCCTGATGAGTATGAGCTTCCAGATTCTGAAAATTAATGTCAAATAGAACCACTTACAGGGATACTTTCACCAGTCCATGTATCTCCCCATCCATCCACCCACCCACTGATCTATTCATAATAAAAATATATTGAGCTTATACACATCACAAGGTAGAATGGGGTAGGTTTATTTATTCATTCACTCAACAAATATTTATTAAGTAACTGCTCCATGCCACACACTATTTTAAGCACTTAGCATCCAAGGTCTGTGCTCTTCAAATACACTTCAGTAGAGAGCCTCAGTGTGCTGGTCACAATGAATGCACATGGTTTTGGGTTACCATAAGTGATAGGAACACAAAAATCACGCTAATTATTCTCTTCCCTAATTTCAAACAATTTAGCATATATGCATGTCAAAAGCATTCCATAAACAGATATCTTTCATGGACCAGAAACCTTTCCTTAGTTTGAAAGCTTTTTATTTTTTTCTTTCCTATCATTAGAATTCTGCAATGTCTTTTTTTCTCTACATGAAAAATAGTTTCTAATAGAGTTTCAGAATCTTGTTTTCCCTAGGACCTGCTACTTTTATCAAGCATTTCACCCAAAATAATATTTCTTCTGTCAAATATTTGGCATGATTTTTGGGTAATGTTCCATGACGGCTGAATGAGTACACACTATCAAAATGCACCCTTTCCCCCATCTCTCTAATTAAATTTAAAATTAACATGCTGCTTTCTCATGCTTCGTTCTGTTACGCCTGCCTCAACTTCCCTTGGTTCCGAAGCCTATAGGTTATGAATATGTATTAGCGTTTGCTGTCAAACCCTGTGAACATCTTCTGGAGCAGAAGATTAGATATGCTATTTCAAAACAGATGCATCAGTTTAAATCATCCCCTGCAATGTTCACCTACCAGTGAACTTTCATGAGAGACTGAACAACAGAACAGCAGACACTACTCTGCCAGCCACGGTTCATATAGCCTTTTTTTTTCTTGCCTCAATGAATTTTAGTCAGTTTTAATTTTCATTTACAGTAGGATATCAACGATTCATGAGCTCATCAGTCTAAATGGAGTTAAAATTTCATGACTAACAAAGACACAGGCAAATGGATGCCTGAAAGCACCAAACTACTTCTGCCCAATCAAACTTTGCACTTTATATCCTTTTTCTAGAAAACTCATCTCCCTTCGGGTGCCTGGGTGGCTCCAGTGGTTGGGGATCTGCCTTTAGCTCAGGCTGTGACCTCAGGGTCCTAGGATCGAGCCCTATGTCTGGCTTCCTGCTCAGCAGGGAGTCTGCTTCTCTCTCTCCCTCTGCTCCTCCCCCTGCTCGTTCTCTCTCTCACTCTCTCTCTCAAATAAATAAATAAAAACTTAAAAAAAAAAGAAAGAAAGAAAGAAAGAGGAAAAGAAAACTAATCTCCCAACCGACATTTACCTGACGGAGTGATGCCCTTCCCACAGATGGCAGCTTGGATGTTACTTCCTCCAGGAAGCCTTCCAGGAGGCTCCTCCCCAATATAGCAATGTGTTCCCCCAACACTGTTCGTTTCCTCAGAGCACTAAGTAGTTAACAGAATAACTGTGAGTTCACGCCTTAGCTTACCCTTCCGTGAGGGAAGGTCTGAGTCGAAGTGGTTTTCAACCACCTCGGGATAGATATCAATAAGTGCCTGTTGTTAGAATGAGGAAATGAATGAATGAGCATATTTCTAATATGCTCTTCCATGTTGCAGAAGAGATGCTCATCTGTTTTACTAATAACTTCAAGTTTGAGAAAGAGGCCAGAGTAATGAACAATGGTCAAGTTATAGAATGATACTGTATAAAATGTGGGAAAATCAGAAAGAAGTCTAAGTTTAAGGTTATTTCTAGGTTTAAGGGGACAAGAATGGGTATCAGACCACTCTGAGCAATGTACTGGCTCTGCCCAAACTCAAATGGAAATGGACAAATCCCTTCATTTAGATTTTTGTTTCCTTGCCTGTAAAATGAAGGCAATAAATTAGGTCTCTATGGTCTCTCTCTTCTTAACACTAAAACTCAGTGAAAGGAAGTTGATGAAGAAGCACTACTTAGTAGATAATCAAAGTATTTATAAAAAGCATCACTTTTTAATTCAGCATTATTTAAATTCAGCATTGTTAAACACACGTTTAGAGCCGTACCACAGAATTTGTAGGTTATTAAGATATACTGACATTTTAATGACATTTACCTTTGGACTGAATTATGGTATAGATAAGGTGCCCACAAAGCCATTTGCTCTGCCTTACCCAGCTACAAGCACTGTTCTATTTTTCCATAATTGAGACCTCGATACACACAAATACACACATTTTTCATTTTAGAATATGATTATGCACTGTTTTGCAATTTTCTTTTTTTTCACTGAACAGTAAATCTTAACAATTTTATATGCTTTATTCTTTTTAATAGCTGAGTAGTAGGCACATGCTATAATCTATTTGTTCACTTATTGACAAATATTTGGGCTGTTTTAAATAATCCATTTTACTGAGAATATTACAATGAATATTCCTTTATTTTTAAAGATTTTATTTATTTATTTGACAGAGACAGATATCACAAGTAGGTGGAGAGGCAGGCAAAGAGAGAGAGAGGAGGAAGCAGGCTCCCCGCTGAGCAGAGAGCCTGATGTGGGGCTCGATCCCACAACCCTGGGATCATGACCTAAGCCGAAGGCAGAGGCTTTAACCCACTGAGCCACACAGGCACCCCACAATGAATATTCTTATACTTATTTTTTTTCTGCACATGTCATTACTTAGGATAGCATATCAAATTGGAATTGCTCCTTCAAAAAGGAAACACTTGATACATTTTATATTTGGTATATTCTGGAAAATTGCCTACCAAAAAAGCTTTGAAAATTCACAGACTCAGTAACAGTACCCATTTCCTGGATTCTTTGCCAATAGTATAGATTAATACTCTTTTTAATCTTGCCAAGCTGATGAATAAAAAGTGAGGTCTTCTTTTTTTATTAGAGTTTCAAATCAAATTCCTGATAAGTTTGAGGATCTACTCACATGATTAGCAGTCATTTGTGTGGCATTTTTCCTTAAATGCATAAAATATGATAAAATATGTAAACATGATCTATCTAGAATAGAACTCAATGTGATATGTGTATGTGCATTAATGGGTAGAAATGAATGAAAATGCACTGGAAAGGTGCGACATGAGGGCAGTTACCAGAACAACTGTAAAGGGGACTTTGATGTGTGATTCGATTTTTTTTACAATGAGAGTAGTGTATTCCTTCTAACCTTGCTTTGCTTTACTAACAAAGGGACTGTTGGATAAACAGGAATCATAAAGATGAGTGAAATTGTATTTCATTGGCTATAATCTCATTTTCTTTCCTGTCTGTTTCCAAGAAATAACCCTGCTTCTTTATTTATTGTATCCACTCCACTTGTTTCTCTACCCCCTTGAAAAATTTCCCTGAGCCCATTCTTAGACACTCTGCTCTCTCCTCCAGACAGCTCAGCTGCATCCATGGTTCTCCACCCTCTGGCATCCATGGTTCTCATCTGACTTCCCTCTGATTGCCTGACCCTTCTACGTGCCTTTAAACAAATAACAGCCTTGTCCTTAGGGCATCTGCAATGAGAACAACAAAAAGAAGATGGAAAAAGCTACAATAAAAGTGAAAAGAAACCTGTTAAGGTGCTAATTTAGTGTAGGTCGTGAAAGAAGACCTTCTTGAGAGAATGGTATTGAAATATGACGTCGGAGTTTGCTGGGAAATTGTGGGGGAGAGGACAGGAATATTCCATGCTGAGCACAGCACTTGACTAAGTCCTATGACAGAACTACTGTTAAATCATTCAAGTAACTAAATATGACCATCATGACTTAAATAATTTGGATAAAGTTCCAGTGCTGGATAATTTTGTGACTAATGGTTGGAACCATAAATCCAGACCCAACACCTGTGGGGAGGTGGGACCAGATTGCATGAGGAGGTACAAATTCCCCTGAAAGGAATAGGTGTTATATATTCTTGACAGTACTAGGGGAAAAGGTAGAAAAATAAGTTTCAGACGAGAGTGAAGGAAAATATTTTTCTGTGTGTCTAGGGCCAAGAATTGATGTGGCCTCCAGGCCCTAAGGTCTGGCACGTGTACAGAAAGAGTAACCCCTTGACCATATAAATGTGGTCAGAAATGAGGAAATGGAACAAGTTAGTAGGATGCCATGAAAAGGGTCCAAACAAAACAGCATTGTCCAACAGGACTTTCTGCAGTGATGAAAATGTTCTATAATCCTAATGATCCAATAGGATAGCGACTAACCACATGTGGCTACTAAGTACTTTAAAAGCGGCTGGTGCCTGTGAGCGATGGAATCTTTTATTTTATGGAATTCTTATTTTGTTTCACTTTACTTTAAAAAACCGCATGTGGTGGTTCTTCTAAAGAATTACATGTCTCATTCGGTGAAGCGTGTGATTCTTGATTTCGGCTCAGGTCATGATCTCAGTGTTGAGAGACTGAGTCCCGTGCTAGCCTCTGCACTCAGTGCAGGGTCTGCTTGAGATTTTTTTCCCCCGCTTCTCTTCCTGCTACTCTCTCTCTCTCAAATAAATAATTTTTAAAAATTAGATAAACAAATAAATAACCATCTGTGGTTCATGGTTACCATATTGGTCAATGCAGGCCTGGTGTCAGAAGTGTTGAGAGAATTAGGGAAGACTGTGTGCACACATGGAAGGCAGAGGAATAGAGAGGAAAAGGGTGTCCTTGGTAGTCCTCAGCAGAGAATGTTGGTGTCCAGAGAGTCAAGATTTAATAAAGGTCACATCTATGAAACGGTGGGACATGATGAGGGAGAAAAAGACCCTGAGAGACTTGTGGAGGTATGAAGCCAAAGCCTTGGGGAAATGTTGGCAGTCACCAAGGGACAATCTGGAGGCTTCTTATTTCTAACAATGATGCTGGTGGAGTCTTGTGTTATCGTCGAGTGTGCTATACTTGGTAACAAATGACAAGTGTGCGGTCAAAATGGCACAAATTGCAGTTCTTTAGTTGTCTGTTTTCTTCATGTTTCTTTTTTTTAGTTCTCAGGAAATTTGAAAGAGTAGGTCGTGCCCTTGGTCTACAGGTCTGGCAAAGTTAATGCTCTACAAATGAATAGAATCAGACATTCTGCTGTCTTTCCCTCACCTTTACAAGTTTTTTAGTTGCTTTCTCTGCTCCAGTCCCTGCCAAAGCTCAAGGTTAAAATATTTGTTCACCTAAAGCACTCTTCATCACCCTTTCTGATCCCGATCAATTTTCATAAGCACCTGCTCCAAAAAGCACACCGAGAAACTGGAAGGGGCATAAAGCTGTTAGAACTTGTCACGAAATTCAACACAAAGTCAGCAGTGTTCAAGAAAAGCAATTTTTCATGTGTGTTGACACATAACTTCCCTTGCTTGTGTTTTAGAGATGACATTGTTTGCTAACCTCAACCATGAATGCTAGCAAGTCAGACAAAACCTCCAAAGAATCCCTATCATTTCCGATTGTGCCAGCCGCCGTGGTATTGGATTTGCTTCATGCTATCACCTTCATTCTAGGGGAGGGGAGGAAGGGGACATGCAGAGCTTTGCTGATTTTCTGCTGCCATCAAAAATGGGTTTTTCGATTCCACTAAGAGAGTTGGGGTGAGACATGCTCTGACCTGCTGCTGCCTTTGTTTAGAGGGCCATGAATTGACTGAGACTGCTGAATGCACAAGGTACTATATAATAGAGTTATAGATGAAGCTCTACCTGTTTACCTTCTCATAAGCCTCCACTGAGAAGCCTTTAGAATGGAAAAGATAATTAAAAAAGCAATAGATTATTCCTATCTTTTCTTTTTTTTTTTTCTTTCACCTTTTCTCTGCATTGATTTATTGTAGGAGCTGTTGATTATTTGCTGATTGCACGTTAATTCCAAGTTACCAGGGCAGAGCGCCTGTGTGCTATCCACGTAACAGGCTTCTTTTGTTAATGAAGTCCTTATCCTATTGGATTCCTGTTCCTTAAAGCATTCCTTAAACATTTCAAAGAGAGGTTGCCTTGCGGCCAGTGGGAGTGATGCCACACAATGGGCTGGAAAGATGACAATCCATCCCTGGGCCCTGGCTCTGCCCCAAGGAGTAATTCAATTAAATATGTGTGAGCTTCATTCTCCTTGTGTGTAACTGGAAAATAAAAATGTCTACCCCGCCTACATTCCAGGCTGGTGAGAGGATCAAATAGCAGGATACCTACAGAAGGGCTTTGTAAAATCTTACCACACTTGAAAGATAATAAATTTGTATTCATCATTTTTACCTCTACTCATTTCTAGAAAGTTTTAGTTCAGCTACAATGAAGGAACAGAGGCAGCTGAACCATTAAAGCAAAGATAAAAGAACACGAGTCATATAATAAAAACAGCAGATAATTGTTTCAGGAAAATCTATGTTAAGAATAGTGGTATCAATTGAAAACTAAATTTAAATCTTCTGGCAATTAAGGCAAAACACAAAACACTGGGGTGCCTGGGTGGCTCAGTTGGTTAAGCGACTGCCTTCAGTTTAGGTCATGATCCCAGAGTCCCGGGATAGAGCCCCACATCAGGCTCCCAGCTCCTCAGGGAGCCTGCTTCTCCCTCTGACTTTCTCCTTTCTCATGGTCTCTCTCTCTCTCTCTCAGATATATAAATAAAGTCTCTTAAAAACACACACACAAGGGGTGCCTGGGTGGCTCAGTGGGTTAAAGCCTCTGCCTTCAGCTCAGGTCATGATCCCAGGTTCCTGGAATCGAGCCCCACATCGGGCTCTCTGCTCAGCGGGAAGCCTGCTTCCTCCTCTCTCTCTGCCTGCCTCTCTGCCTACTTGTGATCTCTGTCTGTCAAGTAAATGAATAAAATCTTAAAAAAAAAAAAAACGGGGCGCCTGGGTGGCTCAGTGGGTTAAAGCCTCTGCCTTTGGCTCAGGTCATGATCCCAGAGTCCTGGGATCGAGCCCCGCATGGGGCTCTCTGCTCAGCAGGGAGCCTGCTTCCTCCTCTCTCTCTCTGCCTGCCTCCCTGCCTACTTGTGGTCTCTGTCTGTCAAATAAATAAATAAAATCTTTAAAAAAAAAAATACACACTCAAAACATTGTTAGGCACATGACTCTCCTTCATCTATGAAATGAAATATGTTGGTTTATTAGGCAAGACAGAACTTGTCCTACCATTAAATGCTAAGGATCGTGAATGAGACTGTTTTCTGGGCAGACACCTGTGCACACTTTCAGTTGCCCTGGCAGTCAGAATGCGAGCCAGGCGCATGACAACTTTCCCCACGTGCTCCTTCATGCTCTCCTTCCTGATACTAGCTTGATTCATGACAATCATAGAAGGTGGAAGAGGGAAGGACCCTGGGCACCTGAATCCTTACTTGGAGCTGCCCACCAATTAAAAATATCTACTTTCTACATTATATGAGCAAGAAATAAACCTCTATCATGTATGAGCTATTTTTTTTTTACACAGTTTGCACACCTGATAAAAATAAAGATTTTCTAATTTGGGACTTTATTGGCTAATATATAGAGTTTTTAACTATTAGTTTTACCTTTAAAAATTTTTTTTTAATTTTTTTTTAAGATTTTATTTATTTATTTGACAGAAAGAGAGATCACAAGTAGGCAGAGAGGCAGTCAGAGAGAGAGGAGGAAGCAGGCTCCCCGCTGAGCAGAGAGCCCGATGCGGGCCTCGATCCCAGGACCCTGGGACCATGACCTGAGCCGAAGGCAGAGGCTTTAACCCACTGAGCCACCCAGGTGCCCTACCTTTAAAATTTTTAAATGATCTTTATGGGCTGTGTCATATTTTATCAGAGGCAAGCAAAATCTAATGGTTCTAAGGGAATAAAACAAAGATGGGAGATTTTATTTGTATTGGGATGTTAATGCCTAGAACAGAAAAGAAAGAAGAGACAAGAATACTTCTGCAACACAAGACATGTCCAGGAAGGCCTGTCTGTTTAGGGACCTTATTAGTGAAGATACAATGAGCATTGAGAAAGCTGAGATAAGGCTAGTGCCTTAATGCACTGAGAGGAATCCGGACAGTTTAGAAAGAAAGACAAATAAATTAGGGAAAGGAAGGGAATAGCTAAATCCAATTTTCCATATTCCCTTAGAGCCTGCGCTGCCTGGCAGGATCTCAGAACCCTTAGCTTTTTGAGCAAGGAAGTGTCATTCATGGGCTCTGCTATGGAATCTGTCTATAGGCAGATTCTTGGGAATTTTATAAAGACAATCAAACATGAGGATATCATAAACTGTGGATTTAATCGTTTTATTACATCTCAAGCACAATTTTCAGAACTACAGAATTGCCTCCTGAACTTCTCTAGGCTTTTCAGACTAAGTTAGCTTAAGTGCGTTGTGCAGATTCCATTCACTCCCACGACAGGTTTGTTCTGAGAACTTCCCTAAACTTTGCTGGGGACTTCCAGTTTGGACTTTTGCTCTGCCTCTCTCAATGTTTTGGACCTTCCTATTTTGAGCATAAATAGCTCCCCTTTTGCATGTGATTTAAATTTCATTTCTAGCTATTTAAGCTAAAGATTTAGTAGGGCTTGGGCAAATGGCAGCATGGAGTAGACAGGTAGGACCAGTCCCAGGCTCTGGACCCAACCTTGGCCAGAAAGATTTTTTTAGGAGATGATAGGCAGACACAGTTGCTGTTGAAAATAGGTCAGGACCCAATCCAGTAAGTGTAATGGTGTAGACATCTATAGTCCCAGGTCAAACAGGCAGCAAGCCATCCAGGACCAAAGAACAGAAAGTCCTGTCATGCACAGGTCAACAATGGAGAATTCAAGAAAAGAAATGCTCAGAAACCTACATAGCCAGACTCTCAGAAGAAACTCAATATATAATAGGTCCCAATGGGGTCTTTCCAAAATTCCATTTCCCTCGGGCCAGAATTTCTACCTATAAGCATTCTTCTAACATCATCAAACCACAACCATCTTTCTTTACATGATAGCTAGTTTTTGAAGTATCTAAGAAAATGTAAAATATGGTTGACATCAAAATAATATGAATGTCCAGAGACCATGTCATTTCTGTATGCATTGCAAGTGCGACAGGAAAGTTTGAGTAACAACCATTTTACAATTCTAAGAATAATACAAGTTTCATTGCCTTCAAGTTGATATATGGCTTTCTGGACACCATCAATTGAAAGAAAATGAAATCCACAAATTACTTTTCTGGTACTTCTATCCAGGTAATTTCTTTGTTCCAAAGATAAGGATTAATTTAAAACAAAGATGTAAAAATTAAAAAATTAAAAAACAAAGATGAGGATGAACACATCAATTAAAAGCTTTTGAATGCTAATAAAATAAGAAGTAGGAGACAGAAAAATGAACCCTTTGTACTTTTCTAAGTGAATTTGTCTTTGCAACTCATTGCTTCCACTTCCTCACACACCTAAAAGGAATGCAGAAGCACAGATGTGTTATTCAAAGTTTAATTTCTTTTAGGAAATGTGTGAGTTAGAATCAAGAGAATGTTAGAGGCCTAGTGGTTTAACCTCTACTCACTGAATATATAATACCTATGCTAACTGAGCACTTTCTCTGTGTCAAGCATTCTTCCAAGTATTTTCCAGGTACTATCTTTACCACAAAGTCATTATTCCTACATTAGAAATAAAGGAAACTGAGGCCCAAAAAGCTTGAGTGATTTGCACATAGACACATTGTAAGAGGCAAAACTGGGATTTAAATCCAAGAAATCTGATTTCTAGAGCTTAAACAGTAAGTGATTCTGAGTCATATATACCATCCTAAGATAAAGGTAAGCATTCCTTGCTTTCTTCCTTAATGTTACCACTAAGATTTATAGCTATGTGTATTTCATTTGGAAACATATGTGAAACATTCAGTACACAATTCAAAGACCCAACTTCCCATTTTTCAATTAAGGATATGGACCTTATCTGACAATTCTTCAGCCCCAAATAAGCAATCCGGGTACCAAAAACAAGATAAGAGATAAAGGGATCAAGTGCCAGAATCTAGACATTTCCAAGAGCTTGTCTTTAGCGATCGGAGTACAGATCACTGCCTTTAGAGTCTGTGTTGCAGGACAGCATCTGAGGGCGATTTTTCCAACAATCTACACCTGTGCCTGTGGGCCTGGCGCTCATGACAGATGGACTGAACTCCACTGAAAACATCTCGTGTATCATTCTTCTCTAGGCCTCCATGCTGGGCTTGGAAATCATACTGTCTCAAGGGCCTTTTAGTCCTGGTCACACATTTGCCATTAGATCATTCTATTCTGTGTCGGTTGAGTCTCTTAAAAACATGGACAGACTTCATTTTCTCTGCAAAGTATGTCTGCAAAGCTCAATGCCTTTTTTAAGACTGTCACTAGATTTTCTAGGCTCACGCAAGTTCCAAATTGCAATCTATTCTCCCACTGTAATACCTGCTTTTCCAACTGGTAATTTCAAAATAAGTGATCCAGTCTTCGAAACATTTAAAGTAAACAACAACAATAACAACAACAAGCCCCCCCAAAAAACAAAAAAAAAACCCAACTCAGATTGATTATCCCGTCTCATTGGGTTCATTCCAGGTTGATCAGTGATTTGAAGAGAACATCCACCTCCACCTTCCATAGCAGTTTCACTCTATAACATATCGACTTTTTAATGTCGACTCTCCTAATGGGCCCTAGAATTCAGACTCTTTGCATTCTTAGCAGAACAAACCGCCACATTTCTGTTCATTCCAGAGTCAAAGCTGTCATAGTCTGCTGTTACTCTGAATGTCCTCAAGCTGTCAAAATGTTTGCTGTGTCTATCAAAATATGCCAAATTCATTTGGGGCATTGGACATGAGCAGCACCAAAATTTCACAGACAAATGGGGTTGGATGAATAGCAGATATAGGACAATTAAAATGAGAAAAGTGTAAGGCAGAGCATGTCTTTGCTACTAAATATGACAGATTACATTATAAAGAAGTGATTGATATAAGTGGGATATTAATTTAACATTACAGGTAAAATCTAATTTGTGGGGCCTGGGTGGCTCAGTGGGTTAAAGCGTCTGCCTTCGGCTCAGGTCATGATCTCAGGGTCCTGGGGTCGAGCCCCGCATCGGGCTCTCTGCTTAGCAGGAAGCCTGCTTCGTCCTCTCTCTGCCTGCCTCTCTGTCTACTTGTGATCTCTCCCTGTCAAATAAATAAATAAAATCTTTAAAAAAAAAAAATCTAATTTGTTATGCAGAACAGGACATGGCCGACTTTTTCAGTAGTTAGCAACTTTTTCAGGGAGAGATAAAGATTAAAATTTATGCCAATAACGGACCAATATAATTGTTCCATCTCATCATGCTTTATTAATTTCAAGGTGGTATTCCAAAATATTGAATGTCTGTTTCAGATTAATATGGATACTCCCAAGCACCCCCCTGAGGATCTTATGAAGAAGTCCTGAGAACATATTTTAGCAAACATAATGAAGTAGAAAGAATGGAGGCTCATGTCCACCCAAATTCCGCAGCACGAAGGAGCACTTCTTCCTATTCGCGTGAGAAACTAAAAATCATTTCGATGTATGCTGTTCACTATGCATAGCTGCAGAATTCCAAATTAATTAAGATACAGAGAAGGGAGATTTTCATGTAGAGTTAAAATTCCTAAGGCCTGTTTTACAGAGAGAATTAAAAGGATAACTTTAAACTTTGTTTTGATGGGCATTGCCCCAATATTTGCCCAAAAAAGTGGGAGACTGGTCCCTAGCATGGGATCTTGAGCCAATGAACTGCCAAAATTAGTTCTGAAAAGGAGCTGAGTCACTAGGAGTGAAGCCCGGGAGAATGTTTGCAACCTGCCTATTTGCATTTCCAGAGTTCTCTTTGGATGCTCTGTGTAAGAACAGTTGTCCTCGAAGTCACCTGGGAGATCCGGTGTTCCCCACTCACAGCCATTACTTCCAGGTTTCCAAAACCATCGTGATCACTAAGAAAACTTTTGTCCAAGAAAGAATCCTTCCTTGATGGCAATGATATTTGACAACAGTGACTGCAAACTAAATCATATTATTTGGCCCAAAGAACTGAAGTTACTCTGTTAACTAGAGGTACTCCGGTGTTAAATGTAAACCTGACTGATTCTTTTCAATTCCCTCTTTGAACCATTGAATAAATCAACAATTTTAAGAGAAAAACCTGTTCACCCCAGTCTTCATAAACAATTGAAACTGTCCAGTAGGGCCACCTGGGTGGGTGGGTCGGTTAAGCGGCTGCCTTTGGCTCAGGTCATGAATTCAGGGTTCTGGGATCAAGCCCCACATTCTGGCTTGGGTGGAGAGCCTGCTTCTCCCTCTCCCCCTGCCTGCTGCCCCCCTACTTGAGCTCTCTATCACTCGGTCAAATGAATAAATAAAATCTTAAAAACAAACTCTCCAGTAAAGAAGATTAAGGCTTACCTCAAAGGCACTCTGTATTTTGCTAAAGTCGTCCACACTGAGCTGGTTTTCAAGCAGAGAGGGGCAGGGGTCTTCATCTGTGCGGGCCCCTCCTGCTCTTCCTGGGCTCTCTGACCCAGGCTGAGGCCCCTTGTTCAACTCAAGTGCATTCTGGTAACTCATAATGGCTTGGCCTCTTTTCAGCTGCCTTCAACTACTTGGACACTTTTTTTCCCCTTCAACAAGTGCCTTTGAAAAGAAACCCAATTTAGCAACATAATTTCAAAATGAAAGCACATTTCAAGGCCCACAATGAAGAGACAAAATGTTCAAGCCCAGAGGTAAGGAATAAAAGCCCTCAACCCCCACTCTTTTTTAATTCCACAGTTTACTTTCCAAATCTACAGCCAAATCTTTTTAAAACCCCCCCTCCTAAGATTCTGCTTAATCTGGCTTCATTGAAAATGCGTAAATCTTCCCCCATGTTTATACCAAATGACACGGAACACAGCTTCTAAATCTCATTTCAAATGCATTAGAAAAGCAACTTCTCCAAAATCTCTTTGGCTAACCTTGCTTCTGTTAACATCTTGGGGTTTTAAACTCCATTTTCTTGTATGACGCAGGTGCAAGGTTTCTGTCCTGGTGAAGGGCTTGCCTCTAAGGCCATCGTCACAGCAACGTGGAATCGTTTTCATCTGTTCCTGCTGCCTTTGTATGTTTCCTGGCAACCAAAGTCAAGCCAACTAAAACTTTTCCTTCACCGCTCCCCCACCCTAATTACTGACCTGAAGGTCTGAATATGTGATGTGCATATGAGATTTCTTCTAAAAGGATAATTCAGCCCACTCACTTTTAATTAAACTTCATGGCTATATTACTTAAAGACAAGTTTTATAAATATGTTTTCTCTGAAGCATGTTCTATATTGTGAAATAATAGGATTCGCCAAAAGAAAAGAGAAAGACATTCTGTAATTTTATGTTTTTCACGTAGGAAATATTTTATTCTTAATTATAAGAATCTGTTCCTTTACTTTCTCTTTGTCTTAGTTTCTATGTATCTAAAATGGGGATGTTGTTCAATTCATTGCATATAAAGGGAAGACCCATAGCATAACATGATAAACTTCGTAATAAAACCACTTATAGTACCATCACTAGCTCAGCTAATACTAATGAAAGGGAAGGAAAAAAAGAGAAAAGTTAACTCTTTTTTAGTATTTACCATGTGCTAGGCACTACACTAAGCACTTTGCATTCATTTTCTTGTTAAGCTTTACAACAACCCTGGAAAGCAGACAAGGTCACTGTCTCCACTTTACCAATGAAGAGGCAAAGAAAATGCCAGAAGCCATGGAGTTAATAAGGTATGGGATATGGCTCCAGAGCTTTAGAGACAGCTCTAGGGATGGGCGCTCTCTCTGTACCTTAGGTTCATCTCTGTAAAACTGAAGACTGTCACTCAGTATTTTCTGAGGTCTCTTCCAGCTCTATCATTCTATGATAGATATTCTAGCTGGTATTCACAAGACCCTTGGTGATGCACACAGTACATTCCCTAGAACACAGAGAAGGAATCAACCTACAGGCATTCCTGTACCAGTTGAAAGAAAGAAAGAAACAATGAAAGGAAGGAAGGGAGGGAGGGAGGGAGGGAGGGAGAAAATGTCATTCACACATCCATTTAATTTATCCATCTCTCTGCCCATGGTTCATTCCAAAAACCATTTATTGACTGTATGTCACGTCCTGAATTAGACCCGTGCCCGTGCCTGAGGGGTTTATAGGTTTGTGGGAGCAATTACCTGGCTAGATCATCTTTCATACCAATCCCAACCTCTTGCTGTTTACAGTGCTGTGTTGAGAAGGATTCTGAAGGCATAGGAAATGAGTGGTAATCTTGCAGATATGTAACATAGGCACAGAAAGGCAAAGGGGGGCATGTTTACCACAAATTTGCATTTCCTGATTTAGACCTTCATGTAAGTTAGGAAAATGTTTTGAAGACCTAATATTATAAATTCCCCTAAGTTATCTCACATAGGAACGAAATAGGTCTTTCTTCCAACCTAATTAGAAAATTAGTAATAGTTTAGAGCAGCTGGATCAGTCCCATAAATGTTTGTAAAATATTTTATAGTCTTATTCTGGAGAGTTGGGCTTTGTTCAGGAAGAGACACTAATGAGGGAAGGCTGAGGAAATAGAAAAACCATTTTCTGAAGCTGTACCGGGAGAGGTAGGTATCCCACTGCCTAACGATGCAAAATTCTCTAATTATCCTAAGACAGTCAAAATGCCTGGCCTACTTAGCTTCCATAAAGATGCAGCTCTAAACGTTTTCATTAGTCAAAACAGGAAAGTATAATGAGCAGCTAATAAATTACCACAGAAGTTAATCAATTGACACAGTTTTCTTTATGTAAAATTACAGCGTTAGAAATAATTCTTGATCATGAAGTCTTAAATGGCTTTAACCTTTTTGGCAACTGTGCGGTTAATTTTCGGGTTAAACTTCCACAGCACCGTAAAATCCATAACTAGCCTCTTGACTCTGCTGAAATTTACCTTCCTGTTTGCCATGAGTCAGTTATGGTTGTGTAAAATCCTGCCACATGGCCAATCCAATACCAGGTTCTATGGGGCAGTGTGCAGTCTGTACTGTGCTCTTGAGGGGCGGATGGTTTCATCAGGAGAGAAGGCTGGCCAACTAGGGGACCCTTGCTCCCTTCCCTGTAGGGACCCGCAGACACTCACCGCACAGTGGAGTGCTGCCTCACGGAAGAGGGCAGACCAAGCTCTTGGATCCGCTGGCCTGCGCTTCCTTTGGAACCTTGGCACTGAATCAGTCCCTTGGTGTCCTTTTCAGAATTCCCCAGTCCACCCCATGATTTATACCCACTTGGGTAAATGTGGGCCTTGTCTTTCCTCCAATTCCCCTTTCTTTGTTTGCCCTCCCCTCACATTGAAGCTGAATCTTCTTGACATTCTTCATCTTTGCCTAGAATTCTCCCTCCGGTTCCTCGCTGTAACAGAAAGCAGCTTTCCCTTACCAACCCAGTTTTCTACCTAACCCTCCCAAGTCAAGGCTGTCCCAGCCCCTGTTCTTCGGGGATAGCAGAAGGGGGTCCCCTGGTATCCTTGCTTCTTGAACCCTTGCCTTCCCAACATGGCCCCAGGGGCCAAACACGCCCCAGCTCAGTTTAAACACAAGACCCTGCCAGAGCCTGAGGGAAAGAACTAGGCTTGCCTTGGGCAACTTTTAAGCTCTCTATAAATATTAGCTTCTTTCCTTCCTTGTCCCTGATCCTCCCAGTTTGAATTAATTACTCCTTCCACTCTGCAACCACAGCATTTTGTTTATACTTTAAGCACAGCACTTTTTCTTTCTGCTTTGCAGTATAATTAGTTGCCTGTGCATCTCTGTCTGCTACTACATTAACTCTCTAAGAACAAGGATGATAGCTCACTAAGGCTCTAGACTTGCCTTGCCCACACCGAGCTTTGCATAAACAACACAATGCTACGGTCTGTGTGCACATTTATAAAATGGGTTGGACAGAAAGTTAACTTCACCAATAGCTTTGAGTTTTCAGGGAAAGGTCCTGGCAATAGGTAGCACCGAATCAGAAACACAGACAGGATTTCATGAAAAATAAAATGAATGAGGGAAACAAAATTTAAGATCGGGTCCTCAAAGCACTTAGAGAAACCATTTAAGCACTTTTGAAACAGAGCCTTTTTTATACATGCAGTTTCTATGTAAGATGGAAATGTGTGGAGACCCCATTCTGTCCCAGACACTGGTCTGGACACCAGAAAAACAATGATGAATGGACACACCCACCATTACTCAGAGACATAAATAACAGTAAATTTTGGGTTTTAAATTAATCCTATCTTTTGAGAAAGCAGACCTTTGGTTAATCTTAAACAATGTAATGTTTGCCTTTTTTGATCTGCCGAACAATGTCCAAAGTAACAAAACTGTATTTTCATGACAGCACTTCTCAGACTGTTCAAGTGTTTGAACACTGAGAATTCACAAAATAATGATATCCTAAAATAACTAAATATATAATTCTGTAATACATTGCATATCATATACTTTAGTTCTGGTAGAAGCAAGCAGTGGCAGCCAAATGTAAAAATATGTGGAAGTGGAATGGTAAAATTAAGAAAATTCTAATTATTTACATGTATTTCTACCATTTGAAAACATGCCTTCTACCACTGTGATTTTCTTGTATCAGTAGACACATAGGATGCAATAAATTAGATATTAAAAATCACTGCTTAAATATATTCTCATGTTCAAGGGGCACCCACGTGGCTGAGTCTATTAAGTGTTTGCCTTCGGCTCAGGTCATGACCCCAGGGTCCTGGGATTGAGCCTGCCCCACTCCCTGTGTAGGACTCCCTGATCAGTGAGGAGCCTGCTTCTTCCTCTGCCCTTCCCCAATTCATGCATTTTCTCTCTCTCCTCTCTCTCTCCCCATCTCCCTCTCGCTCTCTATCTCAAATAAATAAATAAAATCTTTAAAAATAATATATTCTCAAGTTCAGTCTTTTTATGCAAATTCTGATGGGAGTTCCCAACAGATAATCACTTTTCAACACCTCTTTGCTTTAACAAATCCTTCTCCTTGAAATTCCATGTCTGTGCCCAAAGTACCAGTGGGCTGGTTGACAGTGGGCCTGTCATTGGGGAGCCACTTTCTGGGCAATTACTCTAGACTAGGTCACCAAATTCCTTTCTGTCACCTCTCTGAGAGGACACTGTAGTTTATTCTACTAGGAGCTTCAGAACAGTTTGTCAAAGTCACCTTGATATCGAACACTTGCATCCGTGTATAGAACCACTAAAACATGGTCATAAAATCTTTGCATGAAAAGAGTTACTGGAAATCCAGTAAACATTTATTGATTTTTCTCCTTGAAGAAAGACAGAAAGCAAGTAGGTTGAAAATGAAAAATTATTGCATTCCAAAGACTATTAGGCACTTTCAAAAACATTATTTTATTTAAACCTCATGATATCCCTGCAAGATACTTAATATTTTCCCAATTTTTTTAACGATGATGAAACTAGACAAGATTAAGTATCTTGCCTAAACTTACATAACTTGTAAATTGGATTATCTAATAATGCCATGATACTGTCTCTGCTAAGACTTTACACCAATGATTTCATTTAATTTACTCTGATATCCTATGATGTGGGAACTATTGTGATGACCACCTTATAGATGAAGAAGCTGAAACTTCATCTTTAGATGATTAAATAAGATCTCTAAGATCACCCAGCAAAGAAGTAGCAAAGCTGGAATTGAAAACCCAGATCCTTTTATGTGTAAAACCCTATGCAGAGCGATCTGGTAAACACCAGGGTAAATTCAACTCCAGTTTGGGAGCTGAGATGTGTAAAAAATGAGGAAACGGAAAGCACACACTAGGAATGAAGTCAAAGGAGTTTGAGTTTGGAATCAGAGTATCAGGGTCAGGTCTTGGTTCTCTCATTTTCAGACCCTATAATCCTGGGCCAAATTGAGTAATGACTCAAAGACAGCAATATTGTTTATTGTAGAATTCTTTTAAGGTTAAAATGAGATAATATGGGGCGACTGGGTGGCTCAGTCGCTAAGCATCTTCAACATCTGCCTTCAACTCAGGTCATGATCCTGGGGTCCTGGGATAGAGTACCACATTGGGCTCCCCATTCTGTAGAAAAACTGCTTCTCCCTCTCCCATTCCCTCTGCTTGTGTTCGCTCTCTCGCTGTGTCTCTGTCAAATAAATAAATAAATAAAATCTTTAAAAAATGAGATAATAGGGTCAAAGTTGTATATAAACTATAAAAACATTAGGCACATGAATTAGCTTTACTATTAGTACACAGTCAGGGGAAGGCAAATTCCCTGCAAACTCCAGGTAGGAGGGATTGGAATATTGTAACTGTAAACAGAATGAAGCAAAATTATCCACCTTATGATATTTTGTATTGAAGTTGAGATTCTATAATCAGTTTCATTGCTTCTAAGAAGTTCTTACATCTAAATTCATCCCAGGGAGACCAACTACCTATCAGTTTTTTTTTAAGATTAATTATTAAATGCAATTAGTATGTGTGTCTGTGTGTTTCTTTTTTTATCACTTTGAAAAAAAATTTTCTGCCTTAGGATTGCTAATGGCAATAAATCAAAGTTTGCTCTAAGAAGACCGGATCTGTTTGGCTCAGTCTGAATCTATTTTTAATAATAACAGATATAACTTTTTCCCATAACCAAAGCAGTATAATAATTGTGTGTCATAATATGATCTTAGACAATTCGAGGGCCCAAATCCCAAGAATTAGATGTTTTATTTAGAAAACATTTAGAACTTTTTTCTAGAAGGTAAGTAGATTTTAATTCAATATGAATTCTCTGAATGGCTTAGCCTCAGGGAAGATACTACATATACATATACACATACAGGCACATGTACATGTACACGTACACCTACACGTACATGTACATATATATATATATATGCATATACAACGGAGACAGAAACAGAGATTGAGAAAGGAGACACATACGAGTGTGAGACCAGGAGCTTCTCATACAAGTTGCCTCACAAGGCAGAACCACAGGCATCCATAGTGCTTTGGGTGAGAACTGATCACACCCTGGGGTGGCAGAGGTGAATTTTGGAGATAAAAATATCTCCAAGAGGTATACAATACAATAGGACAAGAGCTCCAAGGTCAGGATCAGGAAACCTGGATTTTCATGTAGTCCTTGCCCAGATCCATTTAACTCTGGACATTTATCTTTTTGGGGCTTCAGTTTCTACAGTCCTAAGTGGAGACAACAGTTCCTACATGTCCATTTCAAACACTTGCTTTGAGGTTCAGATGAGATGTGGAAATGCAAGAAAGACAGTTTATGTATACAAATGTATGCTGTTACCATGCTTATTATTATTATTAAACTAGTATAAAATGTAAATACAATCATTATAATAATATACTTATTGAGCACCTAGCACAGCTAGCTTGCTTGGTACATAGTAAGCACCAAATAAATATTTATTGAATGAATCTTTTAATAAAAAGGAGCCCAAAGAAAAAGGAATGAATTGGCATTTAATATATTTTTTTAATCTGTTTTATACATTCTTTTTTCCTGGGCCAATCCTCCACTGATCACAACAACAACAAAAACTCTAAAAAATCCGTAGTACTGTGAAAAATGCTGCCACTTCACCTTTGTTTACTCTAAGAAATTCTGTCTAGGAAAGCAAAAGAAGAAAGGCAATAAAAAGGAATTCAAAACTTATAAAAAGCAAAGTTCTGAGACAAACTGCACTTTAAAAGATTGAAAGCTGGGATCCCAAGAGAGAACATTGCCTCAATAAATATTTCCCACAGAACACGGTGCTCCCAAGCATGGTTCTCTGATGAAGAGCCCTAAAGACCAGTGGGCTCTGTTTCTCCATGGCAGGAGTAGCAATAGTCAAATTAATATCAGAAGTACACTCCTAAATCAAGTTGTTGCAAGTGTACTCACAGAGAAGTCATCTTACAAAATGCAGATGGAGTTTTGCAATCATTGCCTAGACCAAATGCTATCAGAGAAAATGGATCTTAATTAACTCAACATATTTTGATTTTGTAATTTTCAAGATTAATTTTTGCCGATGTCTGAAAAACATGAGGTCCCTTAAAGAAAAGTGTTAAAAATACACTCGCGAATGAGGCAGGGAGTTACACATGTGTTGAGCAGATGGTAGGAGTGCTGATTATGTGTGTTCACAGCCACCTCAGGTGTGTGTGTGTGTGTGTGTGTGTGTGCCTGTGTGCGCATGTGTGTGCATGTGTGATTCAGGGCACTTAGCCCAGGAAGATTTCATCCATCCCCCTACTGAGAAAATGCAACAGTGGTAATGATCTAGCACATAAATTTACCAAGCAGGATGCTACATGTAGGGAAGTCAGTCAGGTCTCAAGGGAAAAATGATGCAAATTTATACCAATAATCAGCTGTGTGGCCTTGGGAAAGTTACTCAACGTCTCTGGTTTCAGAATCTTCACCAGTAAAATTAAAAGATTAGATCACATGATCTGTAAAAGTCCCTTCCAGTACCCAGTTTTAAAAAGAGGGGAGGGAAATGTATAAGAATGCTATTGGCTTCCCAGGAAAAGAAAAGATGCTACATTCTAGGTAATATTACTACATTCACACTAGCAGTAAGTACTTTTTTTAAAAATATGATGACCATGACATCATCATATGGATCAACTAATGGATCCATCAGTCAAGCATTTCTGCACCTCTCAGACCCTGAACCCTGCACTACCAGTTTCTCTTGTTGGATTACAGGTGGAGATTTTTGTACTTGATAATGGCAATGGATTCTCTGAAAAGAATACAATTTCAATGTAGTTGTTTATTGACCTGGCCATTCACTTTCATGCATTGACACTATGTGCTAAGCATAGCGTTCAGCACTGCTAATATAAAGTGGCAAAGACAGACCTGCTCTCTTGAAGCTTATAGTCTAGTAGGGTGAGACAGATCAATCAGTAAGGGATTATTATACAGTGCTACACTCAATAGCAATCATGTATATTATATAACAACTATACACACACATATGTAGATATTACTGCACTATTCTTGTAGTTAGTGTAGTTTTAAAATTTTTTCAAGCTGAAAGTTAAGAGAAGAGTGACAATTTCAGGATTGGAGCTCAAGCAGGTGAAGCACCACAGCTGTCCAGCCGAGTTTATGAGGACGGCCTCCCTCAGGGAAGCAACTGGCTGTGGGGTCAGTTCAGCTTTTACATGTAGGAGTCACAGAGCACCTCTCCTCTCCACTCGGGTGCCCATGCCAGTGCCCATTCTCCAAGAGAGCCTGCCTCTTGTAATACTGCTTGTTTCTCAGAGTACCGGTTATTTGGTATCATCATTTGCAACAGTGAGATATAGGTGTTTCAACCATTTCCTTGGTCAGATTCTCATTTTCCTTTGTTCAGGTATCCATAAACTTACAATTCCCAGAGTTAATGTGGCAAGGGCAAGTTTACATAAGATCAAACGCCAAAACATTTCTGAGGCTCAAAAAGGCTCCTAAAGGAGCCATTTGACATTCTCCTTCCAGCTGTCTTGCAAGCAGTTTGGGTTTCCTATCCAACATCTCTCTCCTGCCTCTGCCTTGCTCATAGAAACCCCATTACATACAGAAGAATGTCGTGCCCAACACCAGGAGAGACAATCTGACTTTCCAGATTCCCTTACAGGCAGAAATAACAATGACACCATTCTAGACAATGAAACCGTAAGTGGAATACTATTAGAGCCCTGGAAAGCCTTACGCTTTATATAAAACAGGAAAGGTACTCCCTCTTCTCTCTATCCTGTCCTGAATGTCGACATGATGACTGGAATGGCTAAGGGAAAAACTATAAAAATCTCAGAAAATCAATACTTGAGCCACTTAACCAACATCAGCAACTGTGTTATTCAAGATTTCTTGTTACAGTAAAGAAAAAAAGGGTGGGGGACTTGGGCGGCTCAGTCAGTTAAGGGTCTGTCTTCTGCTCAGGTCATGATCCCAGGGTCCTGGGATGGAGCCCAGCATCAGGCTCCCCGCTCAGTGAAGAGTCTGCTTCTACCTCCCTACCCCCAGCTTGTGCTCTGTCTCGCTTTCTCTTAAATAAATAAAATCGTAAAACAAACAAACAAAAAAAACCCACCAAAAAACCTATTTATTTAAACATTACTTAGAGTTTTGTTACCTGTAACTTAATACATTCCTAACAGATATAAACAACTAGGAAGATAACATTTGTCTTGTTAGAAAATACTAGAGAATATGCAAGGTTAGAAGCAATAATAAGGGCAGTGTTTGACTTGTTTGGAGCCAGATTTTTTGAGGATTAGCTAAGTGACATGTCCAATTAAGAACCAGCCATGTATGCTGGAGTGTGTTCTCCTAGATATTTTGTATTTGGGGAGGATGGAAAGAAGGGAAAAGACAGGGGATCAATGTAGATAAGCCTCTGACCACTGGTCATAGGAAAGCAACAGCTGAAATCATTTTTCCTGTTTCTCTGCCTTTTGTATTTTGAACTCAAAGGCATCAAATAGGGAAAGATTGTTGTCCTTTTGTGCTTTTCCTGTTACCTGCGAACAGAGAAGTTCTGTTGTGTGTTTTTTTCTCTCAGATGGGGGGGGAAAGTGGGAAAACAAGCAAGAAATCTAGCTGTCTTTTATTAGTTAGTTATTGGTTGAATTTTAGGGATCAGTCTTTCCTAAATTATAAGAAAATTTGGATTAGCCAGGGGAGTTTTGACACTGAGCACTGCGCACCCCCAAAGAATGAAAAGAATGCATTAAGATACTGTCTACTCCCATTTTATCTCCCCCTTTCTTCTTTTTATTGGTAAATTATCAGCAAAGATAAGGTGGGGGAACATGTTGGGGGAAATGGAGAAAAGAAGAGAATACATATAGTGTTTTGGCATTAGGAAAATAAATGTGAATACTTAATGATCAGTACTCCATAAATAGAGCTACCCCAACACTACCTTGAGGCAATGCAGGACAGGCTGTTTGGGTTACGAAAACCAAACTTACTTAGGTAGCCAAATGATGGGAGTTTGTTATATAGAAGAGGGATTGGGAGGGAGAGAGAGATTGAAGTAAGGAATTAGAGCACAGCCAAGTTTGTTGGAAGGTCATTTTGGATCCAAACAACAGCTGAGAATTGGATTATTTTATCTCCGATAGCAATCCATTCACTTTTCATCTAAATAACTTGAGCAACTCACCAACAGTTTTTGTATTTTTTTGTATTTCTTTTTGTATTTCTACACTATTTTTTCACTATAAACTGACAACTTAACCTCTGATCAATTTTCTTCACCTTGTAAGGACCTATTTAGCCAGAGCGATTCCATCTTGGATTAAACAGTCATTTTGTTGTTTATACAGTAAAACTTAAACTGACCCTGCCCCCCCCCCCCCCCCCCGCCGCCCCGGTCAGGGGACTTACTTAAAAACAAGTCCGAATGCAGGGATGAGTCAGGTCAGGTGGAGACAGCCAATCAGTAAAGTGCGAGTACTGTCTCCCTAGCTACCAAGGAGTGTGGGCCCCCACCTTTTGGGCGCCAATTCTGACCAAGGTGATAGGCTGGTTCAAATATCTACTATAGGGTAAATTGTAATTCAATTGGTCACTTATGTGTGACCTAGCATGACTGAGCAGCTTTCTCTGTGTGTTACAATCTCATTGGCCACCTGTGTGTGGCCAGGCCCAACCACAAAGCCTTTGCTCTATAAAAGTTAGTCTGTAAGGCAGGGAGGGGTCGCCCTCTCTGTAAGGGGTGGCCCCGACCGGTCAGTTTGATGGTCGGTTTGATTCTCAATGCTTGGCGTGAAATAAAGCTTTGCTTGACCTTCGCTTTGTATCAGTCTCGCTCTTTTAATCACAGACCCATTATTGGGGTACCTAACAACCTCATCTTTACCCATGGTTTCTGCTTCCTCCTAATGTTGATTCAGGTGTGCTCCTTCTGCTTTACAGCCTGCATGTGTACCTTCAGACTCCTTTCCCACTGCCAACCAATTTTTAGAATTTTTCAGTTTAGAATTTGGAGCAAAAGTCTGAAGCCACCCAGCTCATCACAACCGAACAGAGCCACACACTATAGACTGGCTATCTCAAAGGCCATCACCGGAAATTTAGTCCTTGGACAACATTGCTGCCCCGTTCCCATCAGCGTAGCTGGGAAGGATGACAGAGATAGCCAAAATCCTTTCTCTGTAGCAACAACCATGGTGGGGTAGTTTCCTTCAGAAAAGGAGTCTGGAGGATACCAGACTAACTCATCACTTGGAAGGACCATCAAAAAAAAGGTAAAGATAAAAAATATGTGAATAAAGTGGTATGCAGAGAGTAACTTCCTATTCATACTCGCAAAACCAGACACTGTAGGATAATTATAGAATACAATGAAGTATTAAATAAGCTCATGAATAGCTGATTTGGTTTAGAAAGATGACTGCTACTTCCCTGCAGTCTGCAGTGGTATCAAATGACTGGGTTTATTTTCTCAAAGACCTTAGTATACATGCTTGCAAAAGCTTAGCATTTCTGCTTGGAATATAAATGTCAAACTGTCAAAATCATAAAAACTCTCTCAAATAATTTTTGGGAAAAACTTAATAGAAAAGAGAAATGCACAAACATTATAAAAAGGTCAGACACAAATGCCAATCAAGAACGTAAGAGAAATAGACCAGTTTTCAGCCATTTTCAATATCACAGAAGTCTTAATTCCATTTAGAATTTAATCTATGTAATTTCTTCTTCTTCAGATTTCCTTTGGAATCATGTCCTATTGATAATTTGTAGCTACCGAGGCAAGGTGCCCAGGTGAAGGGACACCTTTCCTGAAGCAGTTTGCTTTCTTATTTAACATCTTTACAAACAGTAGCAAATAAATTAGTTCATGCGGAGTGAAAGATTTTGATGCATTTATAAGGTAATGTTTGGATTCCTCCTCTAGGAGGTTTTCCCTTAATTTCTTTTTTTATGAAATTTTGTAGCTGAAATTCATTATATTTTTGTGGTTTTTCTTTTTCTTTTTTTTCTTTTTTTTTTGCCCCCATGGACTTGCTGTACCCTCCTTGCAGGCTGTGATGGTTTTATTTGTGTGTGAGGTTCAGTGGGCCAGGGATTGACCAGCTAATTGGTCAAACAATATTTTGGGTGGTTTTGTGTGTTTTGAATGAGTTTAACTTTTTTTTTTTTAGATTAATATTTAAATCATAGCCAGCCTAAAGCACATTGCTTCTGTAGTGTGGGTGGGTCTCATCCAATCAGTCAAAGCACTTACCAGAACAAAAAATCTGACCCTCCCTGAGAAAGAGAATTCTCTCCTACCTGATGGCCTTCCCATTAGCTTTTTTTCTTGTCCTCAGACGGGAACTGCACCAAAGTTCTGGTTCTCAGGCCTTCCAACTCAAACTGGAATTAAAACATTGAATCTCCTGGGACTCTGGCCTGCTCAACTCATCCTGCCGATCTTGGGATTTACCAGCCTCCATAATCAAATGAGGCAATTCCTTGTAATAAATCATACACACACACACACAGATTCAATAGTAGGTTTTATATATATCTAAAACCTATTGGTTCTGTTTCTCTGTAGAACCCTAATACAAAGTCCTACTTTGTATCTTCCATCCGATCATCTCCTGAAGGCGAGAAAACAGCCAGCCAAGGCTTAAAAGAGAGCAAAAGAAATAAGAGGAGGATGCTAATATGAGCCCCCAAATTTTACAGAAGAGGAAACTGAAGTTCAGGAAGTTATGATATATAAGGTCACACAGCTAGTATGAAGAGTTATTCCACCCATAAATTTTATGAAAATAAAACTTTCAATGTAATTTCCATTTACAAATAGTCTTCTAATAAAGTGTAACAGGCTGGAAGTAAGGACTCTCTATATTCTTATGTCTAAGTCAGTTTGTTTTTTGTTTTGTTTTTCCCTCTTATGGGACCTTTTCTGGAATAACTAGTATACTAGTAGTGGACCTTCATCTTTCACCATTTTCTTTAGTGGTGTTGTCCTGCTTTTTATAGCACTTCACTAATGAGCACTCACCATTTCTTTAGGCTGATATCTCCTGTGCTTTCTTTAATTCTTTGTCAGACTGGTCTCCATTTTATCACATGATGATACCAACAATACAACGTAGTTTTGTTGTTTTCAAGAATACTCTTCTACTCAACCTTAGGTACCAGACTTTGCTTGCCCCACAAATCTTGAATCCCATACTCCAGGCAGGCAGGCAGTATCTTGAATGTAACTATAGACTGAATTGTGTCATCCATATTTCCTATATCACAGCCCACTGTGATGGTATTTGGAGATAGGGCCTTAAGGAGATAATTTGGTTTAGATAAGGTCATGAGGGTAGTGCCCTTATAAAAAATACCAGACTTGGGACTTGGCTCTCCCTCTCTCCCTCCACCGTCCTTCTCTGCTAGGTGAGAACACAGTAAGAAAGCAGCCAGGAATAGACAAGCCAGGATGAATGTTCTCACCAAACCTGACCATGCTGATCTCAGACTTCCAGCCTCCAGAACTGAAAGCAAATACATTTTTGTTGTTTAAACCATGCTGTTTATGGTATTGTGTTATGGCAGCCAGAGGGTTTAGACATCATTAGTAACACTAAATTTTACTCAATATGCATATTATTACATCTTTTGTCACAGTTGGTATTATGCATAGTTCATTGGATGACTGGAAAGTCACTGAACTTAGTCACATTCTTTCATAATTTAAAACCCACAAATATTCCATTTTAGCAACATGAGTATGCCACTTAGAACTTTCTCAGAACAGAAATTTGTTGTAACCTGCAAGTTAACAGTAAGAGTACCAAGACTACGGAAAAGGGGAAAACAGAGCTTCTTTCCTAGTTGTGCTGCTTATGGGCAAAGGGGACAGGAAAAACTGAGAAGAACCAAGAGGTTTCTGTTCAATCTGGCCCAGTGGAAAACACAGAGTGAATGATTCACCTCTAAGACCCAGTCTTTTAATTCACAGTTCTCAGGAATTTTGGATTTCACAAACTAGCAAAATTATTTTAAAAACGGGAAAAGGAAACTTCAGGTTTGGAGAACAATGGTGGCTGTCTGATTCTAAATATCCCCACAGCCTCCTAAATGAAATGATAAATTCAATGAGGAGAGTAAGTTAGACCTGAAATGACTTCAACCTTCAGCATTACTAAGAGACAGAGAACACCATGGCCTTCAAATGACCTGTAAATAGAGATCAATTCCAAGAGACTCCCACTTCTCTCCTGCCGATGGCAAGCCTGTGAGTGAGGAGAGCAAGTAAGGGGAAGTTTAAGAGATGCTGTGGAATGGAGTAGAAACAGAGGGGTTAGGCACAGCAAAGGTAAAATCATCCCTAGAAAGAGGAAGTACAGCATTAAATGACAAAATTCTGAACACAGGTGGGTGCCTCATAGATAGGTCAAAACACTAGATGCACAGGATTGGAAGCAGTGGCTTTGGTAAAGCACGGCATCCAGACAAGAATGAGGTAGGAGAGGGAAACAAAACATTTTAAAGAACGTGGAGTATCTGGTGGTAATAAAAAAAGAAACAAGGTACACTAGCTTTCTCTTTCCCCAACATTAACACAATTCATTTCTGCTCTTGAAAAATCCCATTCCCTCCAAAGAGGAAACCCGAAGCTAAAGAAAACTGTATCAGCACACCCCAACTAAATAAACTATCAAGTAAGAGTATATGTAAAACTAGTATATGAAAAAAATAGACTGAATTAGAAGTACAAGTACTATGAACAGAAATGTACTAAAATAGGGAGAGAGAAAATGAGTTGGTTGAATGCAGGAATAAAAAAAAGCAAAATTATACCAGATTAAATTACAAGGTGCTCAAGGGAGCAAAGACTTGGATAAAAATTTAATAATGTTATCTTGTAGAAAACCAGAGGAAAAAAATGCAAATAAAAATTAAATAAGAAGTAACAAAAAAATCGCAGAGAAAGTAGCTGAAACAAAGTCAGGCAAAGAGCGTCCACCATATGTTTAAGTGATGTCCCAGAAGGACAAAAAAGAATGCAATAGTATTAATGTTTATAACTGCAATTCAAGAAAACTTTCCAGAAATAAGACTTTAATCTGCACATAGAAAGGGCACACCAGGAAAACTGACCAGAATGATCAACTCTGATACATACCCTAATAAAACTATCCAACTTTGAAAATAAAAAATTCTGAGAGCTTCCAGGCCAAAAAAAAAAAAAAAAAAAAAAAAGTGAAATAAAGACAAGAGAATTAGACTGATATAAGACTTGTCAAAACAAACAAAAAAACCCTAAAAAAACAAAACCCCAGACAACATACAAAGCAAGACAATAGTGAAGCTACATTTTTAAGAAACTTAAGAAAACACTAAGGCTATTATATACAACCAAGATATCCTTTAATACCAAAAATAAAAGGAAAATAATGTTGAACCCAGAAAAAGTCAGAGATTATTAGATAAATGTGTAATATAATACTAATATACTACTACAGTAGTAGTACAGTGTAATATCAAAGCACCTAGAAGATGACCTTCATCCAACCAATAGATGGCTGAGAAAACTTAGGCAAAAGGACTCATCAGAAGCATTTCATATATTCCATATTTGAAAGACTTAATAATAGAATTTAGACATTTTCTCTTTTGATAAATGTAGAAAAATACAATTAAAAATGTGAAAGGGATGGATGCCTGTGTGGCTCAGTCAGTTAAGCATCCGACTATGAATCTCAGCTTAGGTCTTCATCTCAGCGTTGTGAATTCAAACCCCACATTGGGCTTTTCGCTGGCATGGAGCCTACTTAGGAAGAGAAGAGGGAAATGCAGAAAAAGAATAATGACTCTCATTTAGTAATGGGTGAGAGTTAAAGGATGGGATCCAGAACTGATACCCAGATAGTAAAAGTTTAAGTAAGAAAAAAGGGGATTAAAAACTTACAAAATATTAATATAAAGCCATAACTAGAATAAAAAATATAAACTTTCCTACATACCAAAAGGAATTTTTTTTCAAAAGCAAAGAGGGCACACCAAGTAGAAAAAGACAGGCAGTAATTATAGTGTAATACATGCAAAAACTGTAAAAAATAACATGATTAAGTCCAAACATTACCAGTCATACCAATAAATGTGAATGGCTTTAACTTAAGATCAAAAGACAATTTCAAAAAGGATTACACTAAACAAAAAGAACACAATGTTAAAATCCACATTTCACATTTAGGATGGAACAGGTATGAATATCTACACAACAAATAACATAGCAATCACCTATTAAAACAAATACTACAGGGAATGCAAGGAGAAACAGAGAAACACTACTAATAGAGACTTTAACACGCAGAACAAGACAGGTGAACAAAAAAAAGGTAGGGACAGACAAGAACTAAACAACATAAGGCGAATTTTTGGATATATATTGAATACTACACATCTTAGTAATAGAGAACATGCAATCTTCTCAAGTATACATGGAACATTCATATGGATATGCAAAAATTTGATCATATATTAGGTCACAAAGAAAATATCAGCAGGTACTATAAAATTATTACAAATAATACTTGCCAATCACACTGCAATAGAAACAGAAATTAAAAATGCAACCAAAGAGGCTCTTCCACTTAAAAATTAAAGATATTACAATAAACAACTTGGGCAAAATAGGGACTCGAAACAAAAGTTACAGCATTTCTCACAAATAATCGTAATAAGTACATCTGTAGGATTACATTCTAAGCAGGGATAAGAGAAAATGTCATAGCACTAAATATCTGTATCAATAAAAAACGAAAATTAGTTACATTCCCAACTGAAAGAACTAGGGAAAGAACAAGGTAACACAAAACCCAAGGAAAAAATTAATAAATACGAACAGAAATTTAAAAATTTTTTAAATCAACATTAAAGAAGTAGAGAACAGAAAAACAGTTGGTCAAAGTAATCCATAGAATCCTGGAAAAATGAAAACAACATAGACAAAATATTTGCTAGTTTAATAAAGAAAATAAAGGGGAGAAAGTGCATATATACAGAATAAGAAATAACAACAAATAACTATTGATACAGAGGAAAAAAATTTTAAACATAAAAGATGCCAATTCAAATGAAACACATCTGAAAGCCTAAAGAACACTTTCTTAGAAAAATATGGTTTAACAAACTGATTTCCTGTAAAGATAGAAAGCTTACAAAAACAATCTGCATACAAGAAATAAAGTCACCAAAGAATCACTCCACTAAAAAGCACCAAGCCCAGATGGTTTCATGGAGGAATTTTTAACATAAAAATTAAAAAAATGTTTGCAAGATTAGAAAAAAAGCATGAGCAAATTCAAAATCATGAAAAAAGATATAAAAATGGTCCTTAAATATTAACTTCACGCATTGTGAGAGGAATGCAAATTAAAGCTACAATGAGATACCATTTCTCACCCATCGGATTGGCAAAAACTCAAAAGCCTGACAATATATTGAAGTTTTGGGGGAAACAGAAAGTCTCATACATTCCTGGTAGAATGTAATTACCACAACCTTCATGGAGAAGAATTTGGCAATATGTAATAATAATACAGATGCATGTCTTCTGACAGTAATCCCATTTCTGGGAATCTACTCCGAAGGTATACTTCAAACAAAACAAATATTTAAGATCATTCGCTGTAACATTATCTGTAATTTTGCAAAACACTGAACTACTTAATGCCCAAGCATAGCAGATTGACTGGATAAACTATGTACATCCACACAGTGGAATGCTAGGCCACAAGGGGTTACGGGGAGAGGGGGTTGGGGGGGGGTCTCTATGAACTTAAATACTTAAATACAGTGACTTCTGGAGATGCTAAGTGAAAAAAGCAAAGTCCATCAGAGCGTTATGTGAAATACCTAATAAGCACATGAGAAGATGCTCAACTTTGTCATTAGGGAAATGCAAATTTAAACCACAAAATACCACTTTGTATCTCTAAGAATGTTTATATAAAAAAAAAGTCATTAACACGTAAGAGAGGATATGGAGAAATGGGAACCCTCATATATTGCTAGTGGGAATGTAAAGTGGTATAGTCACTTGGAAAACAGTATGATGGTTTCTTAAAAAAAATTAATCACACAACCCAACAATTCCACTCTTATGTATTTACCCAAAAGAAATGAAAACCCATGTCCACAGAAAGACTTGCACATCAATGATCCTGGCAGCATTATGCATCAGGGCCGAAGAGGAAGCAATTCGAATGTCCATTAACATTAAATGAGTAAAAAAACAGGAGTTCATATAATGGAATAGTATTTAGCAATAAGAATAGTGATAGAAATGCTGATACATGCAATGACATGGATGAACATAAGAACATTATACTAAGTAAAAGAAGCCAGACTCAAAGATAATATTGTATGAATCTATTTATATGAAATGTCTAGAAAAGGAAAGTCTATAGAGACAGAAATAACTAGTGGTTGCCTGGCACAGGGGAGGAGGCAGGGTGTAGTGGGAACACACATTAATCGTAACCAGGCGTGAGCAAGTTTACTGGAATGATGAAAATGTTCTAAAACTGCGTATTGGTCAGGTCAAACAATTCTTTAAAATAAGTGAATTTTGTCAAATTATACTTCAGTAAAGTTATTTTAAGGATATATATGTGAATTTTACAATATGTACAATATGCATCAAGGAGTTGTTTTTAGAAAGCAAATGGAGTGGCTGGCCCTCCCAGTTTTAGCACTCAAAGTCCTGTATACTGAGAAACTTCAGTCCTGGACAAAAGGATTGACCTCTCTATATGTATGCTACCTTTACTGTAAGAAAGGGAACGAGGAGATGAAAAAAAAAAAACAAAAACCTTTATTACTTTTCTTCATAA
Source organism: Enhydra lutris kenyoni (assembly GCF_002288905.1). Lineage (NCBI taxonomy): Eukaryota > Metazoa > Chordata > Mammalia > Carnivora > Mustelidae > Enhydra > Enhydra lutris. The sequence continues at coordinate 22,688,170 of NW_019154086.1, read as the reverse complement.
AAGGAAACATGGTGGGGAAACAGTGAAGTTGGGTATGTATGAAGAAATGGGGCAGAAGGGATATAAGAGAGTAACACTTCTCAGTAAACAGTAAACCTTTGGTATAGTTACAACTTTTAGAAATATGTTAGTATTCCATGTATTTTAAAAATGTAATCAACAAGGATGTGAAGTGTGTGTGTAGGGGGGACCTTAAACTTGGAAAAAAACTGAAACCAATGAATCCAATTTATTTCAAATAAATAACATAATCACAGTGAGAGAAAAAAGAATTAACCCAAGTAATTTATGAACACAGAATGTAATTATAATTATTGGGCAGAGTACAGGTAGGGAGAGAACTGCAAACAAGCTTTTAAGTGTTTTTTACAGTGACATGGGCAAAAGCAATTCTAAGAATTGTTTTAGATGTACTACAGGACTGACCAAGTGAATAAATTCACTTGTGCCAGAATTCTGAAAAAGCAGAGACAGAAATATGGAATGGGGAAGTCAAGAAAAGACCCCTGAGGATGGAATGAAATTGGAGGTATTAGTGTGAACTCATGATTTCTGAAATCAGTGTATATAAGCACGTGTAAACTGTACATGGCATGTGCATATTTATGTTTACGGATGTACATGCACATTTCCTAATTCTGTCTGAATAGGCCTAGAAGCAGATGACACCCAGCAACCAGATCTATGTGTCTAATAATATTCCCCAGGGTTTCTTAGAGAAATCGCCGATTCCTGATCCTAGAACATCTTTTATTTAAGAGAATGTGCTAAATAAATAAATAAATAAAACTAAAACGGATGCCAAAAGGACACAGTAGCCAGACTGAAGGAGCTCCTACTGAGCAAATTTAAGACAATTTAAGCACCAAAGTAATGAATTATAAGCCACTGAAAAAGCAGACAACTAAGAATCCAAAACAATAGTAAATATAAAACTGTACGCACACCTGTATAGATGAACGAATGGATAGCTGGGGCAGAAAGGGTTCCCACTGACAGCAGAATGCTGAGTGCCAAATGGTAGATGAGGACAGAACACTGGACTCAGAAAAATCAGTATTTTTCAACTAGCAAAGAATGATAAGCAAAAATCACCAAAGGCTGCTAAATCCTGGTGGAAAATTTTGACGTTATAGCATGGGCTGAAGAGTCTTCTTCAGATTGTTTATTAAATACAAGGTAGGGCGCCTGGGTGGTTCAGTGGGTTAAACCTCTGCCTTCGGCTCAGGTCATGATCTCAGAGTTCTGGGATTGAGTCCGCATCAGGCTCTTCTGCTCGGCAGGGAGCCTGCTTCCTCTTCTCTCTCTCTCTCTGTGCCTACTTGTGATCTCTCTGTCAAATAAGTAAAAAATCTTAAAAAAAAAAAAAAGCAAAAAAAAAAAACCCCACAAGGTAAAAAAAAGTAACTATATATTGGAGAAACTGAAAAACACCTTGACCAGGTGACCAAAATTACTATCACCAATGAGGAGCAGACGGACACTCTGTGCCTCCAGATGTGATGCTCTGATGACACTGCTGGGAGTATTCTGAGAATGAATAACCTGAATCTAATGCAGAAACCCCAAATGAGGAACATTCTATGGGGGGGGGGGGGGCAAAAGACTGCATTCTCCAAAAACATGTTGTATCAATGCCATAAAAGGCAAAGGGGACATGGAAATGATCCCCAGTGGAGGGGACTTAAGGGCAAATGAACAACCAAAAGATAAAAACAAAAATGGTAAGGTTTAAGCAATAGGGGAATCTGGGTAAAAGATATATTGATGTTCTTTGTATTATTCTTGCCAATTTTCAGTAAATTTTAAAACATTTCCACATAGAAAGTTAAAAAAAAAAAAAAAACAATTAGGAACTGATACCAGATTGTGAACCTCACGTTTTGCTAACAAGGTTATTAAACTACAATCATTAAAAAAAAAAAAAAAACTACCATCGGCTATTATATCATTTGGTTTTAAAAAGTGTGAAGAGGGGCATTTTAAATATCCAAAACATAGTAGTCATACCCAAAAAAAGAATGGTCCTTTAAAATGCATATATTTATATTTAAGAAAAAACATCACACTGTCATATTTTTCTCATTTCCCCGTGGACAAGGGGAGCTTTGTCAGTGTGGTGTTAAGGAATTAGAATTCTAAACAACATATGTTTTCAGCAATGGATGAAGTACAGATCAATGGAAAGAGCATGAAGGCAAGCATGTAATTCAAATCCTGGTGCGGGAAATTACCAGCTTTGTAACCTAAGTTCCCTTAGCCAGTTTCCTCACTTGCAAGGCAGATCGTTTAATCATGGGACTGTTAAGAGAATTAAATTGAATAAATGTATCTAGAATAGCACTTGACACAGAGAAGGGTGCTCAACAAATGTCTCCTCCTCTTCCTTTTCCTTCTGTTCCCTGGAGATGACTGGGGCCATATTCACCTTTTTCTCATTGATCCAAACGTGGCCCCATTAGGCTTATGTTAAGAAACAGCATTTTCCTGAGGACCTCCCTTCTGAGTAAACTTTCTGGTAAACTTCATGAAAATGGAAGCCAGAAATACTGGACAGTGAAATGGAAAGAGAGACGGCTTATAAAAAACAGATGACTTGGGGAATGGCTGGTTAACTGATGAGTTCTGTTAGAGAGGTCAAGACAATTGGAGGGAAGATAGTATTAGTATGTATTAGAAAAGTTTGCTGCTCAAAAAAGATAAAGCAGTACTTTTTCTTCATATAATCACAAGTCTATTTTGCAAACAACCATCTAATGCCAAGAATGAATAATTTATATAAAAATAAATTGTATTAAAATCACCAATTCCATTTGTTTTACCAGCTATGTATTTTTGGAAAAAAAACCAATTCAATAAAATGTCCATAAATGAGATTGGAGGAGATTGGATGAGATCTCATCCTATTGTCTATTGGGGTTTTTTTTGCTTCCTTTCATATATTTTCTGTTCATATCTAATAGGATGATTTCCTTTTATACTGCCAATGATAGTAATTCTTTAAAAATCTATTTTTAAAAATAAAGAAAAAAATTTTTTAAAAATTAAATTGCATTATAGGAAAGAAATTTATATTGCCAAACAGAAATTTAGTTTTAACACTTAAAATCTTTATAGAAGATAAACAAATCCTGATTTTCCCTTTATTTTATCATAATTGAAAAATGAAATCACTTAACATGGTCACTTGATACATATTTCCTTAAAACTTCTCTCTGGTGAAACAAAGCTCTATATACTTAAAGAGTGTGTATAACATTTATAACACCCATGACAATTTCAAACCAACTAGCATTGGTATAGCTTCAAATTACTATTAGTTGTGGCTACTTTTGGAAAAAGGGTACAAAGCTTATTAGGGCCCAGAATACCAGAAAAACTTAATTTTATACTGTCATAGAGTTCAAGAAGTGACATTATAGTGTGAAGACACTATAAACTGCCATTTCTTTCTCATAAGTCTCTTAAAACAGGCTGCAAAAATATTCAGTACCTCATATATATTAACTAACAAAAATAGTTCCATTCATTACCTTTGCCCAGAGTGATTAAGGACCAAAAAATAGAATTCTTGTTGCTTTATTATCTGATAAACTGCTAGTAAGCTCCCGTTAGAAGTTCTTTAGACATTACACCAAGTCATCTTGGTCTTCTGATCATATATATATATTCATATATATATATTCATATATATATATGTATTTTTTCAAGTAAAGAAATGTTTAACAGATGTAAACTATTTATTGAATATTTGCCACCAAATATTGTTAAATACATTATCTTGCAGCATATCGCTTTCAAGTTAAAATGTCAAACAAACACCAATATTTACAATTCTTTTAAGGAATGTTATATAATGACACATTAAGGCGTAAATTCTTTTGGCTTATAATTCTTAAAAGAATGATAATAGCAAAAGTGATGCAAAATCTTCAGTGTGAGATTATGATTAAGCTACATTTTACAAAAATATGGTGTAAGATGGCAATAATCCCATTCAACATCCTGGATTAGATCCCTTCAGGAGGGACTGATAATTTATACAGTCAAACTTTAAAATTTACAGATAAAGGCAGTCCAATACTGCCACTGAGAAGTACATCTCTTAACATATACAACTTTCAGGCCACAGTTTTGAAGGTCTGAAGTATCAAGTTGGTTTGATGAATTAGTCGGTTGGCACTTATGAACACATTTATTGCCCTGTTTAAAAAAAAAAAAAAAAGCATTAATTTTATCCAAAAAATTCATCCTTTAAAAACATTTATACTTGATGCCATCCACTAACAGTAACAATGAAATCAATTTAGAGGGAGGGGAAAAGGCAAGTTAGTACTGAGGATCATGTTTTATACCAGCTTGGAACTGAATGGTCCTGCATCACTTGAAACTATCTAGGAATTACTGCCCCCTAGTGGTTCTGGCTGGCAATAAGGTGTTGATGGGATGCTAATAATAGGTGGCGCCTCAACAACCAGATTTCCTGAGGTTGAACAAGTAACTGGCCAAACAGAGGATTTAAATGTAGTCTCTAACAGACTTCAATGTAAGTTACCAAAACAGTATCTGCTCCAGTATTATACTCAGCCTCAAAATCTCTACATCAGTGGACAACAAATACTTAAGAAAAACTTAACTACTTTTTTGTAAAAGTTACTTTACATTTGATTTACTCCAATCTCTTAACTTCTTTCAAAAACAAAAAACTATGAGAATTCTAAACTACTTTCAGAATAAATCTACTTTTAAAACAAAATAATCGTGTAATTTCAATATTTAAGAGCTAACAATATATAAAAATATATTCTTAAAAATTACTTTGTGCTACACACATTTTTCCTATCAGCCCATCTTCATGTGACTGGAATAAAGAACTGATGCCCTAGTCCCACTGTGTGGTCTAATCAGTTTCTCAGTATCATAGCTAAAACTTCTTTATTCATCCTAGACAATTCTCAGAAAAGAGGGACCAGAGAGAATTAGCTGTACCTATGCAAATTCATCCCCTTATTGGAAGAGGGCTCAAAGAATAGGCTCTATTAACAGTTATCAGTTTCAAGAAAACAGGTACAAAACTAAATCCAAAATAATGGCACATTATTCATATACAAATAATTATCAAGAAGCTAGTGAATGGAGAAAAAGTAGTAACCGGGAGCCGGAATAATCCATATGTAGAATACATAACTTCAGATTAATGAAAATTAGGCTCTGAAGGAATTTCTACTTTTCAATGTGCTTATTTCACGATAATTCTTAATTAGAATCAGAAATAATGATCCCATCATGTAAATTATTCTTTTGATGTGTTTTGGTTATTCTGGTTTAGCAGTGGAGACCAAGAAAAAAACAGATGTAAGTTTATTTTCAGAACACACCTCCAAGCTTATTAAACTAAGCCATCAAGGAGCATTTCCCCTAGGTATCAGAAGAGTAACAAAACCACTAATAAAATGTAGTTCAATGCCTTTAATTCATAATAAAAATGTAAAGATTTCAGCCTATTTGAACTGTTAAAAAAATGAAAATTAACAGAATCTTCTAATGTATTTTTATTATTTTTAAATATTATTATCACAATATTGTAATGTTTGACATGGATGTAAGAATCCTTAAACTTCAATGGTAGGATAAAATGTTAGATGTCCCTGCCAATGATACATGAAATAATCATTATTTAGGTTGTTTTTATGACTTTAAGCACTGTCAGAAAATGGTCTTGTCCACAGATTTCTAGTATTCTACCTTATTAAAAAACTCTCTATAAGGCAAAATGCTATAGAAGACATGGCCTCTCTACCAGCTTATATATTATATGTACATGTGTAAAATGTGTATGTAAAAACACATAATTTTTTTTGGTTTTCTGGAGTGTTCTATAGATAACTGTATGTAAACCTAAAAACATCCAATTTACCTTTATATATACTACTTATCTTATAGAACAACAGTGAAAGTCTCCCTCCTTCTGAAAAACGGGTCACAACCTTTGTAGTACTTTTAAATCACCTGAACACTTTCTATAAAAGACTTAAACCCTGGTCCCACTCCAAACCACCTGAATCAGACCTCTGAAGTTGGGACCAAGGCACTGGAATTTTAAAAAACTGAATCAAAGTGATTCTAATGTGCAAATGGGACTAACAACCATTGCTTTCTTTAACTTTAGTTCTCAACACACCCGGCAGTATTAGTACTAACTGGAAACTTCTTAGAAATGCAAATTCCTTGGGCACCTGGGTGGTTCAGTCGGTTGTGTACTGGACTCCTGATTTTGGCTCAGGTCATGATCTCAGGGTCATGAGATCTAGCCCCAAGTCTGGCTCCACAGGCAGTCTGCATGAGATTCTTTCCCTCTGCCCCTCCCCCAGTTTACGTGCTCTCTCTCCCTCTCTCTTAAACTGAAGAAAAAAAAAGAGAGAGAGAGAGAGAGAGAGAAAGAAACGCAAATTCTTGGGTCCACCCTAGATTTGAGAAGGAAAGAGGGGCTCCAAAAGCAATTATATGTACATGTGTAAAATGTGTATTTTATCCTGTAATAAGCCCTCCAGGTAATTCTGATGCGCCCAAAGTTTGAGAACCACAGTTTCAGGTCTGTAGGCCAGTAAGCCAAATCTCACTTCCCATGTTTCTGTACAGCCTACAGATAAGAACACTTTTACATTTTTAAATGACCCAAAAAAAAAAAAAAAGTATTTTGTAACAGGTGAAAATCAAACAAAATTCAAATTTCAGTGTCTATAAATAAAGTTTTATTAGAACACAGCCATTATGTCACTTTTTCCAAACTATGACTGCTTCTGCACCACAAGAGCAGAGGGGAAGTGGGTAGTTCTTACAAGCCCACCAAATCAAAATATTTGCCATGAGGTCTATTTCAGAACAAGTCTGCCAACTTCTGCTCTAGACAAGTTATGGCTAGATTATCAACCAACCGTCTTAGTTATTAGTTAACTTGAGTATGAACAATATACTAAAAGGGCTTAATTTATATGGTTTTAGTATTAAATAAAACCACATAATTTAATTTAAAATAAAAAAGGATGATAAATGACACTACTTACTTGCCATCTTTAAAATAGGTTTTCAGAGTATCACTGAAACTTTTGGAGTACTTTACAAATTCTTTCTTTTGGTGTTCAAGTGCCTACAGACATCAGAGTAAGAAAAAAAACACTAAATAAGAAAATAATAAAAGCCAAAATCAAAGACAAGAGGTTACACAGAATATAGGATGGGCTTTGTATTACAAATTAGAATTTTTAGAAGTATTTACTTAAACATATTTTAATTCAAAGACAAAAGCAGTGGTTAATGATACGAAACTCTTTTCAATAATCAAACCATCTTAGTATTGAATTCAATGCAACTACTAAGTGTAAATCAACATCTAGCTGACAGCTTATACAAGGCTTCTACAAAACTTACCCTGCGGTTCTGGTATTGATACTTCTTGAAGACATTATTCACCGTGTCAAGAAGTTCTTTTATTGCACTAGCTATATCCCTGTTGGATAAGGAAAAAAGAATCTTCTTAAAATCAGTTGTATTTGGAAGAGGGGTATGTATTTTATATATATATATTCCCCGCCCCCAGGATTACTAATCACACTATTAATTATCAAACTAACACAGCATCAAGCCCAAACATCTGACTAGTTGGCTGGCTGGAGTTTTAGCCTGTACCCTTTTGGGATCCTGACTTCTCTTGCACTGCTGACCAAAAGTTCTGCAACTAATTTCAACCTTCCCAAACCAGTAACATTTCATTCAGCATTACTTACTCAAATTTATAAGAATTACTTCTGCTTCTCACCTTTGCCAGATATTTTTCCTTTCTCTGATGTAGCTGACTTCAAGCTACTATATTCTCTATATTTGCTATCTCGTTAACAATTATATAAAATTTTACTATTACATGTAACTCACTTCTGTATTTATCACCACTTCCAGTTACATAGTTTTGACGTTTAAAAAGAAATATTTCCTTTTCAGACATAGCTCTTCCAAGACACATCCACCTTCTAACAAATGCTTATACCCCTCTTCAAAAAACTCTGCTGTTGTTACTTCCTTTGGAAAATATATTTAAATTCCTGAGAGAGGAAATATCAGAATATTTTTCTACCTTAACCATTTCAGCAATCATCCTTGGACTACATATGTATCAACACCTTCCTCCCCTTTTAAGCAGATAAAGAGAAGAAACCAGTAATTCTCATGAGTTGACTGTTCTCCCTATCCATTTTTTTTTTTTCTAAACTCCTCTTGTCTTTTTATCTATGCTCTTTTCAATTTTCATCTACTACCTGCACAGCAACTTTTATTGGTCAAACTGAACTTAAACTTCTGCTGCGCAAATGCAATTCAAGAGTGAAGATATGAATTATTAAGACATAAAACTAGACCATCCCAAACATCATCTTTCATTACTTTTTAATCACAAAGGTCAGATTTCAGTTATTTCATACCTGAAACATTTCAGCTTTACTAAAGAAAAAAACCAAAAGCTCTGTATCCAGATTTCTGTGTGTGTATGTGTGTGTTTCACAGTATATTTCTAGTAAATATGCATGTGGGATGTCTATGTATTACAAGTATACAGGATTTGGGTATTAAGAAATTTTTAGCCTATTCTGAAATAGTAATCACATTTGTATTAAATATTTTAATAAATAATTACTTATTACCTCCTGTATGTCAAACACTGATATCAGGCTGAACATTAAAAGATTTAAATAAGACAATGAATATTACATAGAAGTGGTATTTGTCCACTTTGTTTAGGAATAGCAGTTTTAACTTAAATAATTGTTCCTTTCATTTATGGTTTCAAGTAAGTTGGCTCCTGTATTGCTATGATTTGCATAAATTCACCATTGCTTAATAAAATGATGTCATAAGACCATGACATGAGAAAAGTAACAATTTCAACAATTAAGTATTTGGAAGGTACTTCAAATCCAAAATGAACCCATTTAAAGCAGAATATAATGGAGCAAACTACAGTGATCAGTGAGGTGTTTATATACAACTACTTTGCAGAATACTATTCTGCTTTAAAAAAGGATTATAAAAATATGCTTCAGGGCTAATAGACAAGATGAACATGTATCCATATACAATAATGGCTAGAATCCATAGGTCAAAAGAGTATGAATTCTCACTCACCTGTAAAGGGGAAAAAAAAAAAAAAAAAAAAAAAAAAAAGCAAGGGTTTTCTAAATGGTATCCCAGACTTACTATGAGTATTGGGAATCTGTCTGTCTGCACCTTAAAAAAAAAAAAAAAAAACTTAAAAAATAAGCCCTCAGGTGATTTTGCTGATGAACCAAATTTGGAAACCCGTGTTTGTGATCCTAGAGCCTAGAACTAAGGTTTGATCTATTATTGGCCATAGAGCTTTACAAAGAACTCTACAGAATGCCCCAGGCTGTTTATCCCAAGGCCTGGCCTTCTCTAAAAACAATCTGTGGCAATTTATATCAGATACTACATCATCTGTATGTACACAGAACAGTATTTTCACTTAAGGTGCTAGGGTCTGTAGCAGGGAAGCTAAATTATATTAGTAACTAAGGGTTTGTTTCCTATAAGAGAAAATAATCAGCTCTAAAAAATACTGCAGACAATTAAACAGATCAAGAATTGGAGAAAACCTGAAGGTAAAATAACTATAGGGTAATTATAAACAGTATGGAGTTAAGTGATTCTGCGATAAGGGACAGACAGTAGGGTATAGCAGGACCAAATTTTAGCAATTTCCAGCTTTTATGCTGCAACTTTGGGGAAACATACATTCAAAAGAGAAGATGACAGGCATCAGAGGAAATGTAAACATACATTTTATCAAAAAATTGCAATAGTAGACTTTCTAATCATGTAACCCAAATTTATATAACATGTATTTATGTGAACATTCTAAAGGAAGAAAAGTCCTATGCTGTGTGTTTAGTTAGGTCTAGACTGGACATCTCTATAAAAGCTTCTCTGAAGCCATCAGGAAAACGAAACTCTGGTGGATTTTAGAGCATGAATATGCAAATACATATTGTAAACAGTGATAAATGCATGGTTTTCTGGTTTATTAATTCACAAGTCTCTACTAGTCATCCATTAGAATGTATAAGACCCAAAAAACCCTATAAATTAAATTTATGTATGTCCTCTCAGTTCTTAAAAAACTGTTACTTTCATCTTTATAAGCAGAAACTAGAATAACAGAAGCTAAGCAACTTACCCAAGATCACACAGCTAAATGTGGGAATGGAAATTCAAACCTAGGTCTGCTAACATACACAAAAATACCTAGATATTTGTTACCTGACAGGAATCTTTTTTCTCCTTAATATAATCTATGAAATCACATACAGTACTTGGGATAATAAGTATTTGATACATGTTTCTTGAAAAATACTGCTATAAAGTAAATGAAGAAGATAACTATATCTATATATTTATATATGAAAAATATATATATTTATATATGAAAAAGTAAAATATTTTAAGTTTTTGTTTGTTTGTTTGTTTGTTTTTTTGACAAAGATCACAAGTAGGCAGAGAGGCAGGCAGAGAGAGGGGGAGAGGCCCTACTGAGCAGAGAACCCGATGAGGGGCTCGATCGCAGGAACCTGGGATCATAACCTGAGCTGAAGGCAGAGGCTTTAACCCCACTGAGCAGAGAGCCCGATGCAGGGCTCAATCCCAGGAACCTGGGATCATAACCTGAGCTGAAGGCAGAGGCTTTAACCCCACTGAGCCACATAGGCACCCTGAAAAAGTAAAATATTTTAAAGAAAAAACAGTAACTACACAGTATATTGTGCCTGAAGGATAAGTCATTTTTTATTTTGGTGCAATTTTATCTACTAATTTGTTAAACAATTAACCATGGGGACAAGATGTAGCAAAATATATCAGTATATATCAGTGATACAAATAATTACACCTTACCTATCTATGTTAATTTACACATGGTCTCATAAATATATATTATCAACAAACTTTCCAGGGCCAATTATACCTCCTAAAATGATTAAGAAATAAATTTTAACTGCCAATACTCTCAACTCAGTTGTGCAGCGTGCACTCCAGAAAACAGAACTGAAATATTACTACTGCCCCATAAATGAGAGATAAGCCCCTAATTTGGCCTCTGTCAATGACTATGGACAAGACTCTTGGCCTCCTGACCTCAACTTCCTTATGATTAAAATGTGGCTGTTTATACAGTGTTTTTCAAATGTATCTCTCTAAAGCCACAATGGGTTTAACAGAGATGCCCTGGGGACTCCCCCAGAGGGGTAGGATGGTTAAAGGAGCAGGATGAGGGCTTTGGGCCTACCATATCTAGCCTAGCTTCAACCATAGCACTCTTCTCTCTCTCACCTACTGGCATTCTATATTAAGATATCCTTTATCACACATCTTCCAGATAGCTGAAACTTTCTTTAATCGCTAAGTCAGACCAGCATTATTCATCTCAGAGTGGGAAGCAGCAGAGAAGACCACGGAGTGAGTCTGCCTGGGTATGAACCCAGATCTACCAACTTACCAGCTCTGTGACCTTGGAAAAGTTACTTAATTTCTTCACCAGTTATAGCAGTGTTATATAATCCATTAATATACGTAAAATGTATAAAAAAGCAATGAGAACGTAATTCTAATAAGTGACTGCTATTAAGATGGCATTGATTCAATAAACCTTTCCTTCATGACCTGAGGCAAAATTTGCTGAAAATATTATTTTTTAAATGTCAGATCTTCATAGAAATGTAGCATAGATCATAAACAAATATATGATCATCAAAACAAAATCTTATTATTTGAAAATTCTAAAAATAAGTTGTTTAAACAACTATGCTTCAGATAACTGGCAATTTATCCTTTTATGAGCTAAACATGTTTACTTTATATCAGACTAAAAATAAAAATCCATAAACAGTTGACTATCTTCCTTTTTCCAATATTAAAAATAGTTAAAGGAAGTTGAGGCTTTCCTATAAGGGTAAAATATTTACCTCAGGATTTGTTCTCTATGACATGAATTTTAGCTAGGCAATGAAAAAAGTCTTTTTCGTACTTTCAGGTTCTCAATCAGAAGACCTAAAAGAGGAGGGTTGCTCCTTAATAGCTGGGTTGCATACCCATCACAAACTATTGCTTCCTAAAGTGAGATTGTCTGCCCCCTATACCACTCAAAACAGGTGCCCAAACTAGCTAAAATAGCATTTTGCAACGTGAATTACGAAAAATACTGTTTCTAGGAGATGGATGTTAATATTTACTATAAGTGAACTTCTTTCCATTCTTTAAAGATACGAAGTATGATGATGCAGCCTCTTTCAAAAACAACAACAAAACCTGTGCTAAATCTTTCAATTTCTACTTGTGCAAAAGGCTGTACTGCTAGTGCCACTCAATTATTCACAATTTTCTTCATATTATACCCAGTGAGGCTGAAGAAAATTGAGACACTTTACTCATCCAGAAATTATGTATGGATTTTCCCCCTCAGTCTCCCACCCTCTTTAACCTGAGGAGACTGCCCCTGATTTGAGAACCACCGCTTAAGGAAGACCCTTCTTGCGGCTCCTCACCAGTCAGCCTCCTAGCCCCATGCGTATTTTCAGTCTTATTTAACCTGTATCTCAAAGGTTTAGGATTTGGAGATTTACAATTTGGCTAATATTTAAAAATGCTATTCAAGCCTAAGAGTACATTACTTATTCTAATGACTTCTGCCATTTCTGAAACAAAAACAGTACTGGTATCCTGTTACCAATACTATAATTTTTTTGCATTATTTTTTAGTTCAAACTATATTCCAATTTTTATACATTTCATTCACTGTTTTTATATTAACATTCTAAGAAATGTTATCATACTCTAAAGCCAAATACCACAGCTTAGAAGTTAGTATCAACATGCAGCACTTAAAAATTTCAAGTCTGATTTCAAATTAATATTTTAATTTAATATTAATGTCATACCAAAATAAAACACCTCGCATGAGCGGTTCCTTTGAAGTACTTTCAAGAAAAGAAGAACCAAAGCCAAAAGTTGCTTACTTGATTGTCTGCAGAAACCTCACTCTGTCATTGATCTCATCTGGGATCTTACTGAGAATCTGTTTAAGTGCTCGTGCCTTTTCATTTAGGTCCTGGAATTCTGGCTCTGGTCGTTCAATCATATACTCTGATAAAATAAATACAAAATAAAAACCATCATGCAACTCCCTGCCAAATTCAAGTCTACAAATTCCCAATGCTGGTTAAAGAGGTGGAGGGAGAAAAGAAAGGGAAAGGAAAGGAAAGACAAGGCTGCAAGGCAGAATTCATTAAAGTTCGACTTAGCTCAGAAAAAGTATTATGGCTCTCCCCAAGTAAAAGTATCAGAAGATGAAAGACTAAACATTTCCAATTTGGAATAAATGGAAATTCCATGAAATCTTAAAACAAACAAATAAATAAAAGATAGACTAAATCAAATTTATCAGGCCTCTGAAGCTGTATTTCACAAGGAAACCTTGAAGTAATAACATTCATAACAAATATAATGACAATATGTATTGTATATATGTATCAAGGGGGAAGAGTTTAATAAAAACCTCTATACTGAATATGTAATGGGCTCATGATATCAAAACCCAACCTACTAATATCTTCTGCACATTCTTGAAATCTCACTTGAAAACAAAAATAACTTATACAGCTCTTTCCTCCATTATCATCACAATAATAACAGTAACAGTAAGAAAGGGGAGGAGAGGGGAAGGGCAGAAGACCCATTTGTCCAATAAATACTTGGAGGAAGTGCTTTTCAACAGCCGTAAGAAAATTGTAGGAGACTGACTACCTTCTACATCATCAGCTGCCATTCGAAGAAGGGACTCTGTGAAGTTAACTTCTACACTTTTTTTCTCTAAAATTTTCATAATGATGTCTTGTGTGAGTCCTGGATTTTCTTTTTCAGCCTATAAAGAAGAGAAAGCTAGTTTTAAAATACAGAAGCTCAATCAGCATTTTAAAGCCAAAACATAATTGTTTAGAACCTGCTGGGAACTTCTTAGAGTAATCAACTTATGACAGCAGAAATCTTGGTAAAGTAGGTGCAGCAACGGCATTCACTTATGTTTTGTCAAGAACTTATACATCGGTGACTTATTACAGCCATGGTCCCATTTGCCATTTGAACATAAAGTACTTAACATTTCCTATTTCTCCTCTACTCTCACTTGCAATCAAACTAGTAACAAAAATAGAAATAAAGATTATACACATTTTGGTAATCTATCAATTACTCTGTTCAGTAGTTTAAATACACTAAGGATGGGACGCCTGGGTGGCTCAGTTGGTTAAGCAGCTGCCTTCGGCTCAGGTCATGATCCCGGCGTCCTGGGATCGAGTCCCACATCGGGCTCCTTGCTCATCAGGGAGCCTGCTTCTCCCTCTGCCTCTGCCTGCCATTCTGTCTGCCTGTGCTTGCTCTCTCTCCCTCTCTCTCTCTGACAAATAAATAAAAAAAAAAAAAAAAAATCTTAAAAATAAAAAAATAAAAAAATAAATACACTAAGGATTTTCAGCTTTTTTTCATTAGCTAATATTTCAACTAGAGGATCAAGCAATAACTCATCTTACCAATACTTTGCAGATTCTTTGAACTTAAATGAACAGAATGTCAGGAAAAACAAAAATGAAAACAGAAACACAGGATTTCTTTTGCAGGTTTTATTTAAGCTATATCATCCTTCACTTTCCCACATAACAACTTTCATTTCCTATTATATTTCTGGAGCAAGAATATCTCCTTTTATAGCAAGAATAATTTACAGAACATCATTTAATCTTTTTGCTACCTCCTGAGCTTATTTCACAGATGAGTTTGCATTAGTTCTGTTATTTACTCTCACTAGGGCACTAAAATCTTCTAGCCATCTCAAGACTGAACACAGAAAGTTCTGAGTTTACCAAAGTTAATTTTCAGATTTGGGTTTTCCCCAGTAATTCTGTCCCATTTTATTATTTTAAAAAATGTTGTTTCTTTTAGGATGCCTGAAAATTTTAATTATG
This sequence comes from Enhydra lutris kenyoni, assembly GCF_002288905.1. Lineage (NCBI taxonomy): Eukaryota > Metazoa > Chordata > Mammalia > Carnivora > Mustelidae > Enhydra > Enhydra lutris. The sequence continues at coordinate 22,673,099 of NW_019154086.1, read as the reverse complement.
CTGATGATTTCCTATATATATATATTTTTAAAGATTTTATTTATTTATTTGACAGAGAGAGATCACAAGTAGACGGAGAGGCAGGCAGAGAGAGAGAGAGAGAGAGAGGGAAGCAGGCTCCCTGCTGAGCAGAGAGCCCGATGCGGGACTCGATCCCAGGACCCTGAGATCATGATCCTGAGCCGAAGGCAGCGGCTTAACCCACTGAGCCACCCAGGCACCCAGATTTCCTATATTTTTTACCCAATATTAAATAGCAAATAGAAACATAATTTATGATCCTAGTCAGACAGCAATCTATTTGTTTCCATATGTGTCAAGCACATTTAACGTCTGCCTTTTCAATTCCATTTTGGTATCATGGCAGATCCAGTTTTCTTCTGCTCCTACTGCTCTTTCCATTATAACATCTTGTTTCTTATTAGGGTTCAGGTATCAAAAACTGAAAGGTTCTGGAATGGAATGGGAAAAGAAAATATTCACATTTATCTCAATCCTGGGATCATTTTAACTGCTGTCATATGCTATTCAAGGAAATCATTTTGATAGATGATTAATAACAATAAAGTGTATCCTACTGAATTCCATGTCCTTTATAACCTGTTTTGATTTCTCCTTCCATGAATATACTTAAGATACAATCTATTTTTTAAAAACAAGAGTTACCTTAAAGGAAAAGTTGTACAAATATGGGTTAAGATGGTGTCAGCATTATTAATTTGGTGACCGGCCACAAAACTATATACAGTATTTAGATAAGCCAGTATTTGATAAAGTGGTCTATCGTCTTTCTCTAAGTAGCATTAAATTAGCTATATAATGCATCATCTTATGAGGTAGGGGAGTACCCTCCATGTGCTTACAAAATATACCAGGAGAAAAATAATCTCTCTGATTAAGTTATAATAAACTGCTAACATCATTAAATGCTAAGCCTGAGATAAAGTTTTCAACACCAAGTTGGTGTGGAGCCCCAAACTGCCAAAATTGGAGCATTACAGAACTCTTACACGGAGGTCTCTCACACAAGTGTTTTTCATGCAAAGAAAACAGTGGCTGGCTGTGTATTAAATAGTTAGGTTCAAATAACTTAGTAGTAAGTACTTGTGTCATAACAACTGTCCTCAAAAAATACACAAATTTGGGGCGCCTGGGTGGCTCAGTGGGTTAAAGCCTCTGCCTTCGGCTCAGGTCATGGTCCCAGGGTCCTGGGATCGAGCCCCGAATCAGGCTCTCTGCTCAGCGGGGAACCTGCTTCCCTCTCTCTCTGCTTGCCTCTCTGCCTACTTGTGATCTCTCTCGGTCAAATAAATAAATAAAATCTTTAAAAAAAATACACAAATTAAAAGAAAAACATTTTATTTCTTTCTTAAATAACCATAATTACTTATTAATGAGATGCATTCACTTGTTGGGCCCTACGCAATTTCTCAAATGTTGGTATTAAACTGGATCCTGCCAGCCTCATTTCCTATTGGACACAGATCTTCTTGTGGTACTTACTTTTTATCATAGCAATGGCTAAAATTCCAATTTCATAAAAATATGACATCACTGAAAGGAATGTAGCCCAATCTAATATGCTGAAATTGCAAACTACCTCAAGCTAGCATAGTTCACAGTGTCAGACGTTTAATATCGTTGTGTTCCTTTAAAGTTTTAAAATAACTCATGGTACTCTTCTGAGTTTGCTGAGGGCCCCAGGGTGCCTCAGCACCTAGCCTGGGAACAACTGTCTTAGTATCTTCTGGCTGAAATCCTAATTAAGCTACTTACTTTTCATTTTAAAAGCCTTAAATTTACCCAATTCCTCTGACTGACAAAATAAATAGATCTGTGCTTAAATTGATGACTTTTAACTATCTATACCTTCAGGTTTTCTCCCAGAAAACAACCTTGAATTCTGTGGGGACCCAATTTTTATGAAGAATCCAACTGTGAGAGAAAACTATCCCCCAGTGGCAGTAACATCCAAGCTCATGATTCAATGATCCTCAACAGCACAACCTATCAGAACTTTCCAGATGGGAAAAGAAAGTGAATAGATATCTTAAAAGATAATATTCATTAATATTTTATCTTGGGGAAAATAATTTTAATCCTTTTTCTCATGATAATAAAAATAAATATTAAATTACCTTGATAAATGACACTTGTGGTCAAAGAACTACAAATATGGACATATATTTTAGGAATATTAGTAGGGATATATGGGTGGGCGAGGCATTTATTTTATTTATCTTTTGAGAGAAAGAGAAAGTACAAGGTGGAGGGGGTGGGGGGTGGGAGGGTGGTGGAAGCACAGGAAAGATAAGCAGACTCTCTGCTGAGCAGCGAGCCTGATGTGGACCTAATCCCAAGAAGCTGAGATCATGACCTAAGCTAAAGGCAGATGCTTAACTGAGCCATCCAGGCGCCCTTTGGTGAGGGTTTTAAAATCTTTTTGCAAATAAGTTGGTAGTTTTAGGAACACAAAAATCATCTTTTTAATGCATACCCTTTTAATTCCATTTGAAATTTAACAAATTAAATATAATAAAAATAAATCAATGCAAAATTGACTAATTTGTTTTCCTCTCAAAATAACTTCCACTTTCCCCAATTATCAATCAATGCCATGGGTAATAAAATTTATCCATATGTTAGATCTATCACAGCCACATACTTTAAATATATTGTTTGCTTTTAAATTGTACTTTATTGTTAAAACATCAGATGTAAGCATTATAAGAAAAAGCTTAATGAAATTCATTATTTTCTCTCTTTTAGAAATGACATTGAGGATATCATCTACTACTTCAGACAGTCCTCCTTATGATGATCCACAGAAGTAATCTCTCTGTTCTTGCTATCAAAAAAGCTAAAAACTGACTTTTCCATATCAATACTGTATTGTGCAATAGGTTGCCTGCGTTCCTTTCTCTGGCCACAAAGAAAATACTCAGCAAATTAACATAAAATAGTTTTCAATATGCTTCCCTAATAACCAAATATGCCATTCCAGAGCCACACTGAAGCTCAAAGAAAAAAGAAAAAAAACTGATGGTGTTAATTCATTCATTCTCTTCATTAACCCAATGATTTGTCAGAACATATTTTAATAAAGCTACTATGTATGTATACACAGGAACTGCATTTTAGAGTATTAATCACACCAAAATAACTCTAATATAATATATATAATGTAAATTCTCGTGGTAAAGTAAGACAGATGTCTAGTGACATTATCAGTACTAGCAGTTAAAAGTGGTATTAATAAACTATCTGTGTCATAAAAAGAACTCAAACTTGATTGATTTATAGTTTTAATCCAATGAAACTTGATTATAAATTTATTCTAGATTTAAACATTAAAATACCTGAAATATAAGTTATTTTAGCTATTGACAGGAACATAAACACAGTAAGTAAATAAAAATTGAAGTTTTAGGCACCATGATATGTACTGGGAAAGGAAAGGGAATGGATAAAGTTTTATATGAAAGAATGCACCCAGTATGTATAATAGGGCTGTCCAATAGAAATATAACCCAAGCAACAAATTTCATTGTTAATTTTAAATTTTCTAGTGGCCATGTTACAAAAGTAAAAATAAATACATGAAATCATTTTAAGAGTACATCCAAAATATTATCATTTCAACATGCAATTAATATAAAATACTTATTCCTGAGTTATTTTACATTCTTTATCTTATACTAAGTATTCAAAATCTGGTGTGTATTTTATACTTGGGAGTACAACTCAATTTGAACTAGCCATATTTTAAGTACTCAACTGCAACATGTGGCTAGTATTTATCAAACAGTTCAGGTCTAAAGATAACAAAAAGTTCACTCTGAATGACTTGGTTGGATGTTTGCAAGGTATCCTTAATCTGACTCCCACACAGGTCTTGTTTTCCTATCAAAAATACTGTTTTATTCTTATGTTCTATAATTAAGCAATATGAAAAACATCTTTTTGAGTTATAATTTTACAAAAATTTTTATCAAGTCAAATAACAGAAAAAGAAATTCAAAAATATACTCTAAAGCTAAAGAGAAAAAACTCGAAAGAAGTCAGTTTTCAAAGCACAAAGTGACAAAAAGATGAATGCTAAGGAAACAGCATTTGTTTTAATTCACTTCTGAGAAGTGTTTTAAGCTTTACAGGGTACACTAAAACAGACATAAAACAGCTGAAAGAGATTTTCACTAAAAGGAAAAAAAGTGGCAATTCTTATATGATATTCGGATTTATATACAACATACATTTTAATCATAATAAATTATTTGCACCTCACCTTAATGAAAGCTGCTCTCAGTGTCTGAGCTGCTGACAGGTTTACTCGTTCTAGCTGCAATATAAATTTTAAATCACTATTAGTACCAATTTCCTTAGAAAAGGTGCATTTTTGATATTCCATTCTATAGTAATAACTCTGATACATCCATCATTTGATCAACAAAAATACTTGCTAATTATTCTAAATCACCTTAATTCTTCAAATACAAAGGTCATCTAAAACTTTCATTAGAAACCATGAGAAATTGAGGGATGTATGAATTCTTCATTCTTTTTAAAAACAAGACACACTCTACCTTAAAATTGTATTTAAGATGAGCACAGAATGCAAAATAATATCAAGTTCTTATAAAAAGAATAAACATATTTACTTCAATTACTGAAAATAGGGTTCAAGACCAACTCTCAATGCTCTGTTGCCAGTATATGGCAAATTGGGTGAATAGAAATGACCAACACCAAGAAAACATTTATTATTTAAGATTCTTTGTATTTATTACCTTACTCTTTTTTAATTATTTTACAATCCCTCAGCCAGGGATTAAGTTGAGGTTAGTCTATTTTTTTAATTAGCAAACAGCACTGACACAAGGTTTGACAGTAATAAAGACTGTAGATCATCTGTCCTCTATGTTATCTGGATTTAAGAAAGGTTACCTAAAATACTGAATCAAAAGTTCAATCCCAAAGCTTTTAGTTTTAATATAAAATATGTGAGGTTTACAATTCTGAAAGATACATGTCCTGGGGTCGCCTGGGTGGTTCAGTGGGTTAAAGCCTCTGCCTTCGGCTCAGGTCATGATCCCAGGGTCCTGGGATCGAGCCCCACATTGGCTCCCTGCTCAACAGAGAGCCTGCTTCTCCCTCTACCTCTGCCTCTGCCTGATGCTCTGCCTACTTGTGCTCTCTATCTAATAAATAAATAAAATCTTTAAAAAAAAAAGATACATGTCCTTATTATACACTTTACAGAATTCATTTTTCAGAGAACCAAAAAAAAAAAAAAATCCATTTGTTGAAAAGTTAAATGTTAGGCTTAAAATAACTACCTTCAGTTAAATTCCAATTTTTTTAGTCCCTAAAAATTGGGCCAATTAACTCAGTAAAACTCAATGCATGTATTTTTTATTGGGGACAATATTAAAATGTTCAAAAACAATGTTAACTTTTGTACGATTTTTATGCAAGTGGAGTCTTTTCACAAAAATCTTATGAACATATCATACCTTGCAATAAATATTCCTTTCAACCCCTTGAGGCAATAAATGTAAGTTTTCCTTTACAAACAACATACATACACATATATATCTAAGGAATGGCCTACACCTTATTAAATCACTTTATTTTCTAAACAAGACAGAAATGTCAAGAACCTTATCTCCCTACAAGTTATGCACCTTAAGCAAAAAAGCAACAAAATGTGCCAAGATAAATACTTTATCTCCAAAAATAAATAATAGGCCATTTAACTCAGTTTTAAACTTGGCTTCTATAAATCCAGTAAAATCTAACACTGCCTTAGTAGATAAAAGGGAAGATAGAGGAGGACCAGGTAGGAAAATATAGCAAAAAAAAAAAAAAAAAAACAACAAAACAAAACAAACAAACAAAAAAAACCCCAACAACAACAAAACCCCTGTGAAAATAAGCTGCCACAAATGAAAAACTTTCATCTTCTATGGAATTCATTTAATTGTAATGAATCCTATTTAAGATTAAAATAGTAATACAGCTCTTCTGATCTCAAGTTCTTGTTGTGTAAGGGAGGGAGAGGCAGACAGACAGGATGAATGTTTCCACTCTGATAGGAACCATTTCCTTATTTGGGTTTACAGCACACTCTGACCTCTTTCAACAAGTCAAAGGTCTGAGTTACACGTGTACCTCCAAATATCAGCATTACTAACTCATTCTGTACTGCCCTGGCTGGTATGTCAAAGGGTCAAGGGAAGTAAAAAGAGGCCAAGAATAGTCCGTGAAGAACTAATAAAATTAGCCAAGACAGACATTGGATTTCTAGATTAAGTTTACATATGTGTGTCTTAGAAAAGAAAGGGAAAGGCCAGACATATACTAAATCAAATCCGTGAGCTGTGAAGCACCTCAACCAGAACTCTGCTGGGAGTCATTCTGGGATACATTATATATCCACACATCCTGCAGTAAATCCACTAGGCTTCATTATGCATATGATACTCCCATTGCCCAGGGAGCACCAGGCATACAGGCACCTATCTACTTTTTGAATTGAACTTAATCTCTCATCCATAAATTTATCTAAATTATTCTTAAATCTATTTATAATTTGCAGCCTGTAATACTTAGCACAATATGTTTTTATCTTCCCTAATAAAAAGTGCTTCCCTGTTAGATCTTTAACTAGTGATGATTTGATGATAAAATCACATCCACCTTACCGTTCATGACAGTGTAAGGTTCTGGCAGTATCTTAACAATTATCATTTACTTAGCAGCAGTAATGAACTTTGTTATATATTTTCACAGAGATCATCTCATCCTCACAATCTATAACTAGTTATCATCATCTCTATTTTATAGAGGCAGATATTCAGTTTGTATAAATTTACCTAGTATTCAACAGCTAGTGCGTACAGAGGCAGGATTCATAAGAAATCTGTAGGGCTCTAAAACTTGTGCACATGCCACTTAATGCTACCCTGCCTCCCCGAATTCACCCTTTCCAGACTGGCATCAACTCCCTCACTGAATCTCTTCAACTACTTAAGAACTAACAAATTCCTGAGTTTCTACCATGTGCAAGTCAGTGTGAGAGATACAAAGAAATGGATTACAATCCTGGAATCCCAGAAGATGACTTTAAGTAAGCAGCTACATGGAAACTGATGGGATCACTGTCAGCTGAAGTAGAAAAAAAAAAGTCTTTAGGAGGTGAGATCTGAACTGGTCCCTGAAGAACACAGCCTCTTAACATCACCTTCCTGGGCCATTTGCCCACTTACGGGTTTCTTCAGGGTTGGTTAACACATGCACGAGTAAAGTTTTTATGTGAGTTTAGAACAGAAAAGAATTTCCATTTTGTTTCTAATACTTCCACTAATTAGTCCAGTAATTTTTTTTTAAAGATTTTATTTGTTTACTTGACACAGAGAGATACCACAAGTAGGCAGAGAGGCAAGCAAAGAGAGAGGGAGAAGCAGGCTCCCCGCTGAGCAGAGAGCCCAATGCGGGGCTAGATCCCAGGACCCTGAGATCATGACCTGAGCCAAAGACAGAGGCTCAACTCACTGAGCCATCCAGGCACCCCAATACAGTCATTTTTTTAAGCTTTTGAGGTAACAGCTGTTGCTTAGGGTATCTTTAAAGAGCCAATGCAATCATTTCTTAGTAGTATTTGATTGTGAATTCAAAAGAGGAGGAAGAAACATACAATTACACCTTGCATTAATGGGTATCTGGACAAAAAGAGGCCTTCCTCGGGCCTCAGCCGTCTATGAATTCCATGGCACCAGTAAAAGGGTAAAGGGAAAAAAGAGAATAAGCACAAGAGAACAGGGCACCTAATCTCATTTCACCAAAAAAGTAAGGAAAGTGCCTCCTGGAGTCCCAGCTAGAAGAAAGATAGGCTGAATGAACTTAACAGCAGGGCTCTCACCCCCCCACAACACATTCTTCCTATTCTGTTCTGTGAGCTCCTCCTGTAATGTATACTGGATAGCTTCTGACAGCACTATTAACTGTAAACTTGGTCAAATCTAACTTTCCATAATATTTATAAAAATATTTCAAAAGCTTACACAAAATTTTGATTCCAATCAGAGTGCATTTATTGCATTGGTCCCTCCAAAGGTACCGGTTCATCACTACTTTATTTTCTAGTTATCAAGCCCAACTCCTACATCCATAACTGAAAAAAAAAAATCCATTTAACTCCTTGGTTACTTAAGTTTTGTAGGTCTCGCATAAAATCTTTTGAAAGTATTCCTTCCTTAAGTTCAAAATAATGAGGTTAGTTAGTTCTGAATTATCTATAAATTTTGCTTTCTCAAAATCAGTAATGATTTCTCCATGCTGACAACCTTCTCCCCTCCCCACAAAAACTATTGAGTCTATTCTTTAAAAGGAATCAAACAGGGCCAAGACACAAGAAAACAGGGCACCTCGGTGGCTCAGTTGGTTAAGCATTCAACTTGATTTCAGCTCAGGTCATGATCTCAGCGTCCCGGGATGGAGCCCCTAGCAGAGCTGGGCATGGGAGTCTGCTTGTCCCCCTCTCTCTGCCCTTCCTCCTGCACATGTGTGCACGCTCTTTTTCTCTCTCTCTTAAATAAATAGACAAATCTTAAAAAAAGAAAAAAAAAAAGACACAAGAATAAAAGGTACATCTCTTATAACTCAAATGAAAATGAGTAAGTCAGATTAAAAAAAAAAAGCTAGAAGGTAAGTAGATAGACTCAAGAGGCCACCTATTAACTTTTGTGCTGCCACAGAGAAGACAAATGCAGTAATGTGTTTTAAACATATTAAATGCAGTAACTGTTTCTAAAATAATCTATTTCTGGGGTTGCCAAGTTGTCCAGCAAAAAAGGTAAGGAGAGCCACCTATTATAAAAATGTTTCATTAAAAATTGCCTACTAGAATGTGAAAGTCTAGGGAATGATCACAATTGATCAGAAAATTGCCCAAAGACTTCCTGGTACTAGTCTCAGTACTACAATATGTTAAGTCTTTTACTTTACAGAGTTATGAGAAATAAATATATTACTGTTTATCATCAGTTTATAAACAAGGAAAGAAATATAAGACTACATAGCCTAGAGTAAGGGGCAGAGCAGTAATTCTTATGCAAGATATTAACTATGATCACCTTTGGATGATAGGACTGCAGGTAAAACCCATGCCTTCACTATGGAGAGGTATGTTTACTATGCTTCAATTTGGGGGTTTGATTTTTTTCTTTTAATTAAAAAAAGGATAGTAAGGTATATGAAGTTGGAGAAATATTCCCAGATTTCATTTGCTTGTTGGAAAAAATTAAGAGTTGTATATTCTGCTGAGTTGGCAGAAATAACTGTTGGATGCTTCTGAATAGAGTAGTAATTACTTACTCAGAAGTACCATTTTTGTATCATTTATAAACAAGCCTATAAACCTTGGCGATCTAAAATTTATATTTGGTTGCAAGATTTTTTATTCCTATCTCAAAACACAATACAGATTTTTTCAGAAATTATACTTCACCTTAAAATAATTCCTCTAAAAAGTCACAGGAAATGATGATTCATGGTGTATCTTTTCCTGGAATGAAGAACTGAACTATACCTCTCTTCTCCTCCATACGCAAAGAATCAGTAGAAAGTTATACAGTACATGAGAACCTGATTTAAGACTTGTCACAAGACTTCTATAAACTCATTATTCCATAAGGTAACCAGGAGACCTATTTGACAGTACATTTACAACACACGCAATATACTTGGACTCTGAACTCTGCAGCAGCTGATTAAATAAGACTACCTCTTTCTCAGCTGTCTTGGCACAGCTTCATTAAGTTTAGCAAGCATCAAACTCCCAAAATGCCATAAATAACTTCCCTTTGTGAGCTGGAGTAACAGTACTAAAATTTCCCAGATGTAAGGATGCTATCTAAGGATACTACCTAAAAATCTGTTCTACAAGTTGACTTCAGACCACCATTGTTACTATTACGGATGTTATGTTAGGGTGAGAATGTATAAGTTTTTTAACTCTTCCAATACACTGTGGACAAAATTAAGTATATCATTTAGCTCCAGAGTTAAACATTCATCCTTACTCTGATACTATTTTCTCTAAGATTAATTTCATAACCATTTTATCTTTAAATCCGTATAGCACAAAAAACAGAGTCAAACTAAATTCTAATTTCCCCATTAGTAGATCTATAGAAAAATCTATGTTTGAACTACGGTTAAATATTAATGTTTAACTGACTAGGTCTCTTATTTATTTTTTTAAAAGATTTTATTTATTTATTTGACACACAGAGACACTGAAAGAGGGAACACAAGCAGGAGGAGTAGGAGAGGGAGAAGCAGAACAGGCATCCCAAAGCAGGGCCAGATCTCAGGACCCTGGGATCATGACTTGAGCTGAAGGCAGATGCTTAACAACTGAGCCACCCAGGCAGCCCTAGGTATTTTATTTTAGATGTTACATTAATACACTGGAATGTCAGACAATAATGCTAGTATTTTATTCTTTTCAACCAAACACTTCACATTTGAAGGCATAATTATTTTATTCCATTCCTAAACCAAGCCCCAGATTTGATATCTCTATCAAAGAGGAGACCTACTATCACAATTCCTAAAAGCCTATTATCTCTGAACACTTGTTTTTAAGTAACATGACAGAAATAATTTTTATAAAAAGTTTGATACCATAATGTTAGATCATAAATTCCAGAACTAGACCTGACAATCTGACACAGTATCTCTCAGTCTGCTACATCTAGCCATTTCATTTTCCAATTCAGTTTTAACAATTAATTCTTGAACCAACTATGAAACATTTGGGAACACGTTCTAATTCTGGGCCACTAACCCACATATTTTTTTAGATGTCATCTGGTGAGAATCATTGCCTTTATTTCTAGAAAAGATTTACCAGTCCATTCATAGCCATTTCCTTTTCTTTCAAATTAATTTTTCTTACACATGAATAAATTAGATAGCTCCAGTATTAATTCCAATAGTTCATTTTATCAGAATCTCATATTCTATATGACTATTTTCTAAAGTCAAGATTCGAATAAAATCCATTTTCCTTATGTACGCAAAGATCACTCTAGTTACCAAAAAAAACTTCTCACTCCTCTTCACTAACTAGAGGATCAAACAGAAGCTCTGCAATGTAAACCGCCCTTCCTTCAGGTAGTGACTCAAAATACTAGATAAATACAGAAATGCCCTAAACAACTTAGCCCAATAGCCCACAGGGGTAGCTACCTATAGAGACCCAAGAAGAGGGAGCACCTCTGGGTAGAACTGCCATAATGGTTCTGGAAGTACCTGAGAAGTTAAAACACTAACCATCAATATATATTACTTAACAGTTTCAGTGACGATCTTCTTACCTCATCCTTGGTATAAGGATAATTAAATAATGCATCTGCTTAAACACCTGTGTAAGATGTTTAAGAAAATAGTTCTCTATGGTTAAGAAGAGATATAACGCCTTTTTCTTTTTCACATGTCCAGACCCTAGCAGACTACTCAGCAAATAAATGACATTTAGTAAGTACTTACTAAGCAAAACTGAAGCACTTGTTTCTAACAATAATTATAGCTTTGTAATGAATGGGTACATATTGGAACAAAGTGCGGGAATTAATTACTGGAGTGTTGGCTATACCTACCAGAGATGGGTAGTAACAGCCCTGAAAGAGTGCCTCCAATGCTACCATAGAATTAGTATAACAGGGACAGGTTTTTCAAAAGATGCCTCCTATTGCTTCCTCTTTAGTGAAAAAACTTCTAAATTTCCCAACCTCCTTTGCAGCTAAGTGTGGTCTTATGACTAGGTTCTTGCCAATGAGATGTAAATGGAAGCCTTGTACAGCACTTTCAAAAAGGTTACTTGAAGGAAGGTGAATTGGCTGGAAGAACACCCACCTCCTATTCCATTTTTTTGTGTGTGTGCCTTCCAGACAACAACTTAGGACATGATGAATGGAAATTCAGCAGCTATCCCACATGCTGAGGTAACCCTGATAACGGAAAGTAAGCACTAGGATACCGAGCCATAATAACACTAGCACTGGACCACTTATAGCCACAATTTTTATGCAAGAGAAATAACTTTTATATAAGCCAGTTTCTGAGTTTTCTTTTATGCTCTCTGAATCTAATAAGACTATTTGATAAACAGCATTTAGAATTTCAAAATATATGTCTGAAATGGCAACTAGGTCCATGATTTCCAAGTTGAAGAGGATGAATCACTCCTCACTGTCCCCAAGACCTAAGACCACAAAAGCATCAAATACATTATTATTAAACCTACTGTGGGATAAAGGGCTTTGAAATCCAGAATCTTATTCTGATATAAATACTTTACAAAAAGGAATAAAGTCACTGGAAATGACGAGGGTTTCCAAGCTACAGCAGCAACAATAAGGTCAATGGCATGGATAGCTTTATAACTGAATAGCAAAACAAAAACAAGAAGACCCTAATTAAATGTACAGAAAGGTTAGGGGTGAAGCCACTGAATTTGGAACCCCAGATTTTAGTTCTAGGTAATTTCAGGAACACCATTTCACATACTAAGAACTCGGTTCACCATTAAAAGGAGGGACATGATTAAATAATTTCTAAGGAATTTCCAGCTCTAATTCTCTAACACCTTAGCATATTAACATTAAATTAAAATAAAACCCAAAAATGTATTAAGTCCTAGAAAAAGCCCTCAAATAAAAAGGCAACTACATCTTCTCTAGATACTAAAGCAATGGTATCTTCCATTTATCAGTAAAAATATGTTTTGTCTCTACTGACTAGAATTCATTAGGATATTTTTGTGCCTGCTCTTCCGGCTACCTAATATGTGTTTATCCCAAACTCAACTGTCTAACCCTTATTTACCTCTTTTCGATCTTAGCATATATGTCTCATCTTCAGTGAAGCTGGTCCTGACCCCTAAAGAAGGTTCCACCAGCTATTTTATTGAACATACGATTTTTGGTAACTTCACAGGACTTATCACAACTTTCCATTTATGTAATTACTTGTATTCTCTTGTTCAACATCTGTCTCTCCCTCTATAATGAAACCTCCAGATGGGAAGCAATATATCTAGGTTCCTCCCTCCCCACTGTTTTATGTCCAGTCCTGGTACAATGCCTAACACACAGATAAAATTCATTTATGTATTTGTTATATGAAGAAACAAACAAACAAATGAATAAATGAGGCAGGCATCAAGAATTTAAGAGATCATATGAGAAATGTTTACCCACTTACCTCATTAAACACAGGATACATGACTGCATAAAGGGGCATAGAAACCATGGAAGTGGTCTCAGCTTCATTCTTCATCTCTTCCATTGTCATCCTCATTCAAAAGCCAACTACAGTAGAAAAAGCAGTGCTAAAATGCAGAGGAATCTTCATTCACTACAGTGTTTCTTCTCTTTTTTGTGATAAAATAGGGCACAAAATATATACTGACCTGGTTAAAAGGAAAGAAAGAACAGAAATTTACTCTATTAAGGGAAAAGTACAAACACCAATAACTTTCTTTGCCAGTGTCTCTATCTTATGAACAGCTGATGTGTTAATGTATCTTGCTTGTGAGGATACCCCTGATCAGTAACACATCTCTTTTCCTCCTCAGACTCAAGAATTTGCCCTTTCTTACAATTAATTTTCCCTCACTAGGTACTAATTCACAGAGCTGTGATTCACGATCCCACTCATCTTTAACTGAGAGTGCTCCCTGAAGCACCATGGAATAATGATGCATCTAATTCCAACATATATGCAATCAAAAAAGTTAATACAAGAAATTATCAACAAAGTAGAATTATAGCACTTGTATATAACATAAAACTGTAACTATGAAATACATAAAGCATAAATGTTTATGGAGAACTTCATTAAGAATTAGGAAAAAAGAATTAAAGGTGTTTAGAGTAAAATCTTTTTGCTAATAGTTCACTGATTTTGCCACCTAAAAATAACAAAAACATAGCCAACCACCAGAAATTTAAGACAAATCTTTAAAAAACTGGGAAAAGTCTACCAAATGTGGTCTATTTGGGGATAAAATGTTATTTAATTTTGCCAGTGGTATTTCTGAATCTTTGTCCAAATCTCACACAAAAACGAAGTAGAGGGGCACCTGGGTGGCTCAGTGGGTTAAACCCTCTGCCTTCGGCTCAGGTCATGATCCCAGGGTCCTGGGATCGAGCCCCACATCGGGTTCTCTGCTCCACAGGGAGCCTGCTTCCCCCTCTCACTGTCTGCCTGCCTATCTGCCTACTTGTGATCTCTGTCAAATAAATAAATAAAATCTTAAAAAAAAAAGTAGAACGATCCATAGACACTGATAATTTGGCATTAAAATACTGAGAATTCAACAATATGAGAGAAATTTGGCCTTGAATAGTTAGTTGAGGAAGTATTTTTTTTAAGAGAAAGCAACTGTATTTATTTCCTTTGCTAGGCTAAAAAATGAGCCTAATTAAAAAGTGAGAGAGTAATATTAGTGACATATCTGTATTTCAAACAATGTATATTGGTATACATATTTTAAAAACATCAATTTTTATTAACTTCTACCATTTTTAAAGCATTTTCAGATGATAAAACATTTTTCACATGCTTTTAGTCCTCAAAATTACATTAACTGTTATTCTAACCTTACAGAAAGGCAGGTTCTGAGATGATAAATGATTTGACCAAGAACACATATGCAGAGGCCCAAGACTTGATCCTAATACTCTCTATCCAGACCTAGTAAGTCCGCATTAAAAAAGAAGAAAAAACAACTAAGTCTGAAGTAGAGACAAAGAACCTCAGCTCATCTACCCAAGAAAATACCCAGAAGTTATTAATTCACTGAATAAATTTATGTTTAGCCCCTACTCTGTAGAAGATGCAGTGGAGGGGTGATTAAGATGTGGTCCTAATCATTAAAACTTATCTGGGCTGGACTGTGGAAGACCTGAGCAGTTTGAAAGATACAATCAAAGGTCTGAGTATGCAGAGCTTCAAAAAGCTCTAATAACCTGTCCCATTTGAGAACTGCTTACCATCCTTCCATAAACCTTAACCAGTTAAGGGGAAAAGGACACCTATGGAAACCATTTAGTCCCATTTCTGGTAGTTCTAAATATGTAAAGTTTTTTGTTTTGGGGGTCAAGCTGCTCACTAACCTCACAGAACCAAGTCAATAAATAAAAATAAGACCATTCCTAAGTTTATTCTATAGGGTATTAGAAAACTATTACCTGATCAGATCATTTATTTAAGCAGACTGCTTTGGTCATACTGTTAAGGATAGAATGGAGGAACATAAACTGAGGGCAGGGGAAACTTAAGAGACCTAGTATAGTTATACAAAAGACCCACTGGACCTAAGCAAGTAGCAAGAGGAAGAAGGTAAGTATCAACTGTGAATCTGCTGTATCTATTTAACTACTTAATTGGCTATGTGGTAATCTACTTTTCCACTTTAGAAATAAATTATGAAGATTTTTTTCACAGTAAACTTGGAACAAAAAAAAAAAAGAAGCTGAAATGCAGGGACAGCAGTCAAAATGAAATAATGGATACTGGATGCACAGTATAGACAGTAATTGAAGGCATCAGTATCAATGGAAAAAAATAAGCGAGAAATAGAACAGGGCCGACACCAGAACTTGACGAGCCATCTCATGGGGTAACAGAAAAAAAAAAAATCATTCGTTTATTTAACAAATATTTATGCATTACCTATACAGAATTAGGCCTAGGACTAGCTATGGAGCAGTGAACAATACAAGACAGTCTCTGACCTCATGGAGCTTGTAATATGAAAGGAAAGCCAGAAAATGAACAATTGTCAGCACATACAAGGGAGAAGTGCAGATGCTATACTGCTATGGGAGAATTGGGTGACAGAACCAGCATCACAGACACCAGGTGTTTCAAAGAGAAGGTCGTCCAGAGTTTTAAATGCTCCTGAGCATAGACAATAACTTTTAAAAAGTTACGGGATTTCTTGATGAGGTCATGTATAATGCTCACAGAGTAATGTCACTTATATACCAGGGGACAGAACTACCTACCTGCAGGAACTGAGACAGTGAGGTGGTGAGAGAGGTGATTTCAATAAAAATGGGGTGAATTCCTAAAGTAGGCTCAACTGGATTATTTTTGTCTTTTATTCTTTTGAACATGTATGTATCCCTGCATATATAAAGGCAGACAGAGTGAAGGGATCCTTAAAAGTAGCTAGAGTCACTCAGAATCCTGCTGGCACCTACCTATCTAACCCACGAAACCTGTTCAAATACTTAATTTTTACCTTTTGTAAATCGTGGCATTGAAATTTCTTTTAATTGAATCAATAGTACTGTCCCATGTCAGGAGGTTCACTTAAGATATTTATGATTCAGATTTAGAAAAACCAAACATATACATATATTTCTTGCCTCTAAAACTAACTTACAGTACTAGTAGCTACTATGTCATCAAAAAGAAAGTGTTAATGGGGTGCCTGGGTGGCTCAGTGGGTTAAGCATCTGCCTTGGGCTCAGGTCATGATCTTGGAATCCTGGGATCAGCCCTGCATCAGGCTTCCTACTCAGCGAGGGCTCTGCTTCTCTTTCTCTTTTTCTCTCTCTCTGCCCCTCCCCACTGCTCGTTCTCTCTCTCAAATAAAGTCTTAAAAAAAAAAAAAGTAAGTATGATAACAATACTTATTTTTTTTAAAGATTTTATTTTTTTATCTGACAGATAATAAAGATTTTATTTATTTATCTGACAGAGATCACTAGTAGGCAGAGAGGCAGGCAGAGAGAGGGGGAAGCAGGCTCCCCGCTGAGCAGAGAGCCTGACTTGGGCTTGATTCCAGGACCCCGGGGATCATGACCCGAGCCGAAGGCAGAGGCCCCAACCCACTAAGCCACCCAGCTGCCTCATATTGTAGCAATATTATGAGCTAAATAGGTGTCTGTCTTACATCACATTTATCTACCTTTTAATACTGTTTCTATGGAAAATGTTTAAAGAACCAAGTTACAACTGAACTTCCCAGAACACACATTCACAAAACTGGGGCCACTCATAGTTTCATCAATGTTTACATGAGATTAAAAAATCAACAATTTCAATAAGGCTTTTTAAATATGCCAATTTTAGTTCAAGTTGAAATATGCTGTCATTTCTTCTACATGCTTCTTTATTTGAAATGGTTCAATAGACAACCTACAATTACTCCAAGCAACAAGGAGCCTGTCAACCTGAAGAGCAAGGATCAACTGAACTGAGCAAGAGCCTGAGGCCCTACCCCTTTGAGGTTTCTTCCTTTCACCACGGGTGTCACCACAGGCCCAGGGCAGGTGGGCAGCACATTACCAGTTTCAACTCCCTAAGGGATACTGGTTTCTGAGGTAAGCGCTCATCGTTCACGCAAAGCCAACTGAACCCCTAATCCCGAATCTGGAAAGGCCTTAAAAAGTCACCTCATCTACCATGCAGTACAACAGAAACCACAGTCCAAAAAATGACTTGCCATGGTTATAACTGCTAAGTAATAATAAATAAAAATGTAATGTGGGTATAGTGGCAACAAGAGAAGAACTACTTAGTTTCCCATTTCCAATGTGTCGCATTAGGAAAAAAAAAAGTTTTCATTTCAAAGTAAACTTTGTTTCCCAAGGAGTTAGCATCACAACATTTTTAAAAAACCAAAATCACAGGTGTCAATAACTTAAGACAAAATGTATACTTTTAAGCACACTTTACTTCAAAAACACCCTCTGTATATGGTAATACCATACAAATAGAATGAGCAACCAATTCATTTATACTTTCCCCCTTATTTCCCTGAATGTTCAAAATAGCAATACTAATTTCTGACACAAAATGCTTAAGTATTAAACACTTCCTGCACTTAAGACAATTACTATTTCTTTAAAGTGAAGGGAAAACAGGGGCGCCTGGGTGGCTCAGTGGGTTAAAGCCTCTGCCTTCGGTTCAGTTCATGATCCCAGGGTCCTGGAATCGAGCCCTGCATCGGGCTCTCTGCTTGACAGGGAGCCTGCTTCCCTTCCTCTCTCTCTGCCTGCCTTTCTGCCTACTTGTGATCTCTGTCAAATAAATAAAATAAAAATCTTTAAAAAACAAACCTTTTAAAAAAATAAAATAAAGTGAAGGGAAAACAAAAATAGGTTCTTGGGCATTCTACTGTCAAAGTCTTAGTCTTAGGAGTTTCTGTCCTGACCTGCCCAAAGAACCAACAGAAGTCTGTTCATATAAAGAACTATACTCAAATATAACTTACGGATCAGAATCAGCATTTCCTGTGAGAGCTTCATTTTAATCCATCTGGGCAGGAGATAATTCTAGAACTAAAGTTATTTACTCAAATATAAGGAGGGGATAAGCAAAGTCCTTGGTACTGAAATATGCAGTTCTTGGGGAGAAAAAGAAGGCTCCTAAATAAATTCTACCCTTAAGACATCTGTAGGCAGGTGTAATTGTCTTGTTTTTCTTCAGAGTCAAATCCAAAACTTAGCCCTCTCACCTGGTCTTAAATTCTTATAATTCCTTTAATCTCTTTCCTTGAAGAGGGAAAGAACAATTGATTGATTTTTTTTTTAAAGATTTTATTTATTTATTAGTCAGAGAGAGAGAGAGAACGAGCACAGGCAGACAGAGTGGCAGGCAGAGGGCGAAGCAGGCTCCCTGCCGAGCAAGGAGCCCAATGCGGGACTCAATCCCAGGTCGCCGGGATCATGACCTGAGCCGAAGGCAGCCGCCCAACCAACTGAGCCACCCAGGAGTCCCCAACTGATTGATTTTGATTAGACCCCCAACCTATTCATGAACATTTAGCTAACAGAAGTTTATTCATTCTGGCAGTAAGCAGAATTCACGTTTATGACAACATCTGTATTTCTTTTTCCCAACAGAGACATCAGTCAGTGTAGAAGGTACACAGCAGACAATAAATGTTTGTTAAATGAACAAATTAATGAGATAAGAGATGGGCAATTTATAAGCTGAATCAGTCTTGCTAATACTTTCCAAATATCAAGCCTAGCAAAATAAAACACAGAAAGCTAATTAATTCTATTAACAAAGTCTAATTTACCAGTCACATTTACCAGATTTTACTACTTCTTGCTATCCCAAGTTCTTCCTAGTATGTAAGCTAAGAGAATATTAGCATCAGATGACTGCAACTAAAATCAGAATTTCAACAGAAATATACATGAAAACCAAATGAAACTAAAGAAAATAAAATAATCACAGATTATACATTCTAATGTCTTTTATTAGGGCTGCTACAGTATCTTTTAGATCATGGGACAAAATTGGCATGTAATTTAACAGTTCACAAAATTCCCAAAGTGCAAGAATTTCCAACATAGGTTAGCCCTGCCTTATACATAACCAAGATCCAAAAAGTTATCCAGCTTTCAGCATAAAGCAAAACTTTCTCTATGGGAAAGTGGGCAGGAGTAGTGTAGTTTCCAAATGGATGACCTAAGCCATCACAATCACTTTGGTCCTTATTAAAAACATTCCCAAGATGACTCAATCAAAATCTCCAAGATAGGGTCCACGAAGCTATATTTTTAGCAGACAACCCTGACGATTCTCATGAATAGGACAAGCTGGAAACCACTGGTAGGGAAAGAACAGTGCCTAGAGTCAGAACATCTATCTGCCAAGGCCAGGCTCAAGGATTTGGGTAAAACGAAGTACCTGAGACAGGGGTTCTTTTTGGTTCTAATTTTGTGCAAGTTTCCCTTAATCACTGGCCTTGTTTTCCGAACAGAAACAAAGAGGGAATAAAAGTCTATCACTTTAAAGACTCTGGTATTCTAAAATTTCAGTGATAAGAAAATGTTATTACTGTGATCTACTACAGGTTCAAAAGATCTCATGGGAAACTAAAAAAAAAAAAAATTTTTTTATCAGATCACAAAAACTATTTATGAATTCTAGTAGAAAGAGCCTGCCCAATAGTTGGCTGATTCAAGGTTTCAAATACCTGACACACTCTGCGTTCTCTCAAGCACCTCAGATCGTGAATCATACCCATCAGCCTCGTAGAGAAACTAAATTTATTCTAAGGCTTTGTAGCTCAGTCTGGCCATTTAGCACAGCTGAAAAGGTGAGCCTTTGATGATCACAACCTACCTTATAGGGCCTTCTCACCTCAAAATGTAGCCACTTTTACAAGAGACAAAATACTTCGAGAAAACTAGGAAAAAGGGAGGCAGAGGAATAGGGCTGAGTAGATCCCACTTAGCCCAAAATAAGCTTAAAACCTTCAAGATATACCTACATCTATCTCCTTCCTCTGCAAATTATATTTTCTATAATCAAGGTCTTCCATATGTAGCTTTCTTTTTTAATAAGGGTATGTGGAACTCAACCTCCCTGAGCATGCACTAGAACTAGTTCAGTTTTTACAGAATTTTGCATTTAGGGACATCTAGAAACAATTCCTTCTTAATGGTTCAGTGTAACATAGGACACTCTGTCACCATATTGTTTACATATATCAAAATTTTTTCTAGACATCTTCAAGATATCAGTGGAGAATATGCGCACAGCTATGGAAGAAAAGCCTAAGTATTAGCTCTGAAAACAAGGGCTCAATGCATACTGTCATTATAAACCATCTTTTATCTCTGAGCAAGGCACTTCACCTCTCCATGCTTTAGTTTCTTTTTTAAAATGAACAAAAACCAAGCTGCATACTTGTAAAAGATGAGGTGATTTCTAAATCAAACCATAAAACCTCTATATTAAATACCTGTAATTTACTAAACACTGTGTTTTTGCACTCTTAAATAACTATTCAAAGAAAGCACACATTCCACTATGAACTATCACTTCACTGAAAGGTCTAACCTCTCAATCAAATTTTTAAAGGCACCTCTTTGTTATAACACAATTTCCTGGTATCTGACACCACTAATGGTTAAAGGACTCCAGCTATGGTTAAAAAACAGGATAAAAAAGATAAAAGTCTTCAGTATCTCTGTAAACATGATTGGCCAAACAAGCATTTGCTAAGCTGTTAATTAAGAAGTTAAGTTTTTAACTAAAACATCATCTGAAAGCTAAGATGTCTTTGAAAACAGGTAAGAAGGGCAAATTAAAACACAATGACCCGTAAAGGAAAAATGCAAAATGTAAAAGTGCTCTAAATTTAACTCCATTCTTTTATCTTTCTTTGTTAATTCCCATATGTCTGTCACAGATAAGTGTTTCTTTACTAATAAGCAGACTTGGTTCTAAACATAAAATTACAAATCAGTCACTTAAAACTTAACGATTTTTTCTGTGGAGAAATAAGATTCTAAGAAACACTTCAAAATCCACAATGTTACCTACAAGAAAGTAGGAATAGGACTGTTTCTACTATACTTAGCTAACATTAATAGCACTGTCATTAGAGAGGTGAGTAATAAGCACAGTGATTCGAGAACCAGAGTTGCCTAGATTCAATCCCTGATCTACCACTTACTATATGGTGTGACCTGCGGCAAGTTATAACTTCTCCGTGCCACAGTCTTCTCACCTATGAAATGAGAATAAGTCTCTCTCTCTTAAGGCTGATATGATGATTCAACAAGTTATTACAGATAAAGTGTTCAGAACAGTGCATGGCATACAATAATTATTCAATATTAGCTATTACAACTACATTTTAACCGAAGATGAAATTTCAGATCTCTTTCTAGAAATCAGGTCTCCTGTACAATCATCTAGCCAGGGAAATCAAGGATGCCTGAAAGCCAGATAAAGAAAGGTAAGTGATTTTAAGCCTCTTTAAAACAGTGGACTGCTGTTTTCAAACAAAATCTTTTATCAAAGAGAGATAAAACACACTCAACTGTTCATCTGTCCAATAAAAGGATGAAGTAAGTAGTTTACCAACCTCTAGCCCCTCCTTCTCATAGCTCTTTAGCAACTCTCTCTCCACAGCTGGAAAACTACTGCTCTAGGACAATCAGGACACAAGCATAATAATAATAAAAAAAAAAAAGGCATTATGAAGAGAAAGGCGAATGAATGATCCCAAAAGTAAGGTTAAGTGCTGGCAAAAGCCTTTCTGGGCCCAGATTTTTCTATAACTCAGTTCTATGTCTCAATCTCTCACCAATAAATTTACCCTTACTCTTGTCATATGCCTATGCACTTAAGAAACTTAAACGTTAAGACCCTAAAATTTTAAAGTGAAAATAGCCATTATATATTATTTCATCCAATCTCCAAATTTTACAACTTAGAAATGTCCACAGAAATTCACATTAAGAAACCAAACAGAACGGTGATACAGATTTTAAACAAATATGCTACAAAGCTACTACAGCCTATTGTTCAGCACATGTTACTAGTCCACCAAATGAACTACTTCTAGACTAACCTGCCCTGACCTTTACATCATCCATGGGTCAATCTGCTTACAGCCACCCCCCAAATTCCACATGGAGTGTTTGAAGACTGAAGCCAGAAAGAGTGGGGCTCTGATTTAAGGTGGTACTAAGCAGTACAAATTTGTGGATTTTCAATTTGGTGCTGATGAGACCTCTGACTCACTCACCTTAAAAGTTAACTGCATCATGTCAGTTTGCATATTTTGCATATTTTTTTTTGCATATTTTGGATAGCACAGTTTCTTGTGGGGATGTGGGAGTATTATTTCTTAGTAGAGAAATCTATAAAGTGGACAAGAATTAAGTTTTTCTACACACAGATGGGATAGTACAGAGCACTAAGTATGCTCTCAAATTTGAAACAGGGACCTGAGTTTCAATTTTTGCTCAGCTGGGCGTTATCATTTAAATTATTCATCTCTCTATACTGAGAAATTAATGAAAATATTGGAGTGTTCACCTTACATGGTATTAAGAGTACTAAAGAGTACATGGTTATTAAGAGTAAGTGTTCACCTTACACCTTACATGGTTATTACATACGAAGCAGTTAATACAGTGGCTGACACACAATAAGCATTTAATTCATATTGTTACATTTTATTTATTTATTTTAAATATTTTATTTGACAGAGGGACAGTGCCCACACACAAGCAGGGGGAGCAGGAGGAGGAGAAGTAGACTCCCAGATGAGCAGGAAGCCCAACGCAGGGCTGGATCCCAGGATGCTGAGATCATGACCTGAGCTGTAAGTAGACACTTAACTGACCGAGCCACCCAGATGCCCCAGTCACTGACATTTTAGACAGAATTCTATGAACCTGACAGCAAAAGGACTGAAACTAGGGTGAGGCCAAACAGACCACTGAGAGCACAAAACTTGGCTGACTTGCATGACACAGAGTAAGTGCCTCCTTAAATTTTGTACCCTAGGCCCCTCATTTACCTCACACTAGTCCACAGAGGCACAGCACATATACAATGACAACCTCTTATTGGTATCCCAACATCAGAAAGGTCACTTTACATAGCATATTTTAAAAATAATTTTCTCCTCCATTTGCGAAAATGGAGGCATAAAATACTTGGATCACCAGAAAAAAGTTACATATCGTCCAAAGCAAGCTACATAGTCTTAGAATACTTAAAAGAATTTAACCATCAAGCCTATGTTAAAATTACTTTTTATTCTCTTCATGTGAACAGATCAACTTTAATAGAGAAAACTGGCCCAGAGGTAGACTGGGTAGCAGACTGAAAATAAAGATGCAATCAAAGACCTCAAGATAATTCATAAAAGGGCATAACCTATAGGATAATAAATAGCTGACAACAAAACCAAAGGGCTCGTTATCTCCGAATTACCTAATAGGAAATGGGAATAATAAAAGTAGCAACAACTGGCTTCCAAGATATTTCTGCACAAATAATTCAGGAGAAAATAGTACATCTCTTTAGTTGTGACAATCTTCCATTTTTTCCTATTTCAA
Organism: Enhydra lutris kenyoni; assembly: GCF_002288905.1. NCBI lineage: Eukaryota > Metazoa > Chordata > Mammalia > Carnivora > Mustelidae > Enhydra > Enhydra lutris. The sequence goes on along the minus strand of NW_019154086.1, from coordinate 22,649,187 downwards.
TGCCTAAATTTTTGTTAAAATCCTAGTCTGAACAAAATTAAAATGAAAACATTTGTTGTAGGGCAGGAAACAAATTCAACCCCTTGAATATGTGCATCTTTTGTTATAAGTTCTTAACCTAGCGGCTCATTAATCAAATAATGCGCAACTGAGTAGCCATTAGGTGTCTGAGATGTATCTTTCTATTTTCCTTTTTACCGGTATTTGTGATCTCCTGTTTTAAATACGATACAAAAGCTTTTCTCTAAAATCCCTTAGAAATACAACTAAACTTAAACCTTCATACTGTTTCTGTGTTCTCTATGCTTGAACGTACAATTTAAGGAGACTGTACCACATGGGTTAGGCCCACCTGCTCTGTATCACTGGCAATCTTAGATTCCATTTATCTTAACGACTCTTAATTGCCTAAGGTCCTCTACCAAATGCAAAGTGTATTTTCTTTACCTTACCTTACAAAATTTCTTTGCACCAATACACTGCCACAAGGCACTCAAATGTTGATAAAACTGTGAGCTCCAGACAACAAATTCACTGGGTCATTTGTTTAAAACTAGGTGCTAATACGGACAAGGTTTTATCTTGACGATGGCATTTAACTTCATTTTTAGCTCTGCATCTCAAATACAAATGCTATTAGTCACATACATATACACACACACAAAATAAGGGTATCTGCTTGTATATATATTTCCTCCTGTAGCCTTCCTTTCAAAACTGTAATTATTTTTAAGGAGGCACACCAACATTAAGATAGGACCTGAGAAATCTAGAGTTTTGACAACACTACCAGAATGCCAATTTCATTATGGATAAAGCATACATTATTTCTGAATAAGAGACTACAGCAAAATTCAAAGATTTTGGAATTAAATTAATTAAACCTTACAACACTGTGAACTGGTATATGCAGGAGTTGCATCCTAAAGGCCAGGTCTGACTCCTCTACCATTCCCAACTGGCTCTGTGGTAGTAACCTCATATTAAGTCTGAGACGGGAGAAGGGGTGTACCATCTTAGGGTTTTGTCATTCCTTAACTCCAATTCCCACTAGAGTTCCAGTTCATCCTGAAGACAGGTTGGCTGAACGAGGCAGGAAGGCATGTTTTAGTACCAGAGACCCTATGGTAAGCTAGAGAAACTTTTTTTTTCCTTTTCTATTAGCTCTGACCCAAAATTAACAAATGAGCAGATGCATGCATCACTTAATATGCAATAAAAGGGGGGGGGGGATAAAAGAGGTTAAAAAAGATAAAAAGAAAGAAAAAAACTAGAAAAAATATATATTAGAAAGGCTAACTGCCCATGTAACAATCTTCCCATCCCCTTCCCCTTCTACCCACTAAACGATAAAAGCGTTAAAGAGAAGCTTTATTCCTTTCTCTATTTCCTAGTAGCTAGTGCAGTACTCTGCATAGTCAGTCGAAGTCAGCAAGTTTTAGGCGGAGATGTGGTGATGAAAAGTCAGAAAGAGTCCATGCCCTTGAGGGCGATGCAGTGTTGCAGACAAGAGGAACAATAAAGAAATACAACATGTCAAGCTGCCACTTTGCATAACTCCTCAAGCACACCTGCCTCATATTACACATATACTTACCATACACAAGTTCAACACGCATGCTTAACACTTCTTGAAGAAATCAAAAAAGAGAACTATTGAAATCCAGATGATCATAATTCCATTCCACGCGCATAAGCCCCAGAATGGAAGATAGGACAGACATGGCTACGCTATTCCTCCTGTCAGATTTGGAGACACCGTATCCTCTCACTATGAACAGGTCGCCACATTATTATTCCTGCGTTATACATATTACTTTTCCAACATGGCTCTGAATAACAAGTCAAATGCTTCACCTACTACTCAAAGGAGAAGTAATTCTACCCCAGTGCTAAAGAAAACCGGCTGGGAAGTTATGTTAGTCTCCAACGTGCTAAATCCCTAAAAGACTTTTTCAAGTAAATTTGAATGTAAGAAATTTTTGCCTGCCATACTGGCCTCAGCATCTAGTATTAAAGTTCTCTGTAACTGCAACTTTAAATCTAACTGCCCCCCCATAGAGCTCAACCAGTACACCATTTTTATGGCAATGATTCTAAATACAGTCCCTTGAGTGAGGCAGCCTGGATTCAAATTCTAATTCCAAGCAATTGCTGGTTGTATAACCTTGGGCAAGTTGCTTAACCTCTCTGTACTTTGATTTCTCCCATTTAAATTGGGGATAATAGTGCCTCTACTCCTAGGACTGTTGCTAGGATTATATGACATCATGTGGCTTAGTACGATGCCCAGCACTGAGTTACTGCTCAATAAATGCTAGCTACCAGATTATATCCCAGCTTATTCTAAATATTTAGGTTAATTTCACACACAATATATACTCAATAAATATTTGACAAATGAATAAACCAAAGTATTATTAAGCAATCTATACTTACTTCTAGTAAACTTATTTCCAAGGGATTGGCCTGAGTAAACAGTAAACACTACCATTTAATACACTGCACTGCCGTTACCCAATACATCATAAGCTTGCTGATAAAATCCTCTTTTTCTTTTCTTTTAAATAGCAACAATTAACGGATTCCAAGCAACTACAGAAAGTAGATTTTTTTTTTAAAGATTTTATTCATTTATTTGAGAGACAGAGATAGCTAGAGACTACAGGCAGGGAGAAGAGGGAGAAGCAGGTTCCCTGCTAAGCAGGGAGCCCAATGTGGGGCTCGATCCTAGGACCCTGGGACCATAACCTGAACTGAAGGCTGAGCCACCCTGGAGCCCTGAAAAGTATGATTAAGAATAAACAGAGTAAGCTCACTTTTTGAGTAGTTAACAAAAAAAGAAAGTTTATTTAAACCAAAAATATAAGGGTAATTTTGAAAAGTAAGATTGTGGGGTGCCTGGGTGGCTCAGTGGGTTAAGCCTCTGCCTTCGGCTCAGGTCATGATCTCAGGGTCCTGGGATCGAGCCCCATATCGGGCTCTCTGCTCAGCAGGGAGCCTGATTCCCTTCTTCTCTCTCTGCCTACCTGTGATCTCTGTCAAATGAATAAATAAAATCTTTAAAAAAAAAAAAAAGAGAGAGAAAGAAAAATAAGATTGTAATACTACACTACATCAAAGATGCAATTAATTTTGTAGATAAAATTTAAAAACTGAATTTTTCATTTTCCTACAAAAATGGACCTTTCTGCAAATAAATTATTTCTAAATACTACAATAAAGTTGTTTTCATTGGTTACACTGTGTGTGCCCCCCCAAAATCAGTATCTAAGACTGCCACTTTCTATACATTCCAAATGAAGTAATATATACCAAAAAATTCAAACTTACTTCTAAATCTCCTTTACAGGAGATTATATATTTCATGGTAAATATTTACAGTTTATTTACTATGAAATAAGCTGAAAACTTGAAGTAACATTACCTATTTTAATGACCCTGATAACCCAAAAACATGTAAAAAGCAGTACTTTTCAGCTTTATTCTCCACATATTGGTTAAACTAGGTAAATATGAATTTCTTGGCTAAAAAATACCATAAAAATTTTTTTAAAAAACATAAAAACAGACTTAAAAAAAAAAGTAAGTTTAGGAATTATTAAAAACTTACATTTATTAATAAAACCTGGGAGCATTATCAAATTTTAAAGCCAAATACTAGCAATAATTTTTTTGACAATCTCTCTTAGGAATGGGAATTGGTAAATTCTTGAAAGCATTTAAGGTTACAGCAACTCGGAGCTGTTCAATTTATTCTATGCAATTATTATAGTACCACAAAGGATTATTTAATTTGTTTTTACAACCAAAATCTAACACAAATTTATCCCTGAAAATGGGTTTGCATATTTTTAAAATAATGATCATTTAACTTTCATAAGTATCTAAGTTTAAAGCAAATAGGACCCAGTGAAATATGAAACTTTCCAAGAAGCTCAAAATCTAAGCTCCTTTGAAACAAGCATGACTCCATTTTACAAAGTCACTTTGTCTAAAGCAGATGATACTAAAAGTAAAATTCAAAAGAAGATACCATGGTTAAAAAACAGAATGAAACAACAAAGAAAAAAGAAAAGCATGGATTCTGTTCAGGACAAAATGAGATCACATTAGGGAAGCACAGAATCCATTAAAAGTTTGTTTCCTCCACATCTGTATTTTGTTATCATGAATGTTGCTTGCAAAAAGCAAGACAGAGATAAGGTCTCCAAAATGTTTTGTTATACACACAGTTTGCTGTAACAGAAAATGACTCCTTTGTCATTTCCCTACAGAAAACAATCTCTCCTGCTTTTAGAAACCTCCTAAAAGAACAAACATCTTTCTACTATTTATATTATAAAACCTCTGTCGTAAGTCCTTTCATCTAAGGGTGGAAAGCAAATCTGTTTTACTTATTTCTGTACTTCTGTCCCTAGCAGAGTGCTGGAGGCACTGTGCATGAACGCACTCATTCAATTATTTACTCACTCATTCAGCAAGTATTTACTGAAAACTTACTTGTGCCAAATACTACGTAAGTAGTGAGTGTGCCAGTCACATGACAAATGAGAGTCCTACCTAGGTAGCTTATAGTCTAGTGAGGGAGTCAGACATTTATCAAATAAGTAAAGAAATAATTAAGTTCCTATTGTGATGATGCTACAAAGTGAAGGTGAAGATACACTGGGAACTTACTATAGTAAGTTCTAATTTTAGGAAGAAGGGTCTAAGAAGGTCAGGTAAGGTTCCTCTGAGGAATGACATTAAAACTGAAATCTGCAAATTAACTATGTGTTTTGCCAGATTTAGGAAAGGGAGGGAGAACAGTCCCACAGGAGATGGAATATGTACAAAGGTTCCTAAGTCAGGAAGGAACTTATGTAATAACTGAAAGGTGCAGTAAATAAGAAAGGTTGGGAATAAGTACAGAGAGCTTGAAGGGAAGCAAAGGATGAACTGTCAGCATTAAAGAAAGAGTATGAGGGGAAGAGAATTTGAATATTTAAGTCATTTTAAGTCCTCTTCTCATATAAAATAAATTATTTTAGGAACCCAGTCTTTATTCTATAATAGTAATATCTATAACCAGAAGACCTGGCTTATACCTTAATCCCACCAATCACTAGTTTCATGACTTTACACTTAACTAATATGAACGTCTTCGTTCTCTGTGTAAACAGGTACTCAATTATTTTACCTACTGGGAATGCAATGATAATACAGAGTCCTGTTCTCATGACCTTCTACCCTCAACAACAGATGTATATGGGAGACATCTTAAGTCCTGTAAGAGATGATGTCCAAAAGTGACACAAGGCTCCTGCAAAACCAAAAATGAGAACAAATGTGGATACTGGTGAACTGCAAAATGTTATAAAAATACAAGTATACACATAACTCTGGGAACCCTAAATTCTTCAATGTGCAGAGATCCAAAGTGACCACAGTACACCAGCATGTGACTGAAAGATGATAAATATAATAAAAACCTTACTCCATCACTGCAAATAGATGAAATATCAAAACTATAACTAGCCTAAGAGATGAAGAGTAATGACAGAACTGAATCCAGGACAAAAACTAACACACACTGAACAAGTACATTAAATTAATTTTACTTGTTTCCAAATTTTCCTGACTTTTAATTCAAAAGCTCATTCCACAACCTCATAGCTGCATTCCAAAAGTTAGAGAACTCCCTTGATACTTCCCCCAACAAAAAGGAAATGCCTACACTGCCACCTAGAAAACACACTAATACTCTTGCTTTACTATCACTAACTCATGTTCAGTTTACTTGCACTCTATGTAAACTACCATTTCCTCTTGTAATATAGCATAGAGCCAGTTATCCCCAAATAATTTTGTTTAGGTGGTCTTCCTTCCTTGTATATTGCATTACTCATGATGCTATGTTACTCCAATACTTCCTACTTCATTCTGTAATATTGTATCTCTATTCTATGTTAAAGGTTATATTAATTTCCCTGGGACGCCTGGGTGCCTGTTAGTTAAGCGGCTGCCTTCAACTCAGGTCATGATCCCAGAGTTCTGGGATTGATCGCATCCGGCTCCTTGCTCAGCAGGGAGCCTGCTTCTCTCTCTGCCTCTGCCTACCACTCTGCTTGCTTGTGCTCTCTCTCTCTCTTTGACAAATAAATAAAAATAAAATCTTAAAAAAAAAAAAAGGTTATATTAATTTCCAGACCATCTTAACTTCAATCATACAGGAACAATACACAATATATGATCCTAGAAAGCATTTTTGTATTCAAAAGTTAGACACTGTTAATATTCGCAGAATACATTCAAAAAGCAGAATATTTCAATGGTCAACTTATACAATAGTAAACCAGGATTAACTGCTAGCTATCAGTAGATACTGAATTATTGCACATAAACATCACAAAAGAAATTCTGATGTCAAAAAACACACATCTAAAATTCTATTAAAGATTTAGTAATATTCATGAGCTATAAATGGCCACACAAACAATTATAAAGGATAAGACCAGTACAAGGATACTGCTTCGTGCTCAATATAAAATATAAATGTCCAATTTTCCCATCCTTCAGTATAAATAGGATGAATTAAAAGTCATTTATAATGCTAAGAAAAATAAAATAAGTAAGCACTTGATGATTTTATACAGACATACAAATACACTGAAGTCAAGATAATGAGGGGAAAAGTAAAGAGAAATCAACAAAAATGTGATGTTAATTCCAAGAAATGCAACGTAACTTCTTTTCTAGTAAGGAGCACACTAAACTCTCTTGATGCTATTATTAATTGAAAAACGTATTAAGTAAGTTTTGTGAAAGAATTCCTACACTACTGTCGTCAGTTTTACAAAATCAAAGTAAAAACCGTCAGTCCTAAGGTAGGCAGGAAAAGGAGTAACTTCTAAAAGGTAAAGATGGGATGTATTTTTTTTTACATTCTCCCATGTCATTATCTAGCGTTTGAAATGGTGGTACAGTCCTTCACTTAGGATACCCGTAGTAAGTAGGCTGAACACTCATTCTTATTCTTCCAAAAAGTCAGAGTGTGTCCTTGTTCTACTGAGGAATTTCTCCAACTCAAAAAACTCTTCACCTCACAAAGAGCTTCTCAGAAATACATAAAATGCCTTACTTTGCAACTTCCCCCACTCACTTCAAAAAACCACCAACCTCCCTACTCTCTTTCTGGTGCGGTAGCCCTGATCCGAAACTGGATTACAACTGGATTAGATTCAGATCAGTCCCTACGTGTGTGACCTTGGGCACTTCACTTATCCCCTCAGTTTCTCATCAGCATCTGAAAACTGTGTCTTTGAAAACAGAACGGGTGTAAAGATACCTTTGGAATTACACCTAAGAGGGTGAAGGTTTTCTGCTTAGAGGCAAAATTACCTCCTTAGAAGGGCCACATCATGAAACTGGAACTGAATCCGTAGCTCTCTGTTAACATATGACTCTTCTTTTACAGTTCTCCTCTTCTTTCAAAGGGCATAACCTGAGTCACCCTAAGAGCAGACTCCCAAGCGCCCCTTTCCTCCTCTTCTCCCCTATCCTACTTCTAAAGCAGGGGGAAAACAGCAGCCACATCTCCCCGCCCCAAGCCACACCTTCAGAGGACCCCACCCCAGACACATCCGCCCTCTCCCTTCTCCAGGGGCACCAGAGGCCAACCTCGCCCTTCCCCTCCCGCCCCCACCTAGAGGAGACTTCCTGGAGGCGTTCAGGCCCGAGCAGGGTAGGCAGCATTTACAAACCCGCTTTACGCCACTCGCGTAGGGTAACCTCGCTTACGCCCATAGGGCCCCGTTCCCAGCCCCGTCCGCTCCGCCTGCCAGAGCCAAGCCCGAGTGCCTCGGCCACGGCCCCTGTGTGACCCCAGACCTCCTCTGTTCCGCTGGGGGCTACAGAGACTGAGGTAGAAGAGCCACACCTTACCGGCAACTGGGGCACTGACTTCACTTCCCACCTTTGGAGCCCTCTTCAACTCCCGGATCAATTCACTCCGGCGACGCCGGAAGGACCCGAGAGGAACCAGGCGTTGTCCGGAATCCTGCCCAGCCGGAGTCGCGCAGGGGCCTATGGGGACTCGTAGTCCCACTCGCCAGCTTCGTCGGCAATTTCTGCAAAAGCAAGACTACAATTCCCGGCAGGTCATGCGGTAGAGCCTAAGGCGATGGGTGGGGACACTTCTAGCCAATAGCAAGAGAGTTCCCCGCCTTTGCGGGAGGAGGTGAGACCGAGAGAGAGGGTGTTCAAAAGGAGGAGGAAGGGAGGGGTCAGCTCTCACCTGCACCAATCAGGGTGCCGGGTCGGCCCTGCAGGCGACTCACCCATTGTGGGGGCGGGCTTGCAGAGCAGAGGAAGTAAGGGGGTTGGGGGGAGAGCTTGAGGCGGGTAACGTGGGGCGGCAGAGCTGTGGACGCTGCACCAGAGGGCGGAAGCACCGGGGGAATCGCTGGCGTAGAGAGAGGGAGCGGTGCGGGGATGCGTCCTGGCCGGAGGAGCAGCTTCCCTGAAAGTGGACCAGCCCCAGGCACACCAGGCGGCCAGACCTGAGGGTCGTCAGGAAGGGATAGTGTGAGCCTGGGTTTCTGGAGGCGGCGCGCGGGCGTGATAGGAGGCAGCTGCAGGTGTGGGGCCACTGACTGAGAAGAGAGGAGTTCCCAGGGGAAGGGAAGCGGCAGAACAACTGCAGAAGTGCAGGGAGCGGGAAGGTACTAGGGCAGCAGCTTCCCGCCGCCACCAGCCGGGGCAGCAGCAGGAACAGCAGGGGGAGGAGCAACAGCTGCTGAATTCTCCAACTAGAGGAGGGGGAGGCGGAGCTTGGGTCCCTGTGGCAGCCGGAGGCGCAGTCTGGACTCTAGTTTCCCGGGAGAGAGGAGAGCTGGAGCACGAGCGGAGCGGAGCGCAGTCCTCCGAGCATCAGCTCCAGCATCCCGCCAGGGGTTGCAGGTGTGTGGGAGGTAAGCGTGGGTGCTGCTTCTTCTGGGCGTCCTCACACTGCCCAGGAGAAAGCGTCTTCCAATAGGAATTGTATCAAGGCACAGCTAAGAGTCCCTGACTCGGGTTAGGGAACTGATGCGAATCCTTTTAGATTAAAGATGTACATTTTGGACTTTGTAGTGGGGAGAAAAAGCAAAAGGTGGCTTGGTTCTGAGTATTAAGGGCGTGGTTGGTGTTTTTGGTGTGAGTTATACCATTAAAACTGTTCTGGGAGATCTTAAGGTTGAGGGAAACCCTGCTAATTGAGGATAAGGAGGATGATATCTGGATAGGTGTGTAGCTGGTAAAAAAAACCCAAAATTTTGTCGTTGATATAGAATTACTTCAGAACTCTTTTACTAGGAAAATAACTTTGCATTCTTCTTCAGTGTCTACCCTGTACGTTGTTTTATCAGATTGTCCTGCTATCGACCTGGTTTCCAGGGTGGTTTACTGCAGGTTCCTAAAATTGAAAGAGATTGGTACTAAGGAAGCAAATGCAGGCAGGAATAATCAAGATGACTAGACCTATCAGAAGTATAACTTTGCCAGCAATAATGTAAAAACGTTTTAATGGATGGATACTTAGCTTTCCTTCCAGAGGCTCTAGAATATTGGAACAAAGACCAGGACTCAGCCTCCAGTGGAAACATATGGTGTACTTCATTGCTGCCCCTTATTCTCTCATTTGGGTCTGATAATAATTGTACATTTTAAAAAACTAAAGTACAAGAAAAACTGTGAGGATCTTTTCTGTTTAGGGAGTGTGTGCCAAAGGATTACCCTTGGTATGTGCTGTGATGTGTTTAGGCTTAAAACACATGTAATAGTGTCATAAAATCATAGTTTATTCTTGGTGTTAAGCCATGTGCAGTTTCTTTGAATGTTATTAAATACCTGTGGATGAAAATATGCTTTAAGGTAAAGGTGAAAGTCACACCTCCCTTTGTGTAACTATCACAAAATAGCAGCCTTTCTTTTTAGAAAAGTATGTAAATAGCTTTTTCCTAGTCATTTTCTTTTTGTTACAGAGGTCTTTCAGATTACATGGCTTTTAATCATAGTAGCATACTGCAGCACATTTTGCTCTGAAATGCTTTCATTGTGACAATTGTGTATTTCAGGATCTGGGCAAAAATAATCTGGATTTTCTTTTTTTAAAGTAGGATCAATACAATGGGGTAATTACCTTCTATTTTTTGTTTGTTTGTTTTCAGGCTTTTCTCATTTACTTAGGATTTTTGGATTTTATTTTTGTAACACAAGCAAAATTCCTTTTTGAAAAGAAATGGCCAGAAGGAATTCTTTTCATAGATTAAAGTTCTGTCCTACCGAGTGCTACTACTGATAAGCCTAAAAGACTTATCAGTGTACTTACTCCCCTCCAGCACCCCCTGCCACATTTGTAGACACCAGAGAAAAATACAGATGGACAGATCTTAGAAAAACATCTGCCTTTAGATTGTCCCCAAGCAGATCATGTATTAGAAGCAGCAGAAAGCTTGGTATAAAGAAAAAGCAACAGTAGCCACTAAACTTAGCCATGGTAAGGATCTGAGTTTATCTTTACTATATCACGGGAGAGTCTATTAATCCACATAGCTGATGAGACCCTATGTAAATGATTTTAGGAGAAAAAAAATGGGTATGGAGTATTAGTGAGGCTTGGAAAAGATTGTGTTTATCCTTATTTGTGATTAAGTGGATTGCTCTGAGTCAGAGTCTTAGAGTATTTCTTAGTCTCTGTCCCTGATTGATTTTGTGAAATAGAACGCTTGCTGTCACTACTTTATTTACCCCATGTAATAATAATAATTAGTAATAATATTGGCAATGAAGTTCTTTCAGAGCCTTTATTAAAAGATCTTTTGAAAGAGTTTGGTTGAGAATCAGTTAATAATCAAGTAAATGGGATAGAAAAAAATATCAAAACAGCTGAAATTCAGATGTACTTGGAATCCCAACTATTTCTGGGTCTTCTGCTCTGAGGTATCATAAAGGATAGACTCTCATTAGGAGTGAATGAGTTTGTGGTATTAAAGTATTGGATGTTTTGCCTGCTTCCAAGATTTGGATCCTCTTTAATTTGTCAGTGAAAGAGATTGGTTTCCTGTATCATTTGGGAGTAAGAGCATGTTTTTATAAGGGAGAAAATCATTAGCAATATATATAGTACTTCGATATTTGTGACTTTGAACTTGTCTCAAAAGATTTTAAATTGGTGTTCATTTTAAATCTCAGATAATCTGAAGACTTCTTGACTCTATGTTACTGGTGTTGAGATGATTCCATATGTGACAGTTTATAATTTTATGTAAAGTTCTTCTTAGGTTAAAAGCATATTATTTATTCTGCCCTTGATTTTTCCTGTTTGTGTATGACTATTAGTGAGCATATGATATGATGAGAAAGAAAAACCAACGGAGTGCAGAATGTCTCTCTGGACAATGCTCTGGGGATCACTGTTCTTTAGCCAAAAGATTTGGTTAATTTCAAATTATAATATGTTTTGAACTTTTTTTAAATTCAGATTTCTGACTCTAAGCTTATTGACTGAAAATAATTGAGTAGCGTGGATTTCTCATTCTAACAGGAGGATTCACTGATGCATGCAGCATGAAAGAGTGAGACTTAAAGATTCAAGATCACATGTTTTTGGTGTGTTGGGAGGGTGATTTATAGAAGGGGATAGATATGAAAAATTGAAAAATACTATTTGATAAACAGTTTGAGAAACTGTCCTTAGCAAAAGAGTAACAAGATTTGATCTGTTTTGTTAAATGCCTGTAAGTGGTTCCATGCCTTTTTTCCCCAATCATTTCTAGAAGCCTAATACCTATAGTTGGAGACAGTACTTTCCTGTGTTGTCATTTTATTTTATTTTATTATTTTTTATAAGGATTTTTTTTTTTTTAATTTATTTAACAGACAGAGATCACAAGTAGGCAGAGAGGCAGGCAGAGAGAGAGGAAGAGAAGCAGGCTTCCCCCTGAGCAGAGAGCCCCATGCGGGGCTGGATCCCAGGACCCTGGGATCATGACCTGAGCCAAAGGCAGAGGCTTTAACCCACTGAGCCACCCAGGTGCCCCTGTGTTGTCATTTTAAACTGGAGTTAGACTGACATTAATTCATTAGATTTTAAGTAATCATGGGTTATTAAAGCAAAGCAAAAACGATCTTCTGTGTATACATTCATTTCTGAGTGAATGAATTATTTGGATGAAATATTAAAAAGAAGTAAAAATGTAAAAGGCAGTTCTCCCCTTCATAACAGAGATCCTGAACCAGACCCTAAAGATGAGCAAGAACACTTCCCACCCCTTTCTACAGCAAACTTATAAGGTTAAATAGTGCTTTGGGGGACGAGGGTTAATTATTATACAAAGGTAAGGATTTGTTTTTGTTTTGTTTTCAGTCTTCTAATGTTTCCAAAATTCAGTCCTTAAAGTTGGGTAAGTGTATTTTAAGTAACTAAATTATTGGCTCCTGGAGACGAGATACTTCTTTCCTATCTCCTGCTTGTTCTGAGCATCCTGTGTCACGCTCAGCATGAAGTGGCCCTAGGACTGCTTACTGAATTAGAACTACTGACTAAGACTTTTTTAATATACACATTAAGACATTTTGCATTTTGACAGACAAGAGTTAAGTTGACCTTAGAATTCTAATTACTATGCATTAGGCTTTCTGAGAATGTCTTTGTGCTGATTGGCCTTTGCAAAAGTGTCCATTGGGTCCAATTTTATTTAGATGGTGTGGACTACGAAGACTGATCTATAGTTTTCTGTGCCAACATTTCTAAATTCATTCCACAGATAGGGAATATGGATGAGGGGAAAGGACTCTCCCACTGGTGTCAAACAAGGTCTGTGTTTTCTAGCCACGGAAGCATATGGCTCAACATCATTTTACCTAAATAAGATACCTTTGTTGAAGCTTACTCATGAAACACATATTTCATTCCATAAAAGCTAAATTTGTTCTTCTATTTTTCTGATCATTTCTTAAAAGAAAGAAAAAAAAATAAAAACAAGAAGAAAGGAAGTAGAACTGTGTTTAAGCTTGGGCATTTATTGTCTTTTGCGTTCAACCTTCCAGAACCAAATTAATCTGATTAGTGTTAGCATGAAGAATTCAAATGTTATTTTCCTTTCATTATTATAAGACCTGGAGAATTTGAGTTAATTATAGATAGTTTTTTAGTAGTAAATTTAATAATAGCAGATATTTAACTGCCTTTTCTTTGCTTTTTAACGTCTTTCTAGCATGCAAATAGAGAGTGGCTTAGAATTGGTGATTGATTAACCTTCCTTCTTCATGTTCTTTGGCATTACTCTTCATGCTTAGCATTGTGTCTTGTATTAGAGTTAGCTGAATTCATAACTGTCTTCCTCACCAGATGCTTAGTGACTTCAGAACTGAGTTTCGTTTACCTTTCTATTTAAGAGCCTTATATAAAGTCTATACTTAGTAACAAATTTTAAATATTTGACAGTCTGTAATGAAACATCATTTTCCATTTTTCACAAACAAGTACAACTAGAAGAGTGAATTTTTCATAGACATCTGTTTTAACATCCAATGCAGCCCTCTGCCCACAACACTTGCTTATATTGAGCTAAATATAATATTGGTGTCTACTCTTTGACTTTGTGAACGAATAGAGCAAACATCACTATTAATTGCAACCTTGCGTATGAATGTACCTTAAATATAAATTTATTAATTGTATGCCTTTTGGAATTTGGTCCTCTTTGCCTCTAAAGTTTTGCTGACTTAAAGATGTACTTTTAAGTAACATTCCCTGCACATTCATATGCACACTTTCTACGACTGTTTTTTTCCTTGACACAGAAATAGAGACTTAGGGAAAAACAGAGAAATGTAATATGAGGCTTTATCTTAACTAAAATTTAACTGGTCTTAGATGTTCAGCATTTAATGAAATGGTTACATTGGAAGGCCTGATTCAGGCTTCTTAATCCCAAATTATACAGGTATTTGTCATCTTTGAGTGAGCATGGGCAAGGGATGAATTCTGAGATTTGGCATTAACAGTGCACAGTGCTAGCCTTCTGTACATCATAACGGCAGAATGGTACCTCCAGCTCCAGCCCCTGTTTCAGGACCTCCTCCTGGTTCTGCCTAGAAGAGGAGCCTTCTGAGCTCCTCACAGCTCCTAATTTAGTGTGGGAAGGAAGGCAGCTAGAATTTATTTTGATAATCTCATTTTCCCAAGTATACTGTTTTTCTCAGATATATCTCATACCAGAGTTTTAAATAACAGTAACTCAAGTGTCACAAAGTGTTATCTATTGCACAATCTAGCAATTGAATGAGTACCTAACAACTCAAAGCCCATTTCCCTAGCATCCTTGCTTTTTTTGAATGGGCCCAAAACAGCTCAGTGGAATATCTTTGATATGTTGCCCACATCGGATTGCTTCCATCATCTTCCTGATGACCTAAATTTTGAAAAACTAACTAGTTTTATTTGAGGTCTTTAACCCTATGTCACTTGAAGAGTTAATAAACTTTATTTTTTCCACATTTTACTAGTGTGCTATAAATACTGTATTATGATATATAATTTTGCTATTTGTTTAATTGTTGTATACTTCATAAAGCAATCTAAAAATCATTGAAGCAATTAATTTTTTTTAGATATAGTCAGTCTTCCAGTTAAGAAACCTGTATAAAGTATCCTAAATTGCTTATAGATATTAAATTACTTGTTCTATGTTCAAAGCAGGTTAAATTATATCTTATATCCTAAATCATTTGACATATAATACTGGATAAAATTTTGATAATATCAGTATCCTTATTTTTGGTTTTGCTAAGTCAGGGAACTTTAGAAATTATATTAAAAATAAAATGCTAATAACCTAGAATCATAAAGGCCTAATAATAACTATTCATTTTTTTATTATAACAGGAGATTTAGCTAATAATTACTAATATAAAGTTAAACATTTTGAAGGAGAAGAAATCTTACTATCAAGATTATCTGAAAAGGCAAATTTTTACTCATGGCCCAAAAGTAGTTGACAATTTTAAAAAACAGTTTTATAGTATATGTCAATTAGAAATGCTTTCAGTTTTAAGTTTTATGTACAAGAACATAAAACAATAGGGATTTATCATTCTAGAACAAGAAGTAGTTGTTTACTTTTTGTTTGGAGGCTCAGTGTTGTAAGGCTTGTGTCCTCATACTCTTTCTTATGCTGGCTGCAAGATGGATATTCCTGCTGATCCAGATATCATATTCTAGTTCAGGGCAGGAAGAATAGGAATTGCTGTATGTCTTTTGAGTGTTTCTTTTAATCAGGAAATAATCGCTTTCCCAACATCTTCCTCCTACAAATGTCTACTGTGGACCTGCTGGCTGGCCCCTAGCATGCGGATGGCCCTAGCTTATTTAAGAGAGGCTGAGGTATCAAGAACTTTTGGCCTTTACGGTGGATAAAGCAGGAGAACAGTGGTTTGAGAATGATTAGGGGGTAACCAGTTAATAGTTTCCGCTGCTGTCTGAAAATTAAAACCATGTTAACTTTAAATTATATTTCTTGTCATTCTAACTGACTCTGCCTCATGTTTATTTTTTCCCCCAGGTTAGAAAATGCTAACCTTCTTACACTAAAGTTTTTACATCTATGACTACCAAACTTCAAGTCTCTGGGCAAAGGCATTCTTCAGAGACTGCTGATATCTCTGGTTAAAGGTCATCTGGCCCATACCACATTTAATATTAGTCTAAAACTTTTTATTACAGGCATAATAACACCTGAAATGATGATTCTGTCTACGTTAAACTACCTTAATCCTCAGGGTATCAAAGAATCTCCATGTAGCCTGCATTTGAGAACAAATGAAAGAACAATTGAATATTAGGTTCTTTTTAAAGAAGATTTGTTTAGCTACCTGAAAAAGCAAAATAAGCCATTGTTTCATAGAGAGGAGCTCACCCTAAAAAGTTTTAATCCTGGAATTTATTGTTATTACTCATTCCTTAAAATGTGAAAATTATTATCAACATCCATACAGTAATTACTACCTAAATTTTGACTAATTCTTACAAGGACACATCTTCGATTTACAGTTTTGATAAACTATGATTCCTTGGGGTTGGGAAGTCTGAGGAAAAAGTAGAAACTAAGAAAATGGAAACAAATACATAGTTTTTCTACATTAAAAAAGCCTCATGATCAAAGATGTTTACCATAGAATCTCGGTTGTATTACAGTTTTCTACTTTTCCATATCAACATCTTGTTTTTCAATTTTTACATTTCTATCATGTGATTTCAGGTGAGTGGCTTTATCAAAATTCTACAGATATGGTGATATATACATTTCTATACTACTTTTACAATCTGTAATATGGGGTTGGGTGCATAATAGAGATAAAATAAAATGTATAAAGTCACTTACTCCTTGGCATAATCTTTTGTCAATACAGTTAAAAAAAGAAGACATTATAAAAACAAGGATATGTGACTTAGGACTGGTATTACAATAGCTACTATGGTAGAAGTCCAGAAGCAGAAGAAATTGATCTAATATGGCAATTGGATGGTTTTGAAGAAGAAGTAGGGCAGTGTGGTGTGTGGGTTAAGAGCACAGGGTGGCACATTATGGGCTGCAGGCACACTACTTTTTTGGTAAATCAAATTTTATTGAAATACAGCTATGCCCATCATTTACATATTATGGAGATTGCTTTCTTGATACAACAGCAGAGTTGAGTCATTGTGACAAAGACCATATGGCCCAGAGCCGAAACTATTTCCTATCTAGCCCTTTTTAAAAAGTTTGTCAACCACTAGTTAAGAATGTGGGCTCTGCGGGGCACCTGGGTGGCTCTGTGGGTTAAAGCCTCTGCCTTCGGCGCCAAGTCGTGATTCCCAGGGTCCTGGGATCGAGCCCCACATCAGGCTTTCTGCTTGGCCAGGAGCCTGCTTCCCCCTCTCTCTCTGCCTGCCTCTCTGCCAACTTGTGATCTCTGTCTGTCAAATAAATAAATAAATCTTAAAAAAAAAAATGTGGGCTCTGCAGTCAAACAAAACTGGGTTCAAATTTGGTTTTGTAATCTGTAATTGACTCAAAGACTATTTATGTTGATACAATGAGGTTTCACACAAAGTGTACTGCAGAATACCTGGCCTGTTCATAAGTATTATTTTATTAAATGTTAGATTTTATTTTGTTATGATCTATTATTTTAACTGAACTGTAACTTCAAATTCAAATGAAAACTAAAAACTCTAAATTTAAGTACTCCCTACTGCTAAAATAGATGTTCAGGAAACTGGGAAGGGTGTCATCTAATTGTAAAACATTTTCAAGTGTTGCACAAAATATTATATAGGTACAATGAGATCAATGTAAAAGTGAAAGAACCTCAGTGTATGGAAAAGTAGAGCCCAAACTTTAAAATACAATTAATAGTGGACAGCATATTGAATATTGTATGAAGCCATGCCAGTCAATTGAAAAAGTCAATTGATTTTAGAATTTAGACTTATTAGAATTTAGAAGAAAATGATATTTAAAAGTAAATATACTAAAGAAGAGACCTCACTACCAGTCTCAAAGAAATAAAAGATTATTAGGGAACACTGAACAATTATGTGGTATAAATTATATACCCTAGATGAAATGAGCAAATTGGTACTTAAACACAAACTACCAAAACAGAAAAAGAAATAGAAAATATGAATATATACTCCAAAATCCTCAACAAAATGCTAGTAAATCAAATCTGGCAACAAATAAAAATTATATACTTATATACCATGATCAAGTGGGATTTATTCCAGGAATGCAAGGTTGGTTTAACATGAAAATGCATCAGTGTAATACACTGTATCAGTAGAATAAAAGGCACATAATCATCTCAATAGACACAAAAACATTTGACAAAACTCGCCTCATTTTCTTGATGAAAACTTTCAACAAACTAGGAATAGGAAAGAATCTGATAATGACATAAACAAAAACCTAACAGCTAACGTCATTCTTAATGGAAAGACTGAATATTTTACTTTAAGATCAGGAATAAGAAGGACGTTGGCTCCCACTTTCTATTCAACATTTTGCTAGAGGTTCTAGCCAGCATAGTTAGGCAAGAAAAAGAAATTTTAAAAATCTAGATTGGAAAGGAAGAAGTAAATCCATCTTTATTCATAGATGAAATTATCTTGTATATAGACAACTCTAAAAAATTCATACACACACATGAACACACGCAGAACTATTAGAACAGTAAGTTCAGCAAGTTTGCAGGATATAAGATAAAGACATCAATTATATTTCTATATACTGACAATGAACATCCAAAACCAAAATATTTTAATCCAATTGAAATAGCATCAAAAAATTACTTAGGAAATACAAGACTTGTGTACCAAAAACATAAAACAATGTACAAAACATCACTACAAGAGATGAAGGAAGACCTAAATAAATTGAAAGAGATACCTTGTGTTTATGGATGGAAACAATATCATCGCTATGAATCAAAATATATCGTTTTTGAAAAAATTGACAAGATCTTAAAACTTATGTGAAAATGGGGGCGCCTGGGTGGCTCAGTGGGTTAGGCCTCTGCCTTCGGCTCAGGTCATGATCTCAGGGTCCTGGGATCGAGCCCCGCATCGGGCTCTCTGTTCAGCAGGGAGTCTGCTTCCTCCTCTCTCTCTGCCTGCCTCTCTGCCTACTTGTGATCTCTCTCTCTGTCAAATAAATAAATAAAACCTTAAAAAAAAAAAAAAAACTTATGTGAAAATGCAGTGTACCCAACCATATATTTATTAGTAGAGTGGCACTGAGAGTCCAGAAACAAACCCTTAATTTTATGGTAAATTAATTTTTGACAAGAGAAAGGATAGTCTTCAACAAGTAATACTG
The DNA here is from genome assembly GCF_002288905.1 of Enhydra lutris kenyoni. Classification (NCBI taxonomy): domain Eukaryota; kingdom Metazoa; phylum Chordata; class Mammalia; order Carnivora; family Mustelidae; genus Enhydra; species Enhydra lutris. The sequence goes on along the minus strand of NW_019154086.1, from coordinate 22,630,303 downwards.
AGACAACTGGAAACCCACCTACAAAATAATGAAATTGGACCCTATTTCAAACCATGTACAAAAATTATGACTCAAAATGGATCACGGGCCCAAACATAAGAGCTAAAATTGTAATATGCTTGGAAGAAAACATACGAGTAAATTGTCACCACCTTGCATTAGTAACCAAAAGAAAATATAAATTGGACTTCATCAAATTTAAAACTTTTGTGATTCAAAACACACAAAAAAAATGAGAATACAAACCACAGAAAGGGATTAAATATTTGTAAATATTTAAATATATATGATATATAGTAAATATATACTTAAATATAAATTAAAATTATAAATGTGGGTATAGTTGACTCTTGATCAATACAAGTTTGAACTGTACGGGTGCACTTATATGTCAATTTTTTTGATAAATATAGTTGTAAAAATGTATCTTATGATTTTCTTAATATTTTGTCTGGCTTTATTGAAAAAAATAGAGTATATAAATATATACAAAGTATGTGTTAATTGACTGTTCAAGTTTTCAGTAAGGATTTTGGTCAACAGTAGACTATTAGTAATTAAGTTTTGGAGGAGTCAAAAGTTATGCACAGATTATCTACCATACTGAGGTCAGAGCCCCTAACTCCCACATTGTTCACAGGTCAACCGTATATTATAAAATTGAAGAATATATATAGGGAAGACTTATGGAGGATTGAATTATAAGGAACCCAGATTAGCAGATAAAATAGAAGGTAATAGTCTCATTTATATAATTTAGTCTCAGAACACCAGGCAAAATTAATGAACAGAGACCAAGATCTAATCACACTTTTTATTTTTTATTTATTTATTTTTAAGATTTTATTTATTTACTGACAGAGAGAGATCACAAGTAGGCAGAGGGGGTGGGGGGAGCAGGCTCCCTGCTGAGCAGAGAGCCCGATGCAGGCTCGATCCCAGGACCCTGAGATCATGACCTGAGCCAAAGGCAGAGGCTTAACCCACTGAGCCACCCAGGCACCCCTAACCACGCTTTTTTAAAGTTGTTTTTTCATTTGTAAGTTTTTATTTTAAAATGAAAGGGAGGGGGAACCTTAACTGCAAAGAAAAATAAAGGGAGTAGAAATCAGCTTATCATCAGACTTCCCTTCTGCAGCATTTAGTAATGAAAGGTAACAGGCCAATATGTACAGAATTGCAATGGAATAAGTTTATGATTCAAAACTGCTTATCCAGCTAGGCTGTGATTCAGTGTGCATAAGAACAAAAGAACCATCTTCTCATCACACAAAGGCGGACACACATACCACCATCACCACCAACAAAAAAATGCATGCTTACATGCTTACTTGCCAAATAATGATCAAGAATTCAAGATTGGGACTATGAAATGAAATATGACATTTATATAGTTGTTGCTATTGTTTTAAAACAAGGTGTTAAAATTAATTCTTATAAGATTCCTGTGGTAGGAAAAAGTTAATAAAATTCTGGATCAAATATCTCTGATCACAAAAACAAGGCTATATAAGAAAGCATATTAAATGCCTTATTGTGTAAATCATGGATTCAATAGATACTTTTTTCTTCACATTCATGGAAAATATATATTTTAGAACAAAGGAAAGAAATGCAATTAATGTAAAAAGAAAAAGCTAAACATGACAAAATGCTAAACACATACATTATAATTACTATTAGATTTAGTCCTTTATTAAAAGGTAGAAATTACCAGGCTGGATGAAAAACAAAATCAAACTATTAGGTTTTAAAAGAAACAAAGCTAGGCAATATGATACCAGTTTAAAGACAAAAGGTGGCAAAGCACTAATAGACAAAATTAATTTAAAAATATAGGGTGGCCATATTTTTCAAAACAAGACAGAATTCAAGGCAAAGGCTTTAATTTGGTGAAAAAAAGGTATTTTATATTGGCAAAGATGTAATCCATACTAAACATTGAATAGCCATGAGCCTATTTGTACTGAGTGTGTAGAATTAAAATATGTAAAATAATCTGGAAAAGACTATATGGCCTTGGGCACCTGGGTGGCTCAGTGGGTTAAAGCCTCTGCCTTCGGCTCAGGTCATGATCTCAGGGTCCTGGGATTGAGTCCCACATTGGGTTTTCTGCTTGGCAGGGAGCCTGCTTCCTCCTCTTTCTGTCTGCCTCTCTGCCTTCTAGCAATTTCTCTCTGTCAAATAAATAAATAAAATCTTAAAAAAAAAAAAGAATATATGGCCTTGGTATTAGATTTGGATTCAAGGGAAACAAGTAAATAAACATACAACATAAAGAATAAAGAGAGGACAGAAATAGACTTGGGAAGAAGCAAAGGCAAGGTGCTGACCCAGAGATGGCAGTAACAATGATGGAGATTCAGGGAAAATTTGGGTTACACAATAGTTTTTATCCTTCTGTTCCGTACTGTGCAAAGATTACAGAGTAAGTCAGAAGTCAGGCCACAGGTAAGTCTGTGTGTGTGTGTGTGTGTGTGTGTGTGTGTGTGTGTGTGTGTGTGTGGTGTGTCTGTTTACTGTATTTGAATACCAGTTTTCCACAATCCCCACCATTCTCTTTTGTCTTCTATGGGGCTACTTAGGGTCATTTACCTTATGCCCCTGGCTTCTGTAGGCATTTCAATTTGTGATCCCTAGAATGAGATAAAGGGAATGGCTAAGGAAGAATGACTAAGACAGTCCTGAGTCTGAGAAGTAAGAGAATAATTATTCAAAAAGTAACAATTGCATACACTTAAAAATGGTTAAGATGAGAGAACTTTAATATGTATTTTATCACATTAAAATACAAGTTTAGAAACCTAAAAAGATAGTAACAATTATGAATCTACTGAAGCATTTAAATCTACCTTAAGGGGATTGTATTTATTCATCTGTACTCAGTTTGGTTCATATTATAAAAAGTAATGGCTTATTGAGACATTGATACATGACTGTAAAAATTTCCCTTTGCCTTCAGAGCAAAGAAGTCAACTTTAAAATTTTGTCTCATTTCCTCTCTTTTCAGTCTTAAAATTTTTTAGTTGCTCTAGTTTATGTTCATATCACCTTCCTTTTATGTCATCCTATTTGGAAAATTTTAGTTTTTGGTTTGATACCTGCATCTTAAGTGCCACAAAACATTAATTATGTATTTTACCCTTATAGAAACATAATGTTCAGCTAGCTAACTAGCATGAATAATCAATCCATCCCTGAGAGTTAGTAACCATATACAACAAACCAGAGTAATTGCTATCTTTATACAAGTAAAGACAAGCATTTGATTGTAAGTGTGACAACACACAAGTTTCTCTTTATGTATTTGTTTAATAGTACACCAGCTGATATTTTAAGAAATGTTTTCTTCTTTCTCCCCATCAGAATAAATTGTAAATGAAAACCTTTAAGATTTCATTTATCAGATGGATCCAGAATTCCTACCAAAACACCCAACCTTAGAACCCAGGAAGTAAGCTTCACAACCCAGACAAACTTGTTGCTATGAAAGTCACCTTATTTATTTGTAAGGCCCTTAAGCCGTATTCAGAGCCTCTTTATTTCCAATAAACGATTTGACTGTTTATTATTGAATTTATATGTGTAGACAGATTCACAGTGATTCAATGCTGTAAACCCTCTCAATGATAAAAATGAGAGGGGAAAAACTGCAAAACTAAAAAAGCATAGTTGTCAGAAGGGCACAAGTCTTGGCAACTCAGTGAAGAGAATTTTCTTAAGCCAGACAGAAAACTGGAGATGTATGAAATCACAAGTGTTTACCCTGCTGAATGTGCTTTCCAGGGGATAGATTACTGGGGTCCTCAGCAGTCCGAATATGGTGATAGGCTGTCAGCCTGACTGTCAGGGTAGAACTAATAGGTAAGAGTTAAGTAGCATTAGTGTGTGTGATTTGTTTTAATGTCTTTTGCAGCATCTAAGGTAATAGAAGAGCCTCTAATGTAAGCAAAAGTTTACTTTTCATAGGTGAAAGGGCAACATTTTAGGACTGTATACTATACCGTGACTTAAATGGGTTTTGTTCCAAACTGTATTTGTATCAGGTTGAACTTCATGAAGTTGCCAAAATTGGACTGTTTCTGACTTGCCAAGAAAAAAAAAAAAAAAAAAGGCAATTCATGTGGTTCAACCTAATACATCAGCTATTCCAGCCTATGTAGTATTGTTCCAAACTGGGAATCTGTTTTTCAAGGGAAACTATAATTTTGTTTCTAGGTGAGTAATAAACATGCCTTGTGTCCCTTTTGCCAGGCCCTATTCTCACATGGATGATAATTTTCTCTCTTTAACCTCCCAAGTCTTACACGTAATGGAATTTCCTAGAGCTTGGCCATAGGCCATCTCCCCCGCAGCCTGCAGGAAATCTCATCCATCCTGATAGTCTTAAATGTGCTGACAACTCCCAAATATATCGCTGTCCCAGACCTGCGCTCTGAACTCTAACCTTGTTTATCTAACAGCTTCCTTAACTCCCAAAGTGCATGTCATGTAGGCATCTCAGATTTATCTAACCAGAGCACAATTCCTAATGACCTTCTCTCAACCCTCTCTGTTTTCACCCAACCTTCTTCATCTAGAGAAGGGCACCCTCACCCACCCAAGTGGCCTAGGAGAACTCTGAAAGTCATCTTTTCTTTTACCTATGTATGTCCTGTCCAGTCTCTCTCTTAATAAGAATGTCCAGAATCTTTCTGCTCCTTTTCTACCTACATCAATACGGCTACTATCTCCTTTCACCTAAATTACTGTAATAACCACTCAATTTGTCCTTAAGCTTCTGCTCTGGACTCCCTATAATCCATTTTGTAAATATCAGCTTCTTAAATTGTTCTACAGTTTGGGAAAATGCAGCCTTCTTGCTACCTACAAGGCCCTGTATGATCTGGTCCCTACCAACTTAAGCTGGCCTACTCTTTCCATTTTGTTTCCTGATTTCTTTCCATTCCTCACAGTCACAAGGCTCTGTCCTGCCCCCTGGGCCTTCAGGTTGTTCCCTCTGTCTGGAATACTGCCTCCCTCTTTAACTCTTACTTACCCTTTAGCTCTCAGCCTACATGACCCTCGTTCAGAGAGGCCTTGCCTGATCTCCTCTCCAACAGGAAGTAGGCCCCCATGAATCATTCATATAGCACAGTATGTTTTATTCATTGCACTTAACAGAGTTTGCACTAAGATATTTGCATGTATATTTATCTGGTCAGTGTAAACTCCATGAGGCAGGGCCCTTGCCTGCTGTGCTCACCACTGGGAGGGCCCAGAACATACTAGATGGTACCTGCTTAAAGTGAAAAACAGTCTGTCTTGGATGTTTGTACTTGAAGACCAGATATTCAGAAGAGGTTGGGACACGACGGTCCTCTAGAAGTATGGTATATAGTATGTGGAACTCGGGCTGCTTCCACATCTCATCTTCGCCTCATGTGAGTTGACACAACTATTCTGAGGCCCTGAATTGTAAGTTTTGAAGGCAGATACTTTGTCTCTTCTTTTCACTCCTATATCCCCAACACCTAGAAAAGTGCCTGGTAAATAGTAGAAGCTTAATAAATATTTGATAAATGAACGAACTTCTGTTTCCTCTTTTGCAAAGTTCTTGTCTCATGACACTGAGGGGCGTAATTTAAAAAAAACAAACGAACATAGTAAGTGCCTAGTACATAGCAGGTACTCAGTAAATGCCAGACACCCTAATGTCTTCTTCAAAATGTAATTCTGATTTTTTTTTAATACCACGGATTCTTTAAAATTCTGGGCTCCCACAAAGCTTGAGGATGAGGGGCCATGAGGTGGGTGCATTAACCTTTGAGGCTTTTTTCAAACTACCTAAACTTTACTGGCCTCACCTCCACTGCCTACTACAGAGTGGCTATTCTTTTTTTTTTTTTTTTTAAGATTTTATTTATTTATTTGACAGACAGAGATCACAAGTAGGCAGAGAGGCAGGCAGAGAGAGAGGAGGAAGCAGGCTCCCTGCTGAGCATAGAGCCCGACACAGGGCTCAATCCCAGGACCCAAGATCATGACCTGAGCCGAAGGCAGAGGCTTTAACCCACTGAGCCACCCAGGCACCCCCAGAGTGTCTATTCTTGAACCTATTCCATGCCTCAGGTGTGCGAAAGCAAAGGTTAAAAAACACCGGCCTAAAACCAATGTCACTGGATTATCTGATAAATGAGGGTTGTATATCAGAAGACCATTAATGTTTTTAGTCAAAAGTGTGTGTGTGAGTGCGCACGCACGCGTGTATGTACATACATATTCATGGAACTCTGTGTGTATGTGTGTGTATTCTATGGAACTGCAATGATTCTGTAACGGTGCTGCTGTCTTTCTGTTGGTGAGAAATACCAGAATGTGTGATTGATAGCGTGTTCCTCCAGATCTATTACTTTGGATTTAATTCCAAAGACAGTTGCTAGTCCATGATTTTTTTTCTTAGAAAGGGGAGAAAGGGGCCGACAGAGTAGATTTCTTCCTCTCTGAAATCATGTATGAACCTTACTTCAAGCTCCTTTTTCAAGGGAACTATTTATACTTCCAATGACCGATGGGAAGAGACTCAGTTATGCCACATTTACCTTTGTTTTACCTCAGTTTAAGCATTTTTGAGCTCTGCAATCATTTTATATCAGTTAATTAGGCATGAAATACAGGCAAGAGAGAAGGATGAGGGTTAGAATCACCACAGGATGTCCACAAATCCCAGAAACTGGGGCTGTGGGAATTCATCAACCAATAGAGCCACATCTTCCAGCCAGACCCCTGGCTACAGAGACACAAGTTCGACAATCAGAATAGATGAAAGTGCCTCTTAAAGCCCTCTACTGGTCTATAATTGTAAAATGTTTACAAGCTTTTGGATTATTTATGCAACTGAAATATTTAAGCAATTGGAAGTGCCCGACTTCTATGGAGCATGTATTTTCATAAATTGCAGTTTCTAGCATAAAGCTGTTCTTTCTATAGTATACGGAGGCTGTTCAAATTTGAATATTTTAAATGTCAACATAGAATAACATTAAGGTTTATGACCTGCCTTTAAGAAAATCCACAGTGCAAAATCTGAATTTACACATCTTTGGGACACCCTGGGAGTGTCACTAATCTGATGAATCCATCAGAAGTAAAACTACTTCTGGTAGATGAATCCATCAGAAGTAAAACTACTTCTGGTATCGCTATATTCAAGACAAGTTAATTGAACACACCCCTTACAGTTCCCAGTAGTTGTATCGAGTTGTAGCAACTTTTACCATTTGTTATTTTCCTCCTGTCACTCTAAAGTCTTCCCAGATTTGAACAACTAAATCCTTTCTTTTCTTTCCACTTAAGGATTTCTCAGTCTTTCATTGCTGGTCTTCATGCCTGCCCACCCGTGGGTTTCAAGGTTAAACTGACCTTGTCCTATCCCCAGCCTCCACCCCTAGGTCCCAATAGTTGTGTGCCTCCTGGATTCCCCCTAACACTTTCTCTTTCCTTGTGACTGATCACCTAACCTTGTTGACCTACCTGAGTTACTGCTTTTCTTCCTTTCCTGCTATTCACAAGACAACATTGGTAACTTTCCTGCAGCCTCAGGCAGCACAATGAACCATCCTGTTGTCTGAACTGATATTTCAAAATATATTCATTCAGCACATCAACTCCTTCCTCCACTTCCACTTTAATCTTTCAAGTCTAACAGGTTACTAGGTCATACCTCTCACTATAAGCAGTACACATATAACCCCCAATCTACATTTCATAAGTGTATCTGTAAACAGAAAAATGATACATTTTAATCCATGATGTATTTCAGGACAGTAGTTTGGAAGCACTTCCTAATTAAGAAACTGAAAGAAAGCACGTGGTATTGTAGTAATCCCACTAACCTGACTTCGTTTTAGAGTAAATTAAGATTTTTTTAATCTGCAACACACCTTCACCTCTAAGTTGTAACCAGTTATGTAAAGTTAAGTAACCAGTTATGGCTAAGTAACCAATTATGCTGATTGATTCAATATTTTAAAATCAATTTACATGTGAAACTCAGTTCTTGTTTTAAAGAAATTAAATGACAGGATTAGATTCCTTCAGATGAGCTCATTGTGGTATTGTTATGCTTTATAAAAAGATCTGTTATTTTAGGTTGAGATGTTGGAAGAGAAGGAACTGTAAGAAGCCTGTGGTTAGGAATGGAACCTTGTATAAAGCAGACCAGTATCACTGTTCATACTTGAAATTATAGCAAATATAAAATGTGAATTTGATGTGACATAAATAGTCTTTTTAAAAATATCTTGGTTTTCATCTATTTTTTACTTCTCTGTAACCTCTGAGATTATAGTACTAGCTATTACTAACTATTAAAATGAGTACGTGTTACTGTTTTTCTAATTTTTTTTTTTAAATTAAACTTCCAAGTAAGTATATCTGGCCATCAGTCATAGGATAAGGCATCTTTCTGATTTTGGAAGAGGTAGATAAGCAAATGCCCCTTATAATTAACATGGCAGTCATAGCCATGAAAGCGATTTCTAGTCTACCACTATAATTATTTAGATTAGTTATTTGATTTCCATTAATCAAAGGAAGAAAACGAAATAACTGCAATATGCAACCAACTCTCTGCCTCTGACTTTAAAAATAATGTATTCTGGGTCTCTACTGACTTTTTTCATGTCAAAGTCTGGGCCTCTGTGTGAAAAATAGAGTCCAGGGCCGTATGTAAATGAGGTTTTCCACCCATAGGGGATCAGTTCTGTGAGACTCAGTAAGTATTTAAACAGCTACAAAGGATTTATTAAAGAGAAGAGTGCATCTATTACTGATTGGGATTTTTTTTTTTTAATTTATTTATTTGACACAGAGAGAGAGATCACAAGTAGACAGAGAGGCAGGCAGAGAGAGGAAGGGAAGCAGGCTCCCTGCTGACCAGAGAGCCCGATTCGGGGCTCGATCCCAGAACCCTGGGATCATGACCTGAGCTGAAGGCAGAGGCTTTAACCCACTGAGCCACCCAGGTGCCCCTGATTGGGATATTTTGAGAGAAAGGCACATTAAACAGCAATTTTTAAAAATAATGAAGTTAGTGAATCACAGTATCAGATGACTTTACTGCTGAAAAGAATCTTAAAGATCAAAGACTAACCCTCCTGTTTTACTGATAAAGCCAAGAGCTCTCTCTAGGACCACCTGGAATATCACAGCTTTTTGAAAGGACCTCAGTTCCACTGAATTTAAAGGTCACTAAAGACAGTATGCAATTGTTGCTTATATCCATGGAGTTTGCACAGTGCTAGGGACATACTAAACATTAAAGTATAAGTCTGTGTGATGAATTAATAAGTAACTATGAACAAACATGGTCAGGGATTTATGTTACACAAATCATACTCAAGGCTGGCTTTACCTGTTTTCAAAAACTTTGCATTAAAGTGGCCTAAACTAGTAATAATCTCTCTCTCTCTCTCTCTCTCTCTCTCTCTCTCTCTCACACACACACACACTCACACATACATACATACACACTGTAAGATACAGTTATTGATCTTTTAATACTTTTTGACAGCCTCTTTATATTCAGATGAAGAGGGGATATGAATATCTGAACACACCCTTCTTGCCATTTGGCAGATGGATAAGTCACCAGCTGGAGTACAAATATGTAGGATATTTAGTAGCCTGAACCTCTGTATCCTTATAGGTCTTTTATCTTCATTTTTGGAGCTGGTAGCATCTGGATCCCTGTGTCCTTGATACTCCAGACAATTTTTTTTCAGCTATACATTTTAATTTTTTCTCAAATGCCACATCTCCAAACAGGCATTTCTTGGGGTAGATTGATTTTTAGCAAGGCATTGATCTGTGTAAGTTGAGCCATCTAAAAAAGCCATAGCAAATCTAGGACAATATGAGAAATAAAGTAAATAATGATAAGTGATGGACTATATAACCCATGGAATAAAATAAAGGCCTATGAATCCATACTGATACAAATAAATAATTTGAATATATAAGTAAAATGAGAGAAAAGGGATAGCTGTTTCTTACAGGAGAATTCCAGTTAATGAATGTACAAAGAATTATGGAAGTAGAAAAATCACCATTTGGCAAACAACCTGTTAATTGTTGCAGATAAGAATAATAATGGATGTGAAAATTAGTGACCAAAAACATGTTGAGAAATAGGATATTTGCAGTCTTAATATATCTACCCACAAGATAGTTTTTAAAAATTTGGAGGAGGGGTGCCTGGGTGGCTCAGTGGGTTAAAGCCTCTGCCTTCAGCTCAGATCATGATCTCGTGGTCCTGGGATCCAGCCCCGCATCAGGCTCCCTGCTCAGCGGGAAGCCTGCTTCCCCCTCTCCCACTCCCTGTGCTTGTGTTCCCTCTCTCTCTCTGTCAAATAAATAAAATCTTCAAAAAAAATTTTTTTTTGGAGGAGACCGGGGTGCCTAGGTGGCTTAGTTGCTTATGTGTCCAACTCTTGATTTTGGCCCAGTACATGATCTCAGGGTCAGATTGAGCCCTGCATCAGGCTCTGCACTGGGAGTGGATCCTGCTTGGGATTCTCGCTCTCCCTCTTCCTCTACCCCCACCCCACCACCCACTCAAGTGCATGCATGCCCTCTCTCTCTCTCTAAAATAAATAAGTAAGAAAGAAAGGATAGAAGGTGGGAAGGGAGGGAGGGAGGAAGGAAGGAAGGAAGGAAGGAAGGAAGGAAGGAAGGAAGGGACTAAGGAGACATAACCACTAAGTGCAGTATGAGACCCTGGATAGAATCCAGGACCAGAAAAATGAAGTGGAATAATTGGAAAAATTTGAATAATGTTTATACATCAGTTAATAGTAACATATCAAAGTTAATCTCCTGGTTTTGATGATTGTGTATCGGTTATAAGTAAGATGTTAACATTTGGGGAAACTAGGTAAACTAGGTAAAGGCTTTATGGGAACTCTACTTTTTTTCAGTGTCTTTGTAAGTCTAAAATTATTTCAAATTAAAATTCAAAAGTATTCTTTAAAGTATAAAAAGGCAGTCACACTTTCTAATATTTGGATAGAACTTTATAAAAGAAGCCTAAGAGATAGGGAAGTTTTTTGATCCACACCTGACATAGGAAATACGTGCCAGCCATTTCATTGATTTGCCTATGGCTGCCCATTATGAAACCAGGTTTCTGTTAGATCCCATTTTTCCCACTGTTGCCCCTTTGTTCTCATAACCACTTCACAAAGGAGGTGGAGGAGGCATTGTTATTATTCCCACTTAGTAGACTTGGAAACAGCAAAAGGAAAAGTTTTGCTGTTTAGTGAGTGGTAGTTAGAAGTTAAGTTAAGGCTTCCCACTCTTTTTTTTTTTTTCAAGATTTTATTTATTTATTTGACAGAGAGAGAGAGATCACAAGTAGGCAGAGAGGCAGGCAGAGAGAGGAGGAAGCAGGCTCACTGCTGAGCAGAGAGCCCGATGAGGGGCTCGATCCCAAGACCCTGAGATCATGACCTGAGCCGAAGGCAGAGGCTTAACCCACTGAGCCACCCAGGCACCCCAAGGCTTCCCACTCTTAATCCAGTTTCTTTTCATTCATATCCCTCAAACATAGCTATTTCTCTCTTACTCTCTTTCATCTGACAGACATTTGTTTAGAATCTTCTAGTCAGAACTCTGCACTGAGGACTATGCTTACAAAAGTGGAAATGACTTTCGGGGGGCCAGCTTCAGTGAGATAGTTATGAAGAAGCAATAGAAGTTAACCAGAGGGAGGGGGCTAGAAATACTATTCAGGAACCGTAATAACTCAGCCTTCAAAGATGGCAGCAAGTACAACAGAATTGGCCTTGAACCCCAGCATCCTCAAGGTCCCATTTATTACTTCTCTGTAAACATTTAGTCCCCATGGACCAGTGAAAGGCCACGTACAGACTATTGAAAAGTAAACTTTAATTTCTTCATATTAACTTTGCTCTGGGGGTTGTTTTAGAATCTACTTACATTGTGCTTCACTGGCAAGCTTAAATTAATCTTGCTGCCCGAATATCTCTGTAGTCCAGCTGGCTACACTCATCAATTCCTCTGTGTGGTGCCATCCATCAGGTCTTACTAAAGTTATAATGGTTCTGGGGGCAGAGAGAAGAGCCAGCCACCAGCTAGACAACTAAAGTCAAGAGAAGATGCACCTACCTGGCTTTCCAACTTGTCATAAGCTCTCCTGACACCAAGGCTCTGAAGACAACTGACCAGAGGATAAGTCAGGCCTCCAGTCCTTCCACACTATTCCTAGGTTGAAAATTCATACGCTGGCAGCAGGAGATTCTTCAGTTCGGGTAGCCTTGATCTAATTTGTGTAGTGTGTGTGTGTGTGCACGTGTGCGTGTGAGCTCGCGCACGTGTGGTCTTGACTGCTTTAAAATCCTTAATCTGCTTAAACTGTATGGATTATTGAAGTGGAACATCTCTCTCTGGTATTTATCTAATCTGACCAAAGGTTTACAGTTCAAAGGATCTGAATTTGCCTTTCCTTCATTGGTTTCACACCATGTGTTCTCATTAGCCTGTGCAGGGGATGAGTTCAACGTCATGATGATTTAAGGTGTTAACATTTAAGTTTTATTCACCACAGTTCGACAAATAACAGTGGCCAACGTCAGGGAGAATACCAGATGATTAATCTTTGAATGGTGGGTAGTCTTGAATCTTTAGTTTTGGAGTGCCATTGTTTTGATAGCATATGGGATATATGCATCTGTATTTCAGCAATATTTAATACCAGTACAGCTCCCGAGACACGATTAGTACAGATGAACTCTTTGCTTGTACAAGAGCCCTCTTCAGCCTGACCCCGAACAGGGAAAAACAATGCTGCTTTTGTGGTTTCCTCAGGTGTGATTTTCTTTTTGTTCTGAGCCTGCCTTCAGGAATTTGAGTGATAGACTTTCGGATCACAATTTTGTTATGTTTATTCATTGCAGGATTAGCCACTGATTTGCAACACCTTTAGGTCTTGAAGAATCCGAATAACAAACAAAAAGTTCAGGGCTGGCCATTTCAGCTTGTTAAACTATTAATTGGCCCCAGATTCAAAACTTTGTGGGCCTCTACTTAATGACTGAGTAATTCGCCCAGATTCTCTGTTTAGTAAAATTAAAGTCCCAATTGTATCAGCTTCCAAGTGTATCATTAACTGTATTAGTATAAAAGCTTTAAGCCATGTTAGCCTACAAATTTGACTGATGTGTTAGGGTGGAGGAAGGGTGAGTAATACCTGTATTGTCTGACTTACGTTTGCCTTTAAAAAGTGTGTTATCTTACAGCCAAAATTACTTGATCTACATTAACCCTCTAACACTTACATATTCTACTGATGTCCTAATTTCATAAGACATTAGAGTGATTTCTGTTGCATAAATGATAGCTTTCATTGCTTATAAAATGTGCTTAGACACACTCAATAATGCCTTCTTCAAACTTATATTGCATTGATTACATCTGGCAGTCCCATATGGTGAAACTTAGTTACAACCCTTCCAATTAAATTATGATTGGAAACCCACTTGTGGGGTGCAGCTCAGCGATCTACTAAATTCCTCAATGACATTCAGAACATGAAATAATTTTGAGAGAATAAATTTACAGTACAAGTGGGAGCAGAGAAGAAGGTTTTCAATCTGTATTAATTTATTTTTCAAAATTCATTCCTTGCACAGTTTACTTTCCAAGCTAATTCTAACCAAAGATGAGTAACGCTGCTTTGGCAAGAGTATGTGCATAAGATATTTCCATATGTTTAAGCAGAAATACCAAGTTCAGTGCTTATATATGAGTAAACGCAGTGAAAAATGTTCTGAAGGCAGGTTCTCTAGCACCTGCTCCCCGGCTTGTTCACAGCTAATGACCTTGCATCCTGTATCATGGAGAAAAGGGAAGCCATTAAAAATCTTCCAGTCTCCTGCTACCATAGCTCCCCAACTAAAAGCATCTGTGTCCACATACTTTTGCCCTGAGCTAGGCAAGGCCACCCCCTACCTGGACACAGGTGCTCATCCTCCCTCTTGGAAGCACCACTTCCACAGTTCCCTCTCCTGAAATCATCAATCCCCCATCTCTTGGAGCATTGCTACTAGGAGACCAGCAACCTGTTTTCTCTTGTACTTCAAACAAGCAAGGTGTCTGCTCAACCAGCTACTGCTGGATTTCTCTGTTCTTCAAAGGGGCTGTCTTTGCTCAGTTCCTAGACCCTCTTTTCCTATTCCTCCGAAGCCGCCTGCTCTCTCCTCTTCACCCTCTCCATTCTGCCTGAGTCGGCTTCTTGCTAATCTTGGGACCAAACAGACACACGCCTTCCTCAGGCATGTGCTCTTGCTAATCCCTGGCCTCTGGCTCTAGTTATCAGGGGCTTGAAGGGGCTTCCTTGAAGGCTTTGTCCAGAAATCAGCTAATCGGTGAAGCTTTCTTCAGCTTTTTTATTTAAAACTACAAAATAATATAAGATGAAAATAAGGAGGCAAACTATAAGAAATGCTGAACTCTAGGAAACAAACTGAGGGTTGCAGGAGCGGAGATGGGCTGGGGGAAGGGCTAATTCGGCGATGAGCATTAAATGTAATGAGCACTGGGTATTATATGCAACTGATGAATCACTAAATTCTACCTCTGAAACTAATAAAAAAATAAAATAAAACTGCAATATGCCTTGTCAGCCTCTCCCTCTCTTATTCCCTTGTGCTGAGTTGTCCCCACCACCCCCACGCCAGGATATTTATCACATTCTAAAATACTATATAACTTATTATATTTTCTAAATAAACTCCATTACAGGGATTTTTGAGGATTTGAGCGTCAAAAGGCTATGTTGATATAGGTCTCCTTTACAAACAATCCAATGACCCACAAGGTGGGACTGTTGAGGGAAAGCCACCTGGGCTTTGATAGTAGCCCTGAGTTTCTACTCACTGCAAACAGGATGGTCTTAAGCTACCTACCTTCTCCAAGTCTCAGTTTGCTCCTTTGTGTGTGGAGATACTATACTTGTATCATCCATTCAGCAGATATTGAGGGCAGACAGACCAAGCACTGCACTAGGCGAGGATAGTCCCCGGGGAGACAGATGTGATTTCACCCTCATGGAGCTTGCCGTCTGGAGAAGAGGTCGATATTCAAGATATTCAACCATCATCCTAGCAACAGACGTGAACATAGCAGCCCATCACCTTGTAAAGGAATGAGTGAAGGAATTGTGAAGTACATCGTTGTCATCAGCACTCCACTATTTCCTCCTCCTCTGTTCCTCTCACCTCCGAACCCTTTTCACCTCACTTCCACTGACAGGCATATCCTCGTTGGTATCTTACCAACTTGATTTTCACACTTTGGTACGTCAAACAGTCCCCTGAAATATCTCTTGAAAATACTGGCGCTAGAATTTCTGATTCAAGAGGTTGGTGATGTGGCCTCCTAGCCTGGGCTTTTCCTCCTCTCCCTGGAAATTCCAATGGGGAAGTCCCCCAACCACACACTGGGAAGTGCTGATTTAGAGAAATAGTTTTATTAGCTCCCTTTTTAATACCAGGTTATAAAAACATTTCAGAGTCATGTCATTCTGAATAAATTATGCTTCCCCAGAAGCCATTTAGTCTGGGACTTTTGCCTCACATTAATGATATTAATGATCCTTAGAGGCTACACACACACACTATCTAATCCTACGAGATTCTCGGTCTTAAAGTAACTGGCCCCTCCGAGGACACCTTTTGTTGCCTAGTAGAGTAACTTTGTTGCAAAAAAATACCTGAGGAGTGTTAAAATGCCATCCATATTCATTGCTAAAAAGTGAGGAACATCAAAGAGAAGCATAACCTGAGAGCCTCCCTGCCACAGACATTGCAACGAGCCATCAAAAGATGATGCTGACTGCTGCTGTTACTAAGCCATGCAGATTCAAATATGAGCGTAATTTCATTTCATTAACATAATTACGTTAAGGCAAGTAATTTTGAAATACGACGTGTTCTGTGATAAGGTCATAAAGCCAAGAACTATTCCTTGGTAAGTAATCACAAGATAAGTTAGGTTTTATTCAATTCAGAATTATTGAAGCCTGGAAAATCTGACCTGTGGGTTGAAAAACAAAAGCACACCAATGACAATTTATTATTTGTCTTTTAAACTACAGTCATATCATGGTTAGTTCTGTCTCAGGAGAAATCTGTTTTTCTGTGCAATTGAGTTTTCCAGACAAATGAAATGTATCTCGGTAAATATCCCAATATTTTGTTTCTGATGGCTTATGGTAGTTTATCAGACATACATCAGACATCCCCTATGGAGGGATGTCCTGAACAGAGAAAGAATTATTTTTGAGATGGCTGAAGGGCATCCTCATGAATATCTTACACTGAGTGCTGCAGCAATGCCATGATTCTCACAGGAAATGTGCCTATAGTAAATCGTCCTAGGATTTAAGTCTTTATCAGATCTGCATAGGCTTTCATTGACTGTAGAACAACATCTTTTGTGGCTTCTTCCTAAAGACCATATGCCTGTTTCCAGCAGCCTTTTACTCTATTTTTTTTTCCTTTTAATTGCTAAAGATGGGGAACCAAATCAAAACAAACATTACTGTTAGGATTGTATTTAGAATAAAAGTAAATATTCTGGAGTTGGGATCAAGGAATGCCCTGCTGAGTCAAGTATATAAGCTTCAATACAAAATGTGTATTTTTATGGATTTTTATTTTTGACTATTTTTAAAAACTTAAAGATTTTGTTTGTGCTAGTTCTTCCATCGCATTCTGGATTAGAGAGATCATCTGATGTTGTGAACTTTGTGTGAGACAGAACCGTAACACCAATCCTACAGATTACTGGAGTATTCTAGAATTTCTGGGAGGTTACTGCTTTTTTGCCCCAACCATTTTTTTCCTGCAAGTCAGATGACCTTAGGGTCATTCTTAAATTTTTAGGGGTAAGGCCTTAATATTACTTTTATTAATCCGATATGTAATGAATGGTACCTCAGTGTAGTTTTACTTTTAAATAATAATCAAAAACTTTGACCATATTTTTCTGCGTTTTAAGAGCATTTTAAATATCTTTTAGGTGAAAGATCTATTCATGTCCTTTGCCTAATTTTCTATAGAACTTTTGTTGGTTTTATTGGTTTATAGAGGTCTTATATGAAGTAGGAAAATTTCACTCTATCTGTAATTTAAGATTTTTTACTTTGCTACTTGCCTTTGATTTCACTCATGTGGTTTTGCTGTAAAGACTTTTTATTTTTGCCTATAGTCATATTACTCTTTTCTTTAATGGCTCCCAGTCTTTGCCACACTTAGGCCTTTTCTAATACAACACTGTGTGTGTATAACACTTCCTTAAAACAGTACATATACACATATATACACATAATATACACAGATGTAACATATATACACATGTATATAGATACATGTTTTATGTATGGAAAATATATGTGTATTTGTGTATACTGATATATGAATGTATTTGTAAGTTCCCAGGATTTCTCCTTGGAATTTCAAATCTTCAATTTTCACTTTTAAAGTTTGACCCATCTAGTATTTATTTTGATTTAAAGTGCAAAGTGCTTGTCTTCTTTATTTTTTAACATATAGTCTGTTCTTCCAACACGAGTTAGTACTTACTGAATGATCTCTTATTCCACTGATTGGACATGCCAAGTTTTGCCATATACTAAATTATATTTCTCAACACCCTCTTCTAATTATTATTGTTTTTAAGTGCATTTTAGTATCTCATCACTGTTAATTTTTTCCCAGAATTTTTTTTTGTTATTCTTGTGTAATTTTTTGTGAACTTTAGAATGGCTTGTCTGATTTTTTTTTTTTTAAGATTTTTTTATTTATTTGACACACAGAGAGAGAGATAACACAAGCAGTCAGAGTGGCTGGCAGAGGGAGAGAGAAGCAGGCTTTCTGCTGAGCAAGGAGCCCAATGCAGGACTCGATCCCAGGACCCTGGGATCATGACCTGAGCTGAAGGCAGACGCTTAACGAACTGAGCCACCCAGGCATCCCGCTTGTCTAATTTTTAAAGGTTGCTATTTTTATTGAAATTGCACTAAATATATAGAGTAATAATATCTTTATGATCTTGAATATTCCTATCTAACAATAAGGTGTCCATTTCCATTTATCCTAGTCATTTCCCCCATTGTCTTACAATACAATATATGATTTTTAAAGTTAGTTTATTTCAAGCAGCATCCAAATGAAGACCAGGCATTGCAATCTATTGATATGTCTCTTTAAAGCCACTGGCTTCCTGCCTCCCCAGCTCTCCCTACCCATTACTCCTGTATTTTATTTATTGAAACTGAATCTGTTGTACTGTGGGCTTTCCCATGGCCTGGATCTTGCTGACTGTACCCCTATGGTGTTGTTTAACATGTTCATCTGTCCTTATTTTAGGAAGAGTGTTACATAAAAGATGAAACATTCTAGTTTTTTTTTTGCTATTTCTTAGCAGTATTTCAATTTTTCTTTTGTATAGGTCTTTCTTCTTTCTTTCTAAGTATATTCCTGGGTTTTTAATCATAAAAATTTGATGGAGGGCAGTTAGACAATATTTATCAAAATTACAAGTACTTGTGCCTTTTGACCTGCAATTTAACTTCAAGGAACTTACCCTGCGGAGATAATTGCACACCTGTGAAGTGATATATTTCTGAAATTATTTGTAATAGCAAAAGATTGCAGTAATCTGAATTCCCATTGGTAGGGGACTAATTGAGTAAATTATGGCATATCCATACAGTAAAATGCTGTGAAGCTGCTAAAAATATAAGTAAATAAAATGAGGATGCTCTTTATGTATGACAGCAAGTAGTTTTCAAGATATGTTGCTAAATGAAAAAGTGAGGTTGCCAACCACTGTGTAAAGGAAGTTTATTATGTTATTACTTCTGTAAGAAGGAAAAGGGGAAAATATATATACTGTATATATTTAAGATTTCTCTGGATGATAACATTTGTTGCTTCCACCAAGAGATACTGGCTGACTAGGGGATATGATATTAGTGGGTCTTCACTATAAGCCTTTTGATATCTTTTGAATTTTGTTGCCTATGAATGTTTTACCAATTTAGCTTTTTTTAATTAAAAAAGTTGAAGGGTTGTAATGTACTACATAGCAAGTTAAGATCCTAATTAATATATTTTATACCTAAAGCCAGTTGTAGCATTATTTGGCAAACATAGGGTCAATAGGTTAAAGGGAGTGAGATTTCATCTAAACATTATGAGCTACCTTACCATCATGGAAGCCAATCCAACACTGAGATATCTCTCAAACACATACACATACACACACAAACACAAAGCTGACGCCCACACAAGGAATTTAAGCAGAGTCAGTCTTGCGGAGAGAATTCCTGCATTCAACTCGAGAAGTAGACCAAGTGACCCATCCCATCCCATCCAACTGGCGCAGCAATGCACAATAAAAATACATGGGACTGGGATGGGGTCACCTGGGTGGCTTAGTTGTGTAAGCAGTCAACTCCTGATTTTGGATTAGGTCATGATCTCAGGGTCCCAAGACTGAGCCCCACATCGGGCTCCAGCTCAGCACAGAAACTGATTGTCCTTCTCCCTCACCCTCTGCCCCTCCCCTGCTCTCTCCTCTCTCAAATAAATAAATAAAATCTTTTTTTAAAAGGTAAAATGGGATTTGGGCCTTCAAAGAGAAGCTCAGATCCCCTTTTCATTCCTTAGTAAGCCATGTGAACATGGTAAAATATCTTAAACTGACCATGTTTCAGTTTCTTAATCTGCAAAATGAGGTTACCTTCCAGGTTACCTTGTTATGAGGATTAGTAATAATTTAGTATAAGTATGTATAGATGACTAGCAATTATGTATGGAAGTCTAGTCCACTATATGATTTTACCTCTAGAAGTCCCTGAATTAATTGCTCTCTGGGGAGAAAACTGAGGTAAGAGCATCTATTTTATAGGAAGAATTTCTCTTTTCATTTTGAAACTTAGTTATTCCTAGCATATTCCTGAATTTTATTAACAGTTCCCTAGTCTTCAAGCTCCTAGACTCTCACTTGTAGATTCTCATGCTATACTTAAAATGAGAAAATATGACAGCATATCCCATCCTGTTTGAGTAGCCTCTCTTGAGCGTAACTGAGGTTGAGCTTTGACTCTCATTGTTTTTCTTATTGAGACTGTAACTGTGTTTTTAAAAGATTTATCTATAGATCTGTTTCATTGTAAAATCTACGAGGCCCATACCAACCTAATCCCCACCCTTCAGTCATTCTCTGCAGGGCCAATTATCTGTATGTATTTTTTAAAAAGTCAGCTTGAGAGAACGACTTCATTTTATTCTAACTTACTTATGGACAAGTCATTTGCAAGAAAGACCCTGACACATTATCTTGGAGTGCTAAAAATATCCTCTGAAATTTCTCTGACACACCTAGCTTTAAATTCAATAATCCTTAAGACATGTAAGAAGTGGCCCCCAAGTGAACAAAGTGAAAAGCCGACATCCTTGCCTTCATTTCACCATGACGCCCCTGCGATCTTCCCATGGTTAACTAAGAAGAGCGACACATCCTCGCCAGGTGCCAGGGTAGTGAGCACTGGTGCTCAGCATAAGATCCATAAAATATCCCTCCCATTTTACCTGCCCAACTATAGGAAAAGCCTTGAGTTGGCTGTGTAAGGAGCTTGATAAGGGACAGTTTCCTGTCAGTGAGGATGACTAAACTTAGAAGAGATTCAGAAGAAAATAATTACATCCATGTCTCTCCAGATCTCTGAAAATGAGAGGGGTTGATTACTAGTTAGATTGCTTGAAACTGCTTTGTGGAGAAGTACACTAACTCCTCAAATTTCTTTTTCTTCTCTCTCTCTCTCTTTTTTTCCTATCTGACATTAACATTGGCTTATTTCTTTAATTCATCTTTCTACACACTTCCTAAAGCTGTTACTTTATTGTGAATGTGGTTCTGAAAATTACAGGGAAGTGTAACCAGAACACTTTCATGGAAACTTTTTATATCTTTTTAATGTTTTACTTGTTTGCCCACACTCTGCAATAAAAATTACAAGTTGCCTTTTCAGACATTTGACAGTGATGAACAGGAAGAGGAAACCAAACTTTTTTTTAGAAATCCCCCTATTACAATGTGTGTGGCAGGTTTATAAATAGAGTTAACAGGTAGATGTTTTCAGGTAACATTAATATAACATTAGTCAGTAACAAGATGATTTTATATTTTCATTTATAGGAGCATTAAAAAACAAAGCAATAAAATTATTTTTTTGACAAATTCTTTCTCACTTTCATTTTCCCCATAGTAGTCCTGCAAAAGACTGTCTAGAAAATAATATAGGTAACTTAATTTCCCCAGGGTACAGTAAGTAAGCCACAAGTATTTTTTTTTTTCTTTTAAAGAAAGAGCCACCTAATTTAGGTTGGTGTTTTGTGTCAGAGAGTTCTTTCTGTCCATTTCTAGCATTTCTAGCACAAAGTGAAAAGAATTCTAAAAGAAAATCATAATAAATTTTTTCCAGATTTCTAAACTAGTATGTATCTTAAAAATGTGAGATATGATGACCTTTCAAAACACTGAAATTTCTGTATGAAATAAAATGTAGCAAAACAGCATACAAAAGTTCTAATCTTTAGCCTGACACACAGTAAATTCTCACTAAATAGTAGGTTGAAGCATATGAACATGCCAATATTTGACCACTTTGGCTTATAAAAACGGCAATTTCACAAAATTCAGCCTAATGTTAATATCCTTCTATAATCATGTCAGAACCCTATGAGTGTAGAGGCACTTGGGTGCTCAGCCAGTTAAGCATCTGCCTTTGGCTCAGGTCATGATCTCCAGGTCCTGGGGTAGAGCTCCATTCTGGGCTCTGGGGAGTCTGCTTCTGCCTCTGCCTCCCACCTGGCTTATGCTCTCTCACACTCTCTCTCTCCTTCTCTCAAATAAACAAAATCTAGAAAGGAAGGAAGGAAGGAAGGAAGGAAAAAAGAAAGAAAATGAGCTTATACCATTTTACTAAAAGAGCCCTTGGGTCTTGGGAATATTATCGTTATTAGCCAAGATAAGAAAATAGCTTTGTGTGGCCTCAACAGACACCGAGGCAAAGTGAAACTAAGCATTTCACCTCTGGAGAGTTTAGGGATGTCCTCAAACCCTCACATATAATCTTATAAAATAAAGAGGTTAAAGCTAAAAGAGAAAAATAACAAGAACTGCGAAGGCTCTTAAAGCCAAGACAGTAAAATAGGAGCAAGGGATGGAGAATTCAAACAAGAAAGACAAGACAGAAACACTACAAATATAACCAAATATAATTTAATATAAATATAAATGCCTTGTATCTGAGCTATTTCATGTGTATGGCCAACAGCCCTAACTGCTACTGTCCTCTGTTAGGGTATCATCACATTATAATATTGTACTTACAGTTCTGACTCTGCATTATCAAGATAGGTTAAAACTGGCTTTGAATGCTCAGAAAGTCTTTCTGTGAGAATTTTTTTCTTTAAATAATTTCTCTGGCTATTTTACCCCTTTTCCCAGCCCTTCAGTATATATTCAAGGATTAGTGAATGATTGGAGGGTAATTTAGGCTAATACTCCCTCCATGGACAAAATAATTGAGAAGCAACCTTATATCTGAGTACTTTCAGATTTTCAGGGACATAGCCAGCTTTTAAAAACTTTATTACACAAGCAATATTTTAATATTGAGAAATTAGAAATTCCAATATTGTTAAAATTCTGAATAAAAAGCTGGAAGTCTCTGTAAAGACTATATATCTCGTACATGAAGGAAAATATCACAAAAGCATATCTCTTGCATCACCCTGTTATCTTCTGTATCCCTAGCACCTAGTACAAGACCTGGTATGTAGTTGTCAAGAGTAAGTAGTTACTGAATGAATGAATGATTGAATGCATGAATGAGTGAGTAAATTAAATTCTAGGTATTGCATTCACATTTAAAATTTATATATTTTTAAGCATCTATAGTAGCTCATTAAATATCCTTGGTGTACAAGAAATTGCTCGGTACAGATGACTTTGTTTCCTCACCTATAAAATGAGGGTCTGGTCAAGGTGTTTCCAGCAGGAACATTCTGCAGTCTTTTAAACAGCTAAGCCCATAGGCTGGGTAAGAGCAATCAGCAGGGATTTCTTAAAGCATTAATGGGTAAGCTATTAATGGCTATTAATGCCTGGCTTAGTTCCAAAATGGCCTTGAGCCACACATGACCTTGATTGATGATGACTTTTTAACCCATCTCTCTGAAACTACTCTCTGAATCTTGCCTCAGGGCTTGTGTGTCCCTTGTTTAGCTCTCCTGACAGTATTGCAAAGGAAGTCATTCATTGGCAAGGACAAAGTCTCCCTGCTTGTGCCAAACGGAATTATTTATTACCACTTTTTGGAAAGCCCAAGTCACATTTCCAGCAGGGCTGGGATCTGCCAGCTTACTGATGCTTGTTGGTCACCTGCTTTAATCAAAAGCCTTTGGAATTCCAAATGGAGCCTCTTTATCAATTGAGATCTCTTGAAGAAAAAGAGTGTGTTTACAAATAAAACATCCTGTGTAAGGAGACATGTTTTATGGAGTTCATGCTACTAATTTCCCTGTTTTTGTTTTAAACACTCATATTTGGTCAAGAACCAATGTTATGAAGAATCGATCCATTTGGCCTACTTCTAGTGCTCCATTGTCAAATATGGTAACCATGAGCCATAAATGGCTATTGAAATTAATTAAAATTAAATAAAATTAAAATACTTGTTTCTCAGGTGTATTGGCCACACTACAAATACCCAGTAGCCACAAGTGACAAATGGCTACCTTATTGGACGAGTACAAATATGCAATGTTTATGTCATTGCAGAGAGTTCTGCTGGACTGCATTTTTCTAACTCTTTGAAGGCCACAAAATAATTGAGTATTTTGGTTTTTGATTTTAGAAATTTGTTATGGCCTAACATGGGAAAATGTTTGACTAGAGACTTACATATTCATCATCTATTCATTAGGTCAAACAATTTCCCAAGAGGTTATCTTTGTTGTGAAATGTTCTTGAAAGTTTATAACCCTTATCTCCTCCTAGTTGGAGGATGTTTGGCGCCAAAAATCTCCAAAGCTCCTTGGAAGCCTTGGGTATCAGCAAGGAAAGGAACTCTTGTGAGTCACATCCATCTTCATTCCAATTAGCCCCCCTCTTACTGCTAAGGAATTCAGACTTAATATATTTATATTTACCAAAGCATTTTAAAAATTCTGGGGAGTTTTAGCACATCTTCCCTTGGTTGTTTCTCAACATTTCCGGGACTGGTTAGTCCCTAAATGAGCAGACCACCATACACTCTTCCAGGCCTAATCTTCCTCTTGGATGCATGCAAAACACGCAAGAATTTTAGACTTGGAGCACCGCCAGCTCGTTGCTTGCTGCTATGTGATCAGTCGTTCAAAGTCACAGAGGTCTACTAAATCATTTCGGAGTACCAGTGATACAGTACTAATTCAACCAACAATTAAGGAATATCAGTGATTAAGAAAAGACTAATATTCTAGTTCCTTCCTACCCTGATTACCAGATTATCCCATGAAAATAACCATTTTTTTTTAAAAGAAAAATTTCTAACTGTAAGGATTTTTAAAACTAGTTAAAGGATAATTATTTCTAAAAGGTATAATCTTGACTCTCAAACGAATATAAAATGAACAGATATCAAAGATTTTATTTAGTTCATTAACTAATGAGAGAATCAGTAGGCTGTTACAACTAATTCATTAAAGAATCCAAAAAACATGAATATGTAAACTCATGAGGAATACTAAAACACATCTGCTTACTAGATGCAGAACTAGTCAATATCCACAGGGCAATAATCAATTGTATTCAATCATACATGTACACTGCACGTTTTTGTAGACAAGAATCATTTGCATCACTATCAATTATCTTTAACTTAGAGAACTGTGAAGTTGTTCAAAGATGACAAAGGGACCAAAACTCATAGTCAGATACCCTGGAAGGTTATATTCTAGATAATTCATAGCTTTTCATTGAAGACATCCAGTAATCATCTTGGTCCATTTTCAAGTCTTTTGTAATTTTTTTCTGGTAAATTACATATCTGTAGCTTGCTTTCTCCATAGTTCTGTCCTTTTGACTTACCTGGCCATTTACTCCTTATTTAAGAGATACCCATAACCTTTCCTTTTTGCTTAATTCAATAGAACAGGAAAAAGAACATAAAGATGCGTTTTTTTGCAAAATGTAAGAGAGTATAGAAAAAATCACAGTGGTCTAGATAGCTGGGGGGAGAAGCAAAAGAAAGAGCAAACGGAAGAATCCTAATTTCATAGATGTTGTGATTACAGAATTAACCCTCCTGCGCTTTATCTCCTCAGTTCTGGCCCCTTGGTTTTAAAATACATCTCAATTTAAGTAGCATCTTCTTTTTAGGGAAAAAGGACATCTTAAGAAGAAAAATGTATAATTCATTTTAAAATATAGCACAATGGAGTGTGTTTATTTATACACTAGCATATTATGCCCTTAATAACTAAGATTTTAAGTTGGAGCCTTCTTTTCATCCTTCTGAATCACTTCTGGCCATTGTTTATCAGGCACATGACATGTTACTTTTCATAATGCATTTTTTGATAAAAACTTTTAGCACCTTTGTGATTGAAAATATAATCTTAAGGCATTTCAAAGACCCCTGGTGTATTCTCTCCATTTCCATTTGATTATTTGACTACTCCACCTCCACACCCTCCACACCTTCACACAGCTAATTTGAAAGTTATCAGGAAGCTATTGGCAACCTAGCTCCTAAGTAATAATAGTCCTTCACAAAGCATGCATGGATCACTCACCTTTCCTGGCTTTGAAAGCCCTGTGATTTATATTGAGAGATTGGCAAATTCTTCTGCCTCTAATTGTGCTGCTTGGCATCCAACAGACAGTTCTTTTGTGTATATCCCAAGGACAAGAGATACATCTCCTTGCACAAATTCATTTACATACATGGGTCTTATATCTGTGGATCCTTTGTAAAATACTCGGTTGTCGTGTTACAAGAGAACCGGTTGGTTCATTTCTTGAGTGATAAATACTTGGCATCACTTACGGTCAACTTACATCCTCCCCTCTGTTCGCTGGCTCCGTGGCCCTTTTTCTTTTCAGGGCTGACATACAGTACAGTGCTACTGAGGACAATTCTGGGTCCAATCTCAAGCAAAAATTCGACTGTGCGAGGCAGCACCAATGAAAATAAGGCAACTGGGGAAACAAGGATAAATAAATAGCCAAAGGTTTACTCTCTTCCAGGCTATGATGCTTCCATAGGAAGTGGCACAGCTTACATCTCTGAGGATCGACTGGTTTCTTTGGACAGTGATCATAAGATTTATTCTGATTTCTAGAGAGTTAAAATTGGGGATGGAGAGGTGCATAACATATGTTGCGGTTGACGAAATTTGGTAAATTACAGGTTGCTAGAATACAGATTGTTTCACAAGGCCATGACTCCATATATGTGTGTGTGTGTGTGTGTGTGTGAGTGTGTGTGTGTAATTTTTTTAATAATAATTTTTTAATAGATTTTATTTATTTATTTGAAAGAGTGAGAGAGCACAAGTGGGAGGAGGGGCAGAGGCAGGCTCCAAATCGGACTGTGTGCTGAGCAAAAAGCCCAGTGTGGGGCTCGATCCCAGGACCCTGGGATCATGACCTGAGCTGAAAGCAGACATTTAACCATCTAAGCCATCCAGGTGTCCTGGTCATGACTCCTTTTTTGTGTGTGACAAATTCTTTGACAAATTTTCCAGCTTCACTGCTACTGATCTAGGTCAGTCATTTCTCTTAGTAAATCAGAGAATAAACGTCTGGAGACCAACCTGTTCCAAATTTCACCAAGTGAACTAGTATTAACCAAACTTAGAGCAGTGGTCTCCAACCACTCAGGGCCAACCCATGGGGGGTAGGAGAAAGAAGAAAGTAAAAGTAGTGAAACCATGAAGTCAAACATACCCACTTTGAAGAACTGTCTTCTTTTCATGATGAAATGTTCATTTATGTGATTGTAAGAGACATTATTTTCGTTAAACAGTTTCGCCCCCATCCCAATGTATTTACTTAATAAAATAAAAACTTAACAACCTTATATTGGTCCCCTCAATTAAAAAAATAACTACATGCAAAAATCTGAGAATTAATACACCAGAGTGCTTCAAGATAGTGTTCTTTGCTTAGGCATTTTTTTTTCTTTAGTTATTCTGTATGGTTCGGGTTATTTTTTGTTGTTGTTGGGGAAAGGATCTTCCTCAGCATTTTTTTTTTCACCTTCTAAAGAATACTTTCTTTTTTATTTCATTCACAATTATGAAACCTTTTTTTTTTTTACATTTCAAACAATTGGGTTATCCAAAAAAAGCAACAAGTTGCATTTATGAATGCCAATCTTTCTATAAATAGGATTAACTACGAAGAAAGTCTTTTTTAAAGTCTTTTTTTTTTTTTAATATTTTATTTATTTATTTGCCAGAGAGAGAGGAAGAGAGCACAAGCGGAGGAACAGGGGGAGGAGGAGACAGAGGGAGAGGGAGAAGCAGGCTTCTCGCTGAGCAGGGAGCCCAAAGTGGAGCTCAATCCCAGGACCCCAGGATCATGACCTGAGCCAAAGACAGACACTTAACTGAGCCAGCCAGGCGCCCCTAATGTCTTTCTTACTGTGCTAGCTTTCCACTCTGTGATCATTCACACCTCAATTAAAAGATTTAATTTCCTGACCTCTTTGAATGTAGTATTTGCGAAAGCAGGATACACACATACGTATGCCCATGACCTATCCTACCACGGGCAACCTAAAGGAGATATGCAAGAGTTAATGGCAGTTTATTTGTAGCTCTGCCTTTTCTAGCACAAGAGCACAATCTCCCACCATTCTGGTACGGTGGCTCCTGGTGTTTATGTAAAGGCATTGTATTCTGTAGCTTGAAAATAATGCATCTACAAAATCATGCTCCATGTGAGAGTAATTCATTCTAGAATGTGTTGATTATTATGATTAATGGTAAGGCCCTGGCGTTTTGTAGAGTAATGTTAATACAGAAACATTGGGGTAGCACCTTGTGTGATTTTTCAAGGTGGTGCCCTTGTTTTTTAATGCATCCTGTGTCCAGCCGCTGCATGATGCCAGCATTGGTGACAGTGCCACTTTGTCACATGGGAAAGATGGTCTCAGACTCAATAAGGAAGCACTTTATCAGAGGGAATAAAAAATGGAAATGAGCCACTACCTGTGGGCTAAGATTAAATTAGCTTCGAGAATTGAGGAACAGCAGCTTCTCTTGCTATGCCTTCTAATGCAGCATTTGTGAGCCTTCCCATCTCAAGCTGTATGCATTCAACAAATATTTGGTTACTACGATATGCAATGCATTAAGTGCTTATGCTGATTATTTTAAAGTAGACGAAGAGGAATGCACTTCTGTGTCTTCAAAAAGCCGAGGAAACGAGCTGACTCGGGCACAGAATTATCTGTAGTAGGAGGAAGCAGTGGTATGTGCTGTTGGAGAAGTAGAGATAAAATGTGCCACTGTTTCAAAGGAGGGGGAAATTGCTGTTGTAACTGAAAAACCAGGAGGGTATTCATGAAGGAAATGGAAGTGGAGCAGAACCTTGAGGAGTGGTTAGGATTTGAACATATGGAACCAGGTTGAAGTAGTTCCAGAGAGAGAATGACACAAGCCAGCAACAGGAGACAGAAATTCTGGGATATGTATTGCAAAAAGGAGTCTGGCTTGAATTGCAGGATCCCTGAAGGGGGGTAGTGGGTAGAAACATGTTGGATCACAGTAAAGTGAGACTAAAGATTTGGGGCTTTACTCTATAGGCATGAGGAAGATTGTGAGGTTTTATATTTATAGGAATACCTATTCATAATAGTACATCAAAACAATTCATCTGGAGGCTGTGCATCCATTGGATTGAAGAAGGCAGTAACTTGGGCTTCAGAGAATGGATGGACGTCACTGGTAGAGTCCTTGAGAATGCATTAAGAGGAAGAACTGCCACTATGGCTCTCAGAGTGGTCATTGGAAAATGGGTGGCAGAAATGCCCAGAACACTCTAGGGAGTAAGTGTTGATAGCTCATTGAGCATAAGGGAAAGGGAGATGGCGAGGAGTCAAAGACTTTGATGTTTTAAGAAAGAAAGGGGAAAAGGGGGGAAAAAGAGATTGGGCTTGATTGATAAGACAAGGAGTCCAGTTTGAGTGATCTTGAATTGGAAATGCGGACCAGAGTCAAAGACTAAGATGATCCCAAAACAATTTGCAATGCACGTAAGGACTGAAGATAAAAAGAAATCCAGAGCTAGAATTTGACTTACTAGGGAATACTATGAACAGGGATAATAGTTGAGGTATCTTTGTTTTGAGAGCAATTCACCAGCAGTCCCAAGAAGAACATTACACAGAAGAGAAGAGGGCCAGGAAGAGATCCTTGGAGAACCCCCCCCCCCCCCCACCCCGCCCTGCTTAGAAGGCAGAAGAAGGGAAGCTTCCCTTCTCCCCAGAAAAAAAATCCTCAGAAGGAACAGTCAGAGGCAGGGGAGGTGAAGGGGCCCGGGGCGGAGGGGGGGGGTGTTAGGGGTGGGGTAAATAAGATAAAAAAGGCTGGGCCAGCCTGGCAGAAGGCTTTTTTTTTTTTCCTCTTTTCCTGGCACACTGGAAATTTTGCCTTTAAGAGAAGGAGAGATCACTTAACTATAGATAAAATGTGTGTTTCCAGAACAGAGTTCTTTAAATCTTGACTAAAGAGTTTCCTGATATAACTCGCTCCCACTATTCAGAGCCATACTGCTTCTAATTTCCTAGCAGAGCATGTAAATTGTAGCCGCTGCTTGCTGCCCTGGGGAGAACCCTCTCTCACAAACCTACGGGTGTTCTTTCCAGGAGTCTGCCGGGAGCCTGAAGATATACTAGTGGTTTTGACATCTCTTTTCCCCAATAAGGAAACACAGCAGAGCTGCAGGTCCACCAAACACTGCTTCTTTCTGCCTCTGGACCATATGCCACAGACCAGGGGTTCCTAACCTGAAGCCAGTAAATATCCTGGCCAGTGAAGTAACGTTCTGTTAGCCACGTGCATGCATTTTCTGAAGAGTCTGTTTGCCCTTCTCCTGATTCTTACAAGAACCTCTTTTCTTAAATAGAGAAGAGCCACAATAATAGATTACATGTTCTTGTACAAAGCTGTGAGTTTCTTGAGGACGAGATTCCGTTTTTATACATTTTGGTATCTTCGTGGTACCTCTTTCATCTTGGCTGAATGAATGGCATTTAATAGTGCTACATTAGATGAGCCAACAGGAAGTATAAAACATCATCTTTGGCTCTAGAGTCTCTTCCTTAACTTAGCAAACATACAAACCTGGGAAACATATTCTCTAATGATAATGTTTTTTATTAGTATACTTGTAGCTTAAAATGAGTGCTTCCAACACACACTATTTCATTTACATCTTTGATAATTGTGTGGAGTAGAAATTGACATCTTCATTTCATGAAGGAGGAAGCTAAGACAGAGAAGGCTTGTGATTTGCCAAAGGTCATATGCCACGTGTTAGCTTATTTATCTCATGGCACATTCGTTTGTAAATAAAAATGCTGATGAATATATTAGACTTGGCTTTGTTTTTCTAGAATGTTTGTTGGTTGGCAATAGGTTGGTTTTTGTTTTATAGGAATGCAATCTTTTTGTTAACCTTAAATTTGATAATTGTGTTAAAAGCAATGGTTTCCAAATAGCCATGTTACTGAATGACGGATGGATACCACTCCCATGTAGTGACTTCAGCTTCATGGTCTTCTACTAGATAACATTAAACGAAAGTAATGAGGCCCAGCTTTGGGTCTTTGTAGGGTATGTCAGACAGCAGTATAGTATCATGAGTAAGATCATGGGCCCTTGAGTGGGACTTGGATTTATGAGTTCTAGTAACCAGTGTTACATCCTAATACTGGGCATATCTTAGGGTGTCTTTCAATTTGGAAGGGTACCTGCTAAATTTTCTTCTGAATCTAGAGACTGAGAAAGTTGCCCTATTTTGCTTCTACCTTTTACTGGAATCCTCTGGAATACAGAAGGCGGGGCGGGGGTTTTCGGGATTCCACGGCAGCCTCCCATGGACAGCCCCAGCCCGCAGGCTGGCGGGGGCAGCTGTGTTCTGCACCCCCGTGCTTCAGTCTCCGTGCTGCCTGCGCCACTGACGCCGTTCTGCAGCAATGCACTTGATCCCCCACAGGCAACCATCCTCCCTCCCACAGCATGGTTGTGAGAGTCCCTATTTACATAATTTACATACAGACTGAGCCTTACCTTCCTAAACCAAGGAAAAAGGATCTAAACCTTAATACGAAAGCAGAGGGGTGATAGCAGCGCTCGGAGTTTCTCAGACCAAAAAAACAAAAAACAAAAAACAACAACAGCAGCAAAAAACTGCTCCTCCAAACTGAACCCTAAAACGTGCAGGATTTACAAACTAATAGGCAGTTCTCCGGAAGTTGAGATTAAAAACACTACAGGAGTGAGGAGGACATTCTGACTCAAACCCCTGTCAGAAACACCTTGCTCTTAAGTAAAATGTGTATGCCTTCCTTCTGTAAGGAAAGGGGACTGTGAACGCTCCATGCTCATTGAAATAGCTTTCCAAATGTGTTTGCTCAGGATCTCTTTACATGTTGTTTTGAGGATAATTTTTTTTTTCCTTGAAGGTCAAGAACTAGTAAGCTACTTAATTGTTTGACTAGGCAGGTCAGCTTTTAGATGCCTGCAGTGACAAAGAGGGAGAATACAAGGAAGAAGGAAATTCTGTCCCAGCTGTGTGCTGGTCAGGGTGCGCTGTTTGTGGGGAGACAGGGCTTCTGGAATACTGGTGTGCCAGGAAGAAATGTTAGCCAGAGATATCTGGGCACTGACACGTTCTCTTCAAAAGAGAAAATGGTTCAAGGACCAGATAAGTCTGATATTCATTGAAAAAGAAGCATCAGTATAAGCTGAAATGGTAAATCAGCCTGAATTTAAAAGGTCAATATGGTGGAACGCTCCTCCCTGCCCAGAGATGGCCACTGGGAGCAGCAGCCTCACAAGGAGCCACGGTGGAAGGGAAAAGCACACAAGAATGTGCTGAACCTGCTTCTTCTCTGGGTTACCACTTCCTGTGGGTTCTGCAGCTGGGGCTGATACACTGGGGCCAGTGGCAGGTGTGTGTCTGATCTTTTCCTGCCAGAAGGCAACCCAGTTGCATGGTGCATTAATTTTTATAAATTAGAGTAAATGGGTAAACCAACATTTTCAAATGCCTGACTTCACTAGTTCCTCTTAAACCCTGTAAATATCTTTTGGTTTCCATTATAGTTCTCCTGGACGTGTGTAGTTTGATGTAAATTAGAGTAAATTGTGTCAAAATCATGACCAAAATATATATGGTGAAGATATAAAAAATTGTTACAATAGCCTCACCAAACATGGTTTTTAATTATCCATTATATATGTAGCTATACATACTCTTAACCCCATGAAGGTGGGGACCAGGGAGACCCTGTTCCTGGAAATATCCTCAGAATTAGCAATGTAATTTGTTCATTTGACTATTAATTGCCTTTTTAAAAATAGTATCTCCCAACATATTCTTTAAAGGGACTTTTGTTAGGAGATATTAACACTGTAAATGTTTAGAAAATTGGTTTGCTTTACAACTTTGCCAAGAAATAATTCTTATTTTTATTTTTTATTTTTGCCTTTCACTCCATTCTCAGTGATAATTAATATGGAAATTATTGTTTTCCAGGCTTGAGCTCTCCCAACATGGTTTTCCTTAGACTCTTCTCTTTGCTGATTCTACAAAGTCTGGCTTTAGGGGCCACTTTCCCTGATGAAACCATTGCTGAGTTGTCAGTGAATATGTATAACCATCTTCGAGCCACTGGGGAAGATGAAAATATTCTTTTCTCTCCATTGAGTGTTACCTTCACTATAGGAATGATGGAACTTGGGGCCCAAGGGTCTACCCTGAAAGAAATCCGTCATTCAATGGGATATGATAGCCTAAAAAATGGTGAGTGTGCTTAGGTTTAATTTTTCAAGGTGGTTTGGCTTTAACTTTCTACTCAATTATGTTGTCTTTGGCCACAGGTAGCAATATTCATACAATGTGAGAAAGTGATCTCACTGAGATAGTATGGTTAGGAGAACCATCAGGAAACCCAAGAAAAGTAGTAATTCCTTGCTGCATCCTTAGCTGAGTTAATCTAAGGAAATTGTAGATTTTATTATTATTATTATTTAAAAATAAACCTCACTGTGACAAATAAAAGCAAACATGGTTCTTACTGAGTTTCCAGTCTAGAGGGAGAGGCATGTGTAAATTAATTATCACATAAATGAAAAATTACAACCATGATAACTGCTAGAAGAAAAGCAACAAGATTCTCTAAGAATATCAGAAATTTTTGCTTAGAACCAATTGTATCTTCATTTTTAAAGTAGCATCCAAGAATTTTTTTGATATGTTTTATTATTATGAAAATGTTATGTATTGGAGAAAGTTTTTAGCCAAAAGGTATTTTGTAATCATTTTGACATGATTTATGATTTCTATTTTAACATTTTTAATATGCATGAGAATCAACTCATTAAAAAGTTAAGAACTCTGATTTCTAAGGGACTTTTCTAGTTATAAGACAAAAAAAGTTCAGTGAAAGTAAAATTTCAAAGAATATTTTGATTTTTAAAATAGGTAATTAAGCTTAATCTTATTCCTTAATTATAGAATGAAGACCAATTTAATGAGAATAACCTAAGCACTTTGAAAGGAGACAACCAAAAAATCTCTATAATAGATTCTACCAAGACATCAGTTAAAATGAAAAATAATGTCCGTTCAAAATACTCAAAGTTAATTTGAAAATCTAGAAATGGCACAAATATTGGAGCCTCCTTGTCATGTTGCTATGGGGAATAAATACCGCTCTTCCCTTGGGCTCCTGTCTCCTCTATCTCCCTTGCTGTGTTTTGGTGTTTCTCCACTCCCCATGATCATTCACTGTGTTTGTTCCACTAATAAACTTACTGTTTGTCATTTTGCAGGTGATGAATTTTCCTTCTTGAAGGATTTTTCTAACATGGTCACTGCTAAAGAGAGCCAGTATGTGATGAAAATTGCCAACTCCCTCTTTGTGCAAAATGGATTTCATGTCAATGAGGAATTTTTGCAAATGCTGAAAAAGTACTTTAAAGCAGAAGTAAATCATGTGGACTTCAGTCAAAATATAGCTGTGGCCAACCATATCAATAAGTGGGTGGAGAATAACACAAATAGTATGTCATTTAGTTCCTTTCTTTCTCTGGTAGCTTAGTTTTAACTCTCTTCTACTTCTGAAATTATTTGTCTCTTCACTCTGATTGAATTTCTGAATGTTAGCATTTAGTCGAGTATCTAATAATTATTTTGTATAGATTATAGTCTTTTTAGAGGCATTGCTTATGAATAAACATTTTTGAAAGAATTTAAATCTTTTGGCATGTGAAGAATTTTGGCACTGTGATAAATCAGTCTGAAATCTGTCTCTCCAATCATTTGTTTTCCTCTGCATGGTAATCCTAACTACTGTATGGAATTTTGCTTGAGCTGACTTATTTAAGAAGTTAGATGCCAGTTAGAATGGCAGTTGGTGGAGTGGACCTCTTAAAAATAAATTAAAAATAGAATATAAGAGAGAGTTAAAAATCAGAGTTGAGCTTTATTTTTTTTTAAGATTTTATTTATTTATTCAAGAGAGAGAGAGAGCACAAGCAGGGGGAGAGGCAAATACAGACTCCCCACTGAGCTGGAAGCCTGACATGGGGCTCCATCCCAGGACCTGGAGATCATGACCTGAGCTGAAGGCAGATGCCTAACCATCTTAACAACAATCTGGGCCACACCCAGGTGCCCCCAGAGTTGGGCTTTTAAATGGCAGAACTTGATTGATAATCAAAAAAATGATATAGGATTTCTTTAAAAAGGGAGTAGCCATTTTAATTCCAAATAAGTGGAGAATTAGAAAGAGATACATTTACTTTAAAATTTATTTCTAATCTTGGGGCACCTGGCTGGCTTGGTTGGTGGAACCTTTGACACTTGATCTTGGAGTTGTGAGTTTGAGCCCCACATTAGGTGTAAAAAAAAAATTAAAAAATAAAATCTTTAAAAAATAATAAAATTTGTCTTTAATCTATTCTTTAAAAATGTATTTAAGCTTTCCATATGTGTCATATTTTACCATTTTATTTTCTAACTTTACCATCAAAATATTGAAACTAGAATTTTAAAAATGAGACCAAATGTCAAGCAGATTGCAGATGTTCGCTAAATTAATTCATACTGTCAAAACTCCCCAAATAACATCAATCTAATATATTTTATTTTGGAACAATAACAAAAATACCTGACCACATGCCCTATGTCCTCATCCCAAAAATTCTGAGGCACCTTTGTAAGCACCTAGAGAAGTATTATCATTAGTAAAATGAGAGAATACAAATTTTCGTTCTTTTTTAACTATGACATTAAAATGTAGGATAAAAGAAACTTATGTTTGTATTCTAGCATTCAAAGAAGAAGTCAAGAATAAGAATCCACTTTGAGTAGACCGAATGATTACAAGCTATTTCCAGAATCTTTTTAACATATTTAGTGGGACGCCTAGGTGGCTCAGTTGGTTAAGCAGCTGCCTTCCACCTTGGATCATGATCCCGGGGTCTTGGGATAGAGTCCTGCTACGGGGCTCCCTACTCAGTGGGGAGCCTGCTTCTCCCTCTTCCTGCTATCCCCCTGCTTGTGCTCTCTCTCTCTCTTTCTCTCTGTCAAATGAATAGGTAAAATCTTTTTAAATATTTTAAAAATAAACATTTTTTGCTATCGACAAAGACCCAATATCTTTGAAAACAGATTTGTAAAGAGATATTTCAAATGATAGATAATACGCCATCATGAATTCAATTGGCTTTCACTCATCTGTTTTCACCTAGTCAAATGTAATTGTTATATTCGGTGGAAAGATACCCAATATACATGGGGGGCATTTTTGAATTGAATGACATTTTAATCACGTATGTTGTTCAAGAATAAACCTGGTGATGATTACGGAGTGCTTACTCTGTGTTAAGAGTTGTACACACATCATCACAACTAGAAAGGGGTAAAACCTAGGATTCTGTTGTACATGGTTCTATCATTTCTGCAAGTGTCAAGATCCTACCAGTGTTATGTTAGGTCGGTCTGTTTTAGACCTCCTTAATCTGTATTGTGTGTGTGTATGCATGTGTGGATGTATATGTAACATTTTTCCTTTGAAAGCATGACACTTAATTTTTTTGTAAATTTGGTAATGGTACACATTTTTTTCTGGATTACTCTATCAGATGGTAGTTTGTCCCCTTTCACCTTCGGATTTAATATGAATGTTTACCTATTCATTTTTCCTGAATAGGTCTGTTGAAGGATTTGGTATCCCCCAGGGATTTTGATGCCAGCACTCATTTGGCCCTCATCAATGCTGTCTATTTCAAGGGGAGCTGGAAGTCACAATTTAGACCTGAAAATACTAGAACCTTTTCCTTCACCAAAGATGATGAAAGTGAAGTCCAAATTCCAATGATGTATCAACAAGGGGAATTTTATTATGGTAAGACATTCTGGCTTTTCTTTCTCTTTTCCTGCAGTGTATTAATGAATTTTTAAGAAAGAACATGAAATATTTATTATTCAAATAGCTTGTCAATCTCGTTTGAGCTGCAATTCGATTTCCTTGGCTCCATTTTCAAAGGCCTCTAATTAGATCCTGAGTGAATATTACATGCATTGACAGTTTTCCAATAGACTTCTTTAAATTATGAAGTTGATTACATCTGCAGAGCGGCTTTATTCCCATATGCAAATACCTGGCCTTGTAAAGAACATTATGAGTTACTCCAGAAAGCCCTTGGCTTTGGGGTGGTTGTCAGTGACCCATATGTTCCGCTTTGCCCTTGCTTTGGATTCCTTACCACTTTTTGAATTACAAGCATTTCTTTAAAACTTTGCTTTCAGACTGTGTATGTTTGGTCAGATGTCATTACTCATTCATAGTTTCATTTATTGAAGGTCTGTGATTTGTGATACAACTTAATATCCTCGGCATTGTTTTCAGAGCTATTTCATTGGACTTCTCAGAAGTTTAGGGTGTCAATCTTTCTTACACGCTGCAATGAACTGTATTCTTACACACTCAGCTTGAGAACCAAAATGTTCAAAGGTCTAAAGGACCTAGATTAGTTATAGGAAAATGCTCATAACAGAAGCATTACATTTTCTTTTTGAAAATGGGGGAAATTTTAAGGTAGCAACAGGACCATTTGCTTTAAGGACTTCTTTATGTTTTTATGGAAGCCTGGTGAATTCAGCCAAGTTATTGGAATACAAAGCCCATTACCTAACCAACCTTTACTATCTAATATAGAGGTCTTAAGCACCACAAATACCCTAGATAACTACCTAGATAATGTAATAGATTTCATTTTGACTATGCTATCTTGGCCTCAAAACTTTTAGTTGTGGTAATAATAAAGTCCCAGGTACTACGTAGTCCATTTTTCCCTTCTTAGAAATCCAGTGGGATTTCTAATGTGAATGTGAACTACATCTAAGTTGGATCTAGGGCTTTATTTTTCTAACCAGGACTGATCATTGCTTCTAAAGATATTCTTTAACTAAATATTCATCTGAAGTATCTCATTTAAAAATAAAAAGTAAGTCTAGAGAACATATTATGAAAATTATGATATAATCCTGGGGATTCTAAAATAAAATAAATACTTTAGGACTGAAGAATCACTTGATTTCAGGAGCTTTAAAAACAAAACAAAACAAAACCCCAAAAGCCTTTTTTCTCAGATACCTGGATACACACACACATACACACTATTTTGGAAGAAAGTTAAAACAAATTAAACCTTTTACTTGAACTTGGATATGGGCCTTTTATCACCTTTCTTTTTGTTTTAGGAGAATTTAGTGATGGTTCCAATGAAGCTGGGGGTATCTACCAAGTCCTAGAAATACCCTATGAGGGAGAGGAGATAAGTATGATGCTGGTATTGTCCAGGCAGGAAGTTCCACTGGCCACTCTGGAGCCATTGGTCAAAGCACAACTGATTGAAGAATGGGCAAACTCTGTGAAGAAACAAAAAGTGGAAGTGTACCTGCCCAGGTAAGATGCTCCTGTGGGACTCCCTCCAACAGCATAGTGGGAGAGATTTCAATGTAGTTTCTGACTCAGGTCCTAATACCTTTGAATTTTAAGTCTCAGCTACTTTCTCCCCCTACTCCCCTTCTTCTTTCATCCCCTTCCCTTCCTCTCCTTCCCTTCCTCCTCCTTTTTTAAAAATAGTCTTTTGTACTCATGAGGTCCTGCCCATAGACACAAGCTCCCTTATCGATTCACTCAATACTATTTCCCAAGACCTAGTTTCAGATCCTAGTCAATATTCTTAGCTTCATTTTAGAATGTTTCTCAGTAGATCGTCTCTGAATATCATTTGCATTGGCAGTCTTCTGTATTTCATTAATATTTAAAGTTGATTATAGCTGGAGAGAAAACAATCTCCCACATTGTTGGAAGAAGCGCAAGCAAGTTACTATGCTTGGTGCCAAGATGCAATCATAAATAAGAAGGAGAAAGATTAAAATTCTCCCTGTGGATTAAATAATAAAATCTATGCAGGGCCTAGATGTTCTTCTCAACCTGACCTCGGGCCACTCACCACAACAACACTTGGTAGCATGTTCTATCCATGTGCTTGTTGCTATGCTACATACAGATTGCATGCTTTTTCCTGCCTCTGGGTCTCTATGCATGTTTTTGCATTGGCCTAAAATGCTCTTCTCATGTTTCTTTGCCTGATACTGATATTGTGTATGTCTCTGTATATTTTTAAAGAAATTCTTTTTGATAAAATGTGAAATTCAGTATAGTGTTAACTCTTCCCTTATTAAATTCCATGAACTAAGTGCAACATGGCCAAATGCTTCAATTCTGTGAGAATGCAAAGTTATTTAGGACGATTTTAACAGAATTCTAAATGAATGCTTAGTAAGGATCACATATTATAATTCAACCATATTCACTAGAAAATGTGGCCTCCAGGTCCTGTCCACTGAGAAATGGAACATGGCAGCAGAAGAAAATTAAATTTTCATTTTCTAAGAGATACTCTTCAATTATGAAATAGTTTAGCTTGTTTGCTCATATTAATGCCTGATACTAAACGAGGCACAGTTAATTACCATGTATCCATTTCTCCAGAATTTCTATGAACTCTCCCTCTACCTGGTTAATGCATAGAGAGAAAATAGCTACATAACATAATATAGCTACATAACATGAATCTGGTTTCCCTTTTTAAGAAATTGACTGTTTTCAAATACTTACGTGTAGATAATAATCAATAGGAAACAATCTACCCCTTCCATTTTACAGTATTAGAATCCACTAAATGTTCAATGAGGATAATGATGGTTATGACCTCATTTTAGCAGAGGTTAAAAAGTTTTAATAGCCATTTCCTAGGTTTACTCAAGTGTCTGTCTTAAAATGTTTGTATAGTTTTATTCACATGGAGATACTATTCTGAAATGGCAACTTTGCATTTCTGTAATTTTACCAATACTTGTCCTGCTCCACAGGTGCTTTTACTTTCTGTTATATTAGATTTCATGCATATAGGTTCTAAATGCCTTTCTTAAAAGGTATAGGGTATTTTTAGGGGGGAGAAGGGGGCAACTACTTTTGTATTTTTATTATTTTTCCCCCTGAACAATAAGCCCTATAGGAATCAGATACTGAATTGAAATTGTATTTTTATCCAAAATACAAAACTCTATTCAGGAGAGGGTAAAATTGCTATATGTATGTGATATCACAAATCCAGTGAAATACCAAAAGGTTAATACATAGTCATACATTTCTAAGATTTAATGGACATTACCAAATATTCTTCCAATATATTCATGGTAGCAAAAACACTTTGCTAATATAGATTAAAAATATATATGTAAGATATCTAAAAAGGACTTTAGAATAATGCCTAACATCATATAATTATTATGTATTATCATTATTATTATTTATTTTCAGTGTACCTTTTAAGTCCTAGTATTCACCTTGTGTTAACCTATGGGCAACTTTACATATACTTTTCTTCCATTAAGATTATTTAAAAACCTTATTCTCATGAACATTACCTTCTTCATTATGTAAGGTACAAGAAGATGGTTCTAAAATGAAAATCAAATACCTTAATATTTGAAATGCAGGGGTACCTGGCTGTCGTATCTTTCCACTCTGACTCTTGTAGTCTCAGATTTGTCATTTGGGCTCAGAGTGCTGTAAATCAATGGATATAAAGTGGTTTTCTATTTTGTAAGCAGAGACCATCCTTCTACTTGGAAAATGATTGTCTTAGAAATAAAGCACTTTAGTTTCATGTTTATAAAAGAAAACTAATACATAAGCCATCCGATACTGTTCTTTAACATAAGTGCTTTTCACTGGGCTTTTCTACAGAAGGTGTCTTGATTAGTTTCTTAATTGCTTACAAGTTGTATAAATCTCCTTATATGTAATATATATTTATTCTTTTCTAACACTTGCTCTCCACACCGGAGATGTGGAGATGCTTTTGCCCTCTACATACCTCTTCAACTTACTCAGATAGAAAGTTGCAAACTCATGATTACATTGTTAAAATAGGCATGCCTTTGGGTTTAAAAAAGCAAGGTTGTGGCTTTTTATTTTTAAGTTTGGTGGGCGAAATGTAAAATCTACCTATGGTTTGTTTGTTTTTAAATAGCCATGGTTAGAATTGTAGTTATTAGAGGTGGGGCACTTTGCCGTCAGACAGGCCTTAGTTCATATGTTCATTCTACCACCTACTAGCCGTGTGACTACGGCAAGTTGCTTGGCTTGACTAAATTTCAGTTTGTTCTTCCGAAGAATAGAGACAACAATACATCATCTCCTAGGATTCCGTGACGTTATCATAGGGATGATTAAATGAGATACCATATGTAAAAGGATTTGCACAGTGAGCCCTCAGGTATGGGAGATGATAATGATTATTAGTCTCTATATTAAAGATTATTTAAGATTATTTAAGATTATTAAAGATTATTAGCCCTCAGTTATGGGAGGTGATAATGATTGTTAGTGTCTGTATTAAAGATTAAGTTTATTAAAGATTATTAGTCTCTAATATATGAATATTAGTCTCTATTAAGAGAAAAGAGTTAGTAAATGGATAATACCTGTTTCTCAGTAGTTTGATAAGGAAACAAAGACAAGAGATGGATAAATAGAAATTGTTCACATCCCATCTTCAACTTTGAACAAACACTCTCATGGTCACCTAGATTTTTTTCCCTTCAACCTATGTATATTGTCCTATGCTAGATACTACAGATATTGAAATAAAAAAGACACTAGGTTTGACTAATTTACAGCTAAAGCAGCAGAGATGAAACAGCTATTTAATAAAATTACTCCAACATTACTAAAATGCAAATATACAATACCTTAACACCTATAATAATGTGAATGTTATATGAACTGCAATATCGTAAATGCTGTCAACCCAATCTGCCCTTTATTACATGCCTCCTACATACAGGCACCATCCTAAGACTTCTAGAAAGCTTTGGGGCACCTGGTTGGCTCAGTTGATAGAGCATGCAATTCTTGATCTTAGGGTTAGGAGTTCGAGCCCCATGTTGGATGTAGAGATTACTTAAAAATAAAAACTTTTTTTTTTTTTAAGACTTCTAGAAACCTTATTCAATTCCCTCGACAATACTACGAGGCAGGTATTATCAATGTCAGCCAAATCCAAGGCTCAGAAACTAAGAAACTTGACCAAATTCAGTCTGGCTAAATTACCATCCTCACCTGAAGCAGCAAACCTCAGAAGTGTGAGACAAACCAGGTTACTCTTAAGAAGCACAAAGAATCCTCTCTTGATCTCTTCCTTCACTTTCCTATTTTAAGTGGATCAGAACATACAGAATACGACCTGAGTCTGTGCCCCTGATCTGCCATTTATTAGCCATCTGATCTTGGTCAAGTTATCTCATCTTTCTCCTCCTTGGTTTCTTCTTCTATTAACTGAGGATAATAATAATACTGACCTCCAAGGATTTTCGTGATGTTTAAATTAACCTGTTAGAGTCTTGGAATAGTTTTTGGTAGATCAATTAATGAATAATAAATATAAAGCACACACACAAAACACCTTAATCAAGCCATCAAAGGTATTCTTTGAGACAGTCCACACTTCCCTACTCATCCCACTTTTCTACTTTCAC
Source organism: Enhydra lutris kenyoni (assembly GCF_002288905.1). Classification (NCBI taxonomy): domain Eukaryota; kingdom Metazoa; phylum Chordata; class Mammalia; order Carnivora; family Mustelidae; genus Enhydra; species Enhydra lutris. The sequence goes on along the minus strand of NW_019154086.1, from coordinate 22,587,823 downwards.
AACAAACATCTTTTTGTAGGAAACAAAAGAAACAATGCTAAATCCAAGTTAAAGTGTAGGATATAGATAAAATTCAGGACTTGGTTTGATATGCTTGCTATACATTTATTTTTCTATTTATCATATTTTCCATAAACATGAACCTGCTAAAACTGTTTTCCCCTGACTATTCCTCTTGATGTCTGAGTCTTGTTTATAGCAACAATTCCCTTGTCATTCTTCTTAAAACCAGACATCAGAAATGATGCTAATGTGATGTTTTGTGACTGTCACAGACTTAGCTCTTTTAAGGATACAGCCCATTGCCTAAAAACTTACGTTTAGGATCTTTATTGAACAAAAAGCAACATCTTAGGACAAAAAGGAAACATTTACTTCTAGTTATTCTCACTTTTTATAAAAAAATAATAACCTTTGCTTAAAAAATGCTGCATTTGTGTGTTAAATGCAGCCATGTTTCACTCCATGTTTCACTCACCAAAGATGGGTGAGACAATTCATTGGTTTGGGAGAGACTCTTTAATATGACTAATCAGACTGTCTGTGGAAACCATTTTTAAAAATTAACATTCTGCTCATGACCACTGTACTTATTTTCATTTGAGTTTTAAGTAATGTTTTATTTCTTCTTGCAAATGTGATGCACATTTATGTATAATTCATAAAGCCCATTAAAACAAAAAATACAAATTTGTTATTCTTTTGCTTAAAAAAGAATCTCTAATATAATTGTAAAAGTGTATAGTTTTTAAGATGTAATATTTAATTCACTTTTGTTGATTAACATCTTTTCTGTGATGCTACCAGGAGAAAAGCCTTAGGTCCTGAAGGTTAATATAACCAGGAAGATACATATTGTTAACCTGATAGCTTTTTATGTTTCCTTTCTGTGAGTGTATGGAGTTGAAATGTAAGATGTATCCATTATACAGCAATTAGATACAGCATTGGCTTTCCCTTTTCACAGGAAGCTGAGCAAGGATACTAAGAGAATGAAATGCCTTGGGTAAATATTTGATTAGCCATTGACAGCTTAAAAAATCAGATGTATTACTAGGTCACACAATTTTGAAGGCTACTGAGTTACGAGTTTTATATTCTGGACCTTAAAACATTTACTCCATCCTATATATTACGGTTTTGTGTCCACATCAAATACTTTTCCTACTTAATAATCTAATACTATTCTGATACAATATTCTTTTTGCTGTCTCCTCTTTTTATGAGCCCAATCGAGTACTACTTGCAGTCAGATGCCACCCAGTTTTAGCATAATTTACCATTAAAATCAACATATCCAACATTTCTATTCTTGTCCCAGGTTACAGGATACTGTAACTAAATACTTTAAAAATGCTGTAACTAGGGGCGCCTGGGTGGCTCAGTGGGTTAAGCCGCTGCCTTCGGCTCGGGTCATGATCTCAGGGTCCCGGGATCGAGTCCCACGTCGGGCTCTCTGCTCAGCAGGAAGCCTGCTTCCTCCTCTCTCTCTCTCTCTGCCTGCCTCTCCGTCTACTTGTGATCTCTCTCTGTCAAATAAATAAATAAAATCTTTAAAAAAAAAAAAAATGCTGTAACTAAATGCATTTCCCCCATGTGTCCTCCAGGTTCACCGTGGAACAGGAAATTGATTTAAAAGATGTTTTGAAGGCTCTTGGAATAACTGAAGTTTTCATCAAAAATGCAAATTTGACAGCTTTGTCTGGTAGGAGATAAACACTAATTTTTAAAAAATGTTATTATTTCATGAAAGACTTTAAAAATGGTGATGCTGTCAGCACCTTAAAGATTTAAGAGTCAAAATTGTTCAGGGGGTTGGGGTGTGGATATAGAGGCCACTTTTAGGCAACAGGCTTAAGCAATACAAATTTGATCAAGGCAAAAGGGCCCATAGTGACACTGGTTGAATGTAGACAGGCCCATCAGGTGACCCACCTCGAAGTATCCATAGGCCCTATCTAGCCAATGGGCTACTTGCAACCAGGCACAGTTACCAAAAAGGGGAAAATCCCATATGTCAATATACTCCCTCACCCTCCTCCCTCAAAAGCAGCCTTCACCCACTGGCCTCCTGGCAGGCAGCCTCTTCTCTGCTGTCCTGCCCGCTGGTCCCTTATGGCGTATTCACTAAATTTCTAGCTCCTTTAAAAAAAACGAAATAAATAAATTTTCTTTTTTAAATGATGATGTCGAACCCTCTATTTACTATGATGTTCTGAGGTAAAATAAAGTTATCTTTTGTCAGATAAATATAACAAATATATTTACCTTCTACACACAATGCTATAAATAACAGTTATAAACATTAAGTTTAGATTATTCTGGTCCATGTCATATCTTCAACAGTAGATATTCTCCAGAAGACCTGTCCTGTACATCTTTAAATTCCCCATCCTATCTGACACAATGCCTTGTAGATAATCAATAAACATATTGATTTAATGCCTCAATATGTCCAGTTACAGAACTTATATAGGATAGAAGGAAGAGAGGATAAATGCATGTCTGCTGTGAGAACCAGACACTTTTTAAAAGAATACCTAGTAAGATGATATAAAGATTATCTTAAGTCTTCAATAAGAAAAGAATGGTTTGGGGTTTTTTTTTGGAGGGGGGTGGAGGGGTTGGGTGAGCCTGGTGGTGGGTATTAAGGAGGACACATATTGCATGGAGCACAGGGCATGGTGCATAAACAATGAACCTTGGAACGCTGAAAAAAAATTAAATTAAATTTTTAAAAAAGGATAGTTTTGAAGAAGTAGCTTCCAAATATACCTGGCATATTGGGTGTTGAGTAATTTAAGAATCCCAACTGGGGGGGAAACCTAGTTGAATTATTGGATTCAGATGCCCTAATTTGTTCAGGGTAACAACATTAAGTACTTAGAACATGTAAAATCCTTTTGGAAATATTTTAAGCAGCTAATCCCAAGACATTCATCATTGAAATAAGGTACCTGTGCGTTTAAGATTTAGCTTATAGGGGGCACCTGGGTGGCTCAGTGGGTTAAGCCTCTGCCTTCAGCTCAGGTCATGATCCCAGGGTCCTGGGATCGAGTCCCGCATCAGGCTCTCTGCTCAGCGGGGAGCCTGCTTCCCTGCCTCTCTCTGCCTGCCTCTCTGCCTACTTGTGATCTCTGTCAAATAAATGAATAAACTCTTAAGAAAATATATGGAATATAAAACAATCTATTTTCTGATGATATCAACACACACACACACAGATATGTGTGTGATGTCTGGTGATCTCAAGATAAAAAAGAGCTCAGTGTGTAAGTCCTCTAGATATGCAATTTGTTGGACTCAACTCTCCAACCAGAGAGCTAAGGCATAGAATTTTCCTTAGCAGTTCATGTGCTACAGGAGAGAATTTAGTTTTCCTCTCTAGAATTAAGAACCTGTAGAAAATCAAGCTGACCGAATAATAGCTTCTAAACCTGGACAATGGGGACCCAGGAATTGAATTCAGTGAAGTGGGTGCTATGTGAAATTGCATATACATGTGCAGTCAAATGCATGTGCGTGCACACACACACACACGAAAGAAAAAAGAGAGCAGAGATAGGTTCATAGCTTTCAGGAAATTCTCAAGGAGTTGATAATCAAAAAAGGCCTTGCCCTCCCAGATTTAGAATTGGACAGATTGTTTTCCAAGCAGGACTCAGCAGTGAGATGATATTCATGTATTTGATACTGTAGCTTTCACCCCTTAATTAGAGAACTTACTCAAAACACTCAAAACACTAGTAGAGTTTTTCTAAATGTCTACTGTATAAATGATACAAATTTTGCTGTCCACTAGAAAAATGCAAATTTTGTCAAAGTAAAGGTCTTCATGGCTCGCATCCAAGCTCCTACAACTTTGAAATTTTCAGTGGGGTTGTCAGGAGGTGGGACTGGTAGAGATTCAAAAGCTAATGGGTACTTTTGTGCTTGAGTCAGAAATGTATATTTGCGGCTCAAGCATAGTATAGTTAAAAGTTCTGATGTTCCCTTCCTCAGGAATTGAGAGAATCTGTCTACCATACTGGCCAAATTCCAGCTGGATAATTACATTCCACTTTCTTACTGTGGCTCTATTTTCTGTTTTATTAGAGATTCCTCACTGTCTCACCCAAACATCTATGCAGTTATATGCCCTGCATAGAATATCTGTGGCTTTTCAGTCCCAAGAAAGTCATGCTACAGTGGCCAGTCAATTATTGTGGTCAGTGTAGCTTAAAGTTTTTGAAATATCTGGGAGGTTTATGATGTAATATTTAACCGCCTTTAGTATGTCCAGAGACAATAGAGGATAAATATATATTATGAATGTAGATGGTTTGGAAATTTGAAATAACACGCGGATCTTTCAGAGTTCATATAGTCCACGTTATGAAGGCTCTGTTTGTTTGACCAAACTTCAGTCAGAATTGAGTCCCTGTCAGAGTGCTCCCAGCAGCATGCCTGAGACCTGGCACCTAGCTGATACTTAGGTGGCACACAGTCGACGTAAACTGAAGGAGCAAATGACGGAGGGAAGGAGAGAAGAGGTTTCTTCGTGGCCACATTCTATATTACATTTCTTGGAACATTGAACTCCTTAAAACATCAGTAAGAAATCCGGATCGGCCATCCTCAACCACCATCCAATCTAAGTCTTCAGGATGACTTGAGGAAAGGTCTAAAGTCAACTTCTCAAGCTTTCAGGGGGAACTCTTTCATTCTTAACTCCCTAGCTTTTGCCAAGACCTTGGTAGCCTCAGCATTTCAGCTCAGCCCAAATAACACTTCCTTTTTCTCCCTCTCCCTCCCTCCTTCTATCTCTCACCTGTTCTCTCTGTCACGGTCCCTCAATCTCTCTCTCTCTCTTTCTCTCTCTCACACACACACATACACATAACTTATGAATCATTCATTCAAAAACTATGGGGCACCTGGGTGGCTCAGTTGTTAGGCGTCTGCCTTAGTTCGGCTCGGATCATGGTCCCAGAGTCCTGGGTTCGAGCCCCACATTGGGCTCCTTGCTCCATTGAGAGCCTGCTTCTCCCTCTCCTACTCCCCTAGCTTGTGTTCCCTTTCTCGCTGTGTCTCTGTCAGATAAATAAAATCTTTAAAAAACAAAACAAAACAAAAACCTAGTGACACAACTATAAGACTTGCCTCTCTGCTTTTGCTAGATTTGATAGTATTTATTCCCTGCATCATTCATTCGGGCACCATATGCTCTGCCCTATGTGGCTGGTGTCCTTTTCACATGTCTAGGTTTTTGCCTCTCCAAATGATGTGAAAACCCTGCTGATTAAAGTGTCTATGATGCTTAGTAACCCCTACAAGTACCCAGACAGTTATTACCATTAATTGATTATTACTTTCTACCTTAATGAATTTCATGGGGAGAATTTCATGGTGTTTAAGGTATACATTAATTGCGTTCAATGCCCTGTCTCTTCCTTTCATTTAATAACTCTTTGTGAGTCAGTTGGTGTAAACTCAGGACTAGGTCAGAAAAATGAAGAAACGGCTAAGATATCATACCTGCTCTAAAAAGGGATACAGACTTGTGGGGAGAGAGACAAAAACAGTTGGATTTAATAAAAAGAAGCATGATAGATATGCTTTATTGGAGCGGTGTGTCCAGGATGCACCAGGACAATCATGTCCTGTAGAGAATATTTGACAATAGCTGGAGACCTTTTGTTTGTCACAACTAGGGAGGACTACTGGCATCTATCTGATAAAGTCTGGGGATGCTTCTACATTCCTGGGACCTACACTGCACAGGACACACCCCGCAACAAAGAATAATCCAGCGCCAGATATCATTAGTGATGAATCACAAAACCCCATGCTAGAGAAAGCATTGTGGAAGCAGAGAGGGAAAAGAAAGTCAATTGGCAGAATGGGAGCGTATTGTTCCAAAGATGGAGGGGGAGAATATAGGTATGCATTTAAGCTTTCAAATGCAGTGATCGTTTTTGAATAATGTATTAGAAAATGATAGCAATGTTTGTCTCTAGAATACAGAACAGAGGCCCCCAGATGAGAGAGGAGATTTTGTTTCCTCTGTCACTGTGCACTGTTTGGGATTTTTTCTTTTGTATGTTTTACTTCTTCAATTAAAATTTTTACTTGAAAACAGGGTAAAAACTTTAAAAAATCGCATTCTTAGTAGAATTCGTAAATTCAAAAGAACCCGGGAAACAGTTCAGTACTATTGTGACAGTACTCATTCTTAAATTATGCAAGAAATCTTTTTTTTTTAATGCAGTGAAATCTTATCTTTCTTTAAAAATAGCAACTATGAGTTAGCAGTGGAAAAACAACCCCGTTTCACATTTTCTTGCTTCTGGAAAAATTGAGTGACTTGAGCGTCCTTTGCTAAGACCTCTTGAAATCCACTCTTTCATTCTCTATCCCATGGCATCCAGCTTTATTTCAGACTCTCATTATTGCTGCCCCAGACGATTTCAATAGCCTCCTAAATGGTTTCCAATCTCTTTTCCGTCTAATCTTTCTTCTCTACCACTGCCAAGATTGATCACCTTAAAACCCACTCTCAGATCATCCCAGTTCCCGTTCAAAGCCTCCCTTCACTATGCTTTGCACTGCCCATGGCTCAGCAGGGCATTCAGACTTCAGCTCCCTCCAGCCTTAATTCCGGCTGATTCCTTGCACACAACTTTTGCTGCACCTCACGCGTCCCCAGGGCCCCAGCTTTATAAAATCTCTCCCTCCCAAAATATCTCCTGAACGGATCTTCAGCACAAATATACCAACTTCATCAAGCCACGTGATTACACCAACCAGACATGATAACTCCTGTGTAAATTCTACAGCGTTCTATCCTTTTTTTGATGCTGCATATCACATCTGATCTCATATTATCATTATTGATGCATCGGATGTCTTCTGCCAGAATTTAAACCTCTCCAGGATTGATCCTTACATGTGTTCAGGAAGCACATGATTTTGTGCTTTCTGCCCAATACTCACTGAATGAAGAAATGAGTAAGATGAGATGCTCTGTATTTATTGTGCTTATTTTTTGTCATCTCAATTTGATGTCCATGGCCTTCGACGCTAAATTCCGTTAACATGAAACATAGTAAAGACTCATACAATAAACATGGAATCTAGAGAGTGCTGAGAATCATTTTCTTCTCAGGCGCGATTTAAAATGCTCATCTATTTGAGACAACAGAGCAAGGGAGGCTTACTTTCAACTGTTGTTACTAAAAACAAAACTACCTGGATTTTATACTATGATAGACACTATTAAAAAATAAATGAATAATTTAAATATAAAAAAAATAAAATGCTCATCTAGTGGCAGCAAGGATCCTGTTATAGAGTAGGGCTATTTTTGTAATGGAAATGAATGACTGTCAGCATTTGGATTAATAGATAATCCTCGTGGAAGGGGAAGGAGAAAGAGAGTACTAAATCCTTCAGCACAAAGTACGAGCTTTAATAAAGGAGCCAATAAAATAAAGGAATTAAGAAGACACAGCAAAAGCCACATTCAGGTCAGACTCAAGTGCTTAGATTTATGCCGGACCGACTCTTCCGTCCTGCCCTTGTTTGCTCTGCTTCTCCTTGCACCTGTAAGGCAGCGGACTGTCCTTCTCTTTCAGAGCTATACCTCCGCTTCCTTTCTCCCCTGGACTGTTGCCACAGATAGCAAACTTGATGTTCCTGCCCTAGCTGTTTGCCCTTCTGATCCACGCTTTACGGCTCCTGCCACAGGTATCTTCTAAAATCAAAGTAGCGGTGCCCTGTTACTTCTGGATGAAGCCCAGGCTTTCCAGCCTCAGAGTCCAAGCTCTTAAAGTCAGGTGCACCCCCTGCCACTCCCCACCTCCTTATGATGTAACCAGGCTCCAACTGGACCTTCAAGTCATTGCTGCTGCTTGTCTCACTTCGCTAGTACAATCCTCATTGGGAATGCCCTTGCCTGATTGACTTTCCCTTTTCTACTTATCCTTCAAGAACCAGCCCAAATGACACCACCTCTGAGAAGCTTTCCCTGATATCTCTCCTTCCCAAATGCTTTACTTTCCTTCCTCTGGACTGCCATAGCACAAAGTGCTATCACAGGTTCTACCTTTTCCTTAGATTGCTTGTTCACATACCTGTCTCTGATGTCAGAGCTCTTCAGAAGCGAGGGCTGGGTCACACATAGATGACTGTCTGTCTTCAGAGCCCAGCATGGTGTGGAGAGCCGGACAGATGCTGGGTGGGTGCGAGCGGTAGGAAGTGGTGCTGAGCCCACCTCGCTCCAAGTATGGAGGCTTCTCTCAGACCTCTGGCCCTCCCCACTCTCCTCAATCCAGCCACACTGGTGTACTTCTGGGTCCTTGAACACAGCTGGCTTGTAACTGCCTCTAAACTAGCTTTTCCCTCTGCTGGAAACTACGTTCAGGTGTTCCTGTGGCAGGCTCCTTTGTATTCCTTAGGTCTCAGCCAAAGTGACCGTCTCAGATCTGCCTTCCCCAACACCTCAAGTCAAGTAGCTCATCACCTGCCCTCATCCTCCTGCGAACGTCACCTCATCTTGTTTTTTAGTAACAATTAACCGGACCCTAAAATTGTGGCCATTTCTCGATTTGCTTTTTTATTGTCATTGTACTTAATTTTTGCTTTCCTCCTCTTAGGAAGGAACTGTTTTTTTTTTTTTCTTTTTTTAAAGATTTTATTTATTTACTTGACAGAGATCACAAGTAGGCAGAGAGACAGGCAGAGAGAGAGAGGAGGAAGCAGGCTCCCCGCTGAGCGGAGAGCCCGATGCAGGGCTCGATCCTAGGACCCTGAGATTATGACCTGAACCAAAGGCAGAGGCTTAACCCACTGAGCCACCCAGGCGCCCAGGAAGGAACTGTTTCATTCACCATAGTAAATCCAGTATATCAACAATGTCTGTCACATGGGAGGTGCTTAGTACCTGAATGAATTAATGAATGAATGTTTCGCTACTATCACAACATTTCTTCAAAGAAACAAACAAACAGGATTCCTACCTTGAAAAAGCTCAAATTCTACAAAACCTTTCGAAAGTTCATGGGTGGGGCTGACGCTAAAAATACTTTAGCAACTCAAGTACAGAGATGCTTTTGGTATTCTCAGGCTCTGTTATGGAACTCTCTTCATTTTGTTATTTTAAGCATGTCCTTGGTGACGCAGACATCCATTTCAATTGGCTGTGTTTCGGAACAGAGCCACAGAGGCAGCGGGGGCACACACTCCTATGACGGCCGCCCCGCCAGCGTTATGTTAATCAGAGATACTTGGAGCTTTCAGCGCCCTGCACAGTATCTCATACCAACAGAGTGCTTGATAAATATTTGCTCAGTGACTGAATGAATGGCTTAGAATTTTGCCCTGCTTTCTTCAGAAGAGCTTGAATTGTTGCCCAGCTTTTCTCTGGGAAACCTAGGGTTTGCTGGCCCCACTCCCATCGTATCCTTTGTGAAGAGCCCTGCTCCTCGCTGCCCAGAGGAAAGTGGGACCAGTTATTTGGCAGCAATATCTGCTGTGGCCAGAAGGGGAAGACTGCTTGGGGCCAGGGCATGGAATTTTTTATTTATTTATTTGTTTGTTTTTTGCATGTAGCTTTGTCTTTGATTTATTTATTTTCTTTTTTAGAGAACAATGAACTTTCCCTAATTGATAAGACAGGCTCATCAGTGTAAATCTTCTTAATTCCCCTCCCATCCTGGTTCATCAAATATCTGAGTGCCTACTTGGTACTAGCAGGGTGCACAGAATTTCAGGGAGGAGAGAAATTGGACGGGCAAGGTCCTGGCCCTTAAGAAGTAGGTGAATGGCCCTGCAGGAATGATGGCCTTGATTGACACATAATTCCATCAGGATGAGCAATATTGAGGGACAAGTACAGGAAAGTTCTGTGTGACATGACGGGGCGGCAGCAGACCCGTTCTTGTTTAAACCACTTTCAGCTTATATTTGACTGTGACTGCTTGAAGTTTGTCCCAAGAGAAGAGAGTTTCATTTTCTTTTTTCCCCACTCGGGATTTGTGATGTGATTTGTCACATTTTCTCCTGCTGGAATATCTAAAGGGGTGGTGGTTTTCTCCAACTTACGAGTCCTGAGGTCTCACTTAAATCTGCAGATATTTGCTGTCTGCTGTGTAGCAGCTAATCACCCTGGGGAGCTGGAACAAAGGATTCAATCTTTATTTTGCTGTATTTGAAATATAGGTGATGCCACTGGTCTGTTGGGTCTCATTCCCTTAGCTCTTCTACTTGATTGCATTTTAAGTTTTTTAGCCTTTGTGTGGTCTTTGTATTCTTTTCCTCCCCAGTGCTGTTGTCCATCCATTTTCCTAGGGCATCTACTTTGGTTTAGTGTCATATGTTTTATTTATTACAAGAATTACCTATATAGCCATACTTGTAAACGGAATTGTGGTCATGGTGCCCGTAGAGGGACAACATCCAAAGTCTTAAGCTAGGAAATAGCTAGTCTCTTTCATTCAACAATTACTAAATTCCTGTTCATGCTAGGTTAAATACTGGAAACTGACACGGTACCAGGAAACTCTCTTTTCTTAGGTTAGTTCAGTTATTAGGCCTACCAAGTGCCAGAAGCCAGGGACACGAAGGGCAGTGACACAATCCTTGCCTTCGGGAATTAGACAGTCCAGGAAGAGAGAGATACAGATGAAAGTAGGATATATCATAAAGGCTGTATGAGAACCAGAGCCTGGATTCAGTAGGGAAGAGTGGTCTGTTCTACCCAAGTGGGGAACAGCGATCAGAAGAGAGCGGAAAAGGCCTGCTAGGGCTGGAAACTGAGCCTCAGAAGCAGATTAGGTGTGTGACTGTACTGGGTTGAGGGAGTTTTTTTTTCTTCTCTAAAAATTTTTTAAAAATACTTCATTTATTTGACAGACAGAGAAACAAGTATGCCGAGAGGCAGGCAGAGAGAGAGGAGGCAGAGAGAGGGGAGGAAACAGGCTCCCCGCTGAGCAGAGAGCCCGATGCGGGGTTCAATCCCAGGACCCTGAGATCATGATCTGAGCCAAAGGCAGAGGCTTAACCCACTGAGCCACCCAGGCGCCCCAAATTGAAGGAGTTTGTGGGGAAGCAAAGACAGAGAAGTGAGGGAGGGGGTATGTTCAGGGGTCACAGTTCAAATAACCTGGAGCCCAGTGGGTGGGGTGAAGCACGCTACATGAGCGACTCAGAGGAACCTCACGGAGACCCTCGCATTGCCCCCTAGGTCTGCTGGTGCGCAGTATACGGAAGGCAGGGTGAGAGGCAGAGCCAGCAGGAGAGGGGAGACAGGGCTTTAAGTAGGGTTGTAGGGGCACAAACTGGCTTGGGTCTGATGAGATCATCCCAGAGCAAGGCTTGATGTGAAATGGAGGCACTAGAGCCATTCAGAACTGCTGTGCCATTACAGACTGTGATGTCCCTTGGAAACTCATTTTAAAAAAGTATTTCCATATGTTGCTGAGTTTAACTTCCTGATTAAAACAAAACAAAACAAACTTTTATCTCTATGTTAATAGGTGAGCTTGGCCTATGATTTTATTGGCCTTTTATTAGACTGTCCTGGTTCAATCTTAATATGGTAAGACTATCCATAGATGACTTAGATTGCTTTATTCTCTTTCTAGAATTGAAAATGGATTTATAATAGAAAATCCTATCCTTTCCTTGAGGGATTGGCTAAATTGCCTAGAAAACCATCCAGGCTTAGATTTTTTTTTTTCCTTTTTGCTCTTCTTTCTTTCTTTTCTTTCTTTCCTTCTTTCTTTCTTTCTTTCTTTCTTTCTTTCTTTCTTTCTTTCTTTCTTTCTTTCTTTCTTCCTTTCTTTCTTTCTTTCTTTCTTTTTTTTTTTTTAAGACAGGGGATGGTGGGAGGGCCAGAAGGAGAGAGATTGAGAGAGAGAGAGAGAATCCCAAGCAGGCTTGAGGCCTAGTGCAGAGCCCAGTGCAAGGCTCAATCTCACTACCATGAGATCATGACCTGAGCTGAAATCTAAAGTCAGATGCTTAAGGTGCCCATAGGCTCACATTCTTTAATTTTGAGGAAGGAGGAAGTTTTCACCTACTCATTCAGCTACTTTAATGGTTACTGGATTATTCAGATAGTCTATTTTTTTCTTCATCCAGTTTTATCATTTGTACATTTCTATAAAATTGTCTGGTTGATGGCAAATCTCTTTATTTTCAAAATTATCTGCATAAAGAAGCACAAGAATCTTTTGGGGAGATGGAAATATTCTGTATCTTATTTGTGGAGGTGGTTCACAGATATGTATGTCAAAACTTATGAAGGACACGTGGCGGCTCAGTTCGTTAAGCATCAGCCTGCGGCTCAGGTCATGATCTCAAGGTCCTGGGGTTGAGCCCCACATCAGGCTCCCTGCTCGGCAGAGAGCCTGTCTCTCCCTCACCCTCTGCCTGCTGCTTTCCCTGCTTGTGCTCTCTCTTGGTCAAGTAAATAAATACAATCTTTAAAAAACCAAAACAAAATAAAAACTTACCAAACTGTGATGTGGTCTGTAAAATATATTTTTGTTTTCCTGTATTGTAATCATTGTATTGTAAATACATGCAGTTCATAGTAAATAAGTTATACCTCATACATGGATTCACGTTTGTCTGCAGGAAATTATACGAAGTATTTTTTGTGATTTTAAAAAATTCTCTCTGTATCTTTAGACATGTTTTCTTTTGTCTTAATATTGTTTATTTAGGTAATCTCTCTTCTTTGTGAATCTTGTTGAAGGTTTGTCCATTTCATGTTCTTTTAAATAACCAGCTCTGTGGGAAGAACTCTCAGCATCCATGTTTTCTTGATCTATCTGCCATGGTGCCTGGCACCTCCTACCCATCCTCTCACCATTTTGTAGGGGTAAATGAGGGCATATAAGAGGTTGGATGCCTGGAGGAAGAGGGTACCTTTGTGGTAGAAGCCAGCATTGAAGGGATGAGATTCCTTCTTTCAAGGTGTCCAGTGCAGTCGACAGATCAGGCTCAGGAGCTGCGAGGCAGCTTCCTCTGAGCAATGATATGTGGCTAAAGTATCATTCGGTATCTTTGAGAACTCTCCTCAGAATATTTAAAGAGGGCTTAGCTGGCAGTGTGGACACTCATTACCCTTTAGGAACTACATTCTGTCACTTTTGTGTTCAGGGCCATAATACTGGCTCTTGGTGCATGACCCCACCTTCACTGGCCCACTGAACAAAATGGGGAGCAGAATCTGAAAATGATCTAGCATCAGTTAACTACTAAATGGTTCATATATTTGACTCTCTTGGAATTTGTGTATTTGTTTTGCCAGCTGAATGTATCTGACTAGTTACTTAAGGCAGTTTATATTTTTCTTCTTATTTGTTGGAAAAAAAAAAAAACTAGTCTTCTGGATTTGCAGGAGCTAATTATACTTAATTGTTTAATGTCAAAACTCTATTGCTTTTTATTTTTCTCCTAGTCATCAAATGTCTTCTAGAAGAAAATATCATAATATGTGAGACATACTATTTCAAAATGCAAGCTTATATCTTAATACTAAATATAAGTTGAGGAAGTAATATCCCTATTAAAAGTATATTCAGAGTTGCCACTCAGTTGTCTTGAGGTTTATTCAAAATAAGCAGGTGCCATGCAACAGATGTATCAAGAATGTTATTGAGCATTACTCCCTGTCAGTATAAGATAATTATGTGTTTTTGAAAACTTGAAAGTGTATGTTGTGGGTAGGACTGGGTTACTGAAAAAGTCTTTCTATGTAGCCTAATGGGAAATGCACTGTGCTTTTACTGAATAGTGCATCAGCAACAAGGTTATCTTAAATTTGAATTCCACCTCCTGGAATGGAAAAAGGGGGTTGGGGTTGTGGGTGGCAGAAACTTGAGTAATCTTGTATCTTGCTTCCTTGTGCTATTTTTCTTTTTATGCATTTGAACTATGTTTTGTTCATTTTGTTTTGATCTTGAGGACAAAAGTTGGAAACCCAACAACCTATTGCTTAGTTTGCTGGAGTTGCCATAACAAAGTCCCAGACTGGGGGGGCTTGAACAACTGATGCTTGTTTTCTCATGCTTCTGGGGGCTGGAAATCCGAGATCAAGATGTCCTCAGGCTTGGAATCTTCTAGACCTCTCCCCTTGGCTTGTAGATGTCTGTCTTCTCATAGTGTATTAACATTCTTCAGATAAATAGGACCAACAGGATGTGTGTGTCTGTGTGTGTGTGTTTATAGAGAGAGATGTATCTATCTATATAGAGAAACAGACAGACAGACTGAGACTGAGATTTACTTTAAGGAACTGGCTTGCACACTTGTGGTGACTTCGGAAATTTAAAATCTGCAGGGTGGGCTGGCAAGCTGGAGATTGAGGGAAGAGTCCAAAAGCAGTCAAATGGAACAATTCGTTTTTGCTTAGAGGTCAGTCTTTGTTCTAAAGCCTGCAGCTGGGGGCATCTCTAAATACAGTCATATTCTGGGGCACCTTCTGGACTGGCTTAGTTGGTTAAGCAGCTGGCTTCAGCTCAGGTCATGATCCCAGGGTCTAGATTAAGTCCCGTCTTGTGCTCCCTGCTCAACAGGGAGCCTGCTTCTCCCTCTTCTTCTGACACTCCCCCTGCTTGTACTCTCTCTCCCTCTGTCAAATAAATAAATAAAATCTTTTTAAAAAATAAAAAAAATAAAGCCTTCAGGTGATTGGTTAAGGCCCCCCACATTACAAGGGCAATCTGCTTTACTCAAAGACCACCAATGTAAATGTTAATCTCATCCAAAAAAATTTTTTTGCAGAAAACATCCAAAATGATAGTTTGGCTAAATATCTGGGTACAGATATCCTGGCCCAGACAGGTTGACACATAAAATTAGCCATCGGGCATGGTCTTCCTTCTCTATCTCTCTGTGTCCGAATTTCCTATTCTCTTTAAGGACATCAGTCATATTGGATTAGGGCCTATCCTAATGACCTCATTTTAACCTAAAACTCTATCTCTAAATACAGTCATGTTCTGGGGTGCCTGGGTGGCTCAGTCATTTAGCATCTACCTTCAGCTCAGGGCATGATCCCAGGGTCCTGGGGTCGAGCCCCGCATCAGGGCTCTGCTTGGCGGGAAGCCTGCTTCTTCCTCTCTCACTCCCCCTGCTTGTGTTCCCTCTCTTGCTACGCCTCCCTCTGTCAAATAAATAAATGAAATCTTAAATACATACACACATACAGTCATATTCTGAAGTCTTGGGAGCTAGAACTTCAACACATAAATTTTGAGAGAACACAATTCAGCCTATAACAGCCATTAATTTAAAAGTAAGCATACATAAAAGACAACTCTAAGGGAAAAAGCCTTCCCAACACTGAAAATGTGTTCTTTCCTCTGACTTTAGGATAAAGCATGTTTGTGAATCCTCAGATAAGCCAATTAACTGGAATGGAAAGTAACTTTTTTCTATTCACTTTTCTATAATCTAAAAGTCAATTTTGTTTTTCTTTGCCAAGAATATTTCTATTATCACAGTAATTAGAGATACAAATTTTTAAAAATTTCGTACTCTGGTTATGTGTGGATTTCTACCTGTTTTCTTCATTTTGTGCTTTAAAATTTCAGATTAGAGTGCAAATGTTTGAGATGTTTTTATCTTGAGTTATGAACTAATTTGAAGTTGCTATTAAAAACAGAGCCACATTTCTGCTTTCTCTGGCAATATAAGAAATAAACAATGGGAAAATTACCAATAAAAATGAAGGGAAACATTAACAAGAGAATATAAAACAAGAACAAATCAGAAAACACATCTTCAAGGCTTCTCTGAAATCATAATATAATCTGACATTATCTCTTCTATTTTAGAATCAGTGCCTTAAGTCACATTTTCCAAAGCTGTTTAAATAAAGAGTAAAAGGCTCCTCTATTTCTGATACTGAAGAAATGCTTCTTTTCTCTCTCTCTCTCTCTCTTTTTTTTTCTTTTTCTGCAGATAATAAGGAGATTTTCCTTTCCAAAGCAATTCACAAGTCCTTCCTCGAGGTTAATGAAGAAGGCTCAGAAGCTGCTGCAACCTCAGGTCCCAAGTTATCATTTTCTACAATGTTCTCACTTTTTTTTTTTTTTTTGATTTGTATCTTTAAAACCATCTTGGGTGGGGGTTGGGGGTCATTTTTACAATGAAGCTAAAAAATACTGACTCTGCTCTTAGAAGTCAAGCTAATGCTGAATCAGCTAGAATTTTCTAAATAGGACATGAAGCGTGCACTTAACTCCAGTGCCCCAATACAGAGTAACTCTAATGAGAGGCAGGAGGACATTGGTGGCTCTGTAGAATAGATTTCCCTGCTGTGCTGCCTGTTTAAATATTTTAGATATTTTCTCATCACCCATTTAAACATTCTTCTTCTTACCTAATTACTTGTGGACACTAGTTCTTTTTTTTAAGATTTTATTTATTTATTTGAGATAGAGAGAGAGAATGCAAGTGGGGGAGAGGGGCAAAGGGAGAGGGAGAAGCAGACTCCCTCCTGAGCAGGGAGCCCAACGGGGCTGGATCCCAGGACCCTGAGATCATGACCTGAGCCGAAGGCAGACACTTAACCAACTGAGTCACCCAGGCCCTCCTGGAAACTAGTTCTTAATTTTGTCAAAAGTCTTGCTTTTTTAAAAGCACCCACATAAACAAGACATAATAAATAATTTTAAGTAATTTTAACTGAATAATGCTGGTAAAATAATTTTAAATAAATAATTCTAAAATTTTGACCTAAATCACATGTTCAAAGCAAAATGTTAAATGTCCTTGATTATTTTGAATGTTTTGATTTCCCCAGTTAAATGAGAATGATTTTTTCCAATGACATTTTTTCCCATTTATTTCTTTGAGTGTGTTTCAATCTCATGTTCCACTGCTATGTTCAAATTTTAGTAGGATTTTTCCTTCCTCTGGCAAAACGGAACCTATCATTTTTTTAAACTTCTGCATAAATTTGTCCACTAAAAGGATATCACCAGTTAAAACAGTGTTTTCAGGAGGAAATAGAAACACAGTAGTCTTGGGCATCAGGAAAGCCTAAAATCTTACATAATTTAATCTTGACCTTTTCCTTATAATGAATCACCCTGCAGCAAGTATAAAATGATTATCCCATAATAAGGATCTCAAGGGAATTCAGTTTCCCAGCCATAAGAAACATCATGCTTCTCTTACTGCTGCTTTTTCCCTTTAATCACTGCCATTCTGGCCACTTACTAGAAGTATGTAAAAATCCCCATTTTAGACAAAAGGAAATAATGATCTGGGAATATAAAGAAACTTGGTTTTTTGTTTGTTTGTTTGTTTGGGGGTGTTTGTTAATTCTCCCCCTTTCCTTAGTTCAAAGGTCATTTTAGTAAAGCCATATATATTTATCTGAAACGGAGAATAAAAGTTTTGTAAGAAGCACAATAAATTTTTCTAGTATTTTTGGTGGATTGGAGGTAGGAAACTTTGTGTGTGTGTGTGTGTGTGTGTGTGTGTGTGTGTGTGTGTGTGTGATGTGTTTAAAGATCAAGTAGAAATGTTGTCACCTTCATAATTTTTTCTCTAAGTCTTTAAAATTTTGTTTCCTGTAAATTGTTGCCTTTGCATTAAATATAGATGGTGTTGGAGAAATTACTCATTAGTCTCTGCACATCCACAGACATGTAATTACTTTCTCTCTGCACTATAGGAATGATTGCAATTAGTAGGATGGCTGTGCTGTATCCGCAAGTTATTGTCGACCATCCATTTTTCTTTCTTATCAGGAACAGGAGAACAGGTAAGTCTGTTATAAGAATGGGACTTTATTTATAGGCCAAAAAGAGATAATTTTTTTTAAAAAAGAGAGAGCATTTTTTTCCACATTACTTATCAGATCATGTCTAATATTCAAATGATTTTTTAAAAAGAATTATTTATATTTTTATTTTTAG
This sequence comes from Enhydra lutris kenyoni, assembly GCF_002288905.1. Lineage (NCBI taxonomy): Eukaryota > Metazoa > Chordata > Mammalia > Carnivora > Mustelidae > Enhydra > Enhydra lutris. Next base: position 22,569,899 of record NW_019154086.1, on the reverse strand, counting down.
AACACTGCTAATTGTCAGCAAGAAGGAAAGTAAATATCCCACTTTTTTGTTCACACCCTGTTTTGTTCACTTCCACCCCAACGCAGGTACGGTCTTGTTCATGGGACGAGTCATGCATCCTGAAACAATGAACACAAGTGGACATGATTTTGAGGAACTTTAAATCATTTCATATGCAAAATAGTAACTAAACGTGTTATGTTTGCAACTGGTGTATTTAAGATTTGTGTCTTACAGTGTATCTTATGATAATATTTAAAAATAGTTCCAGATAAAACAATGTATGTAAATTATAAGCCAACTTGTCAAGGAATGTTATCAGTATCATTGAGGTAATAGTCCTATGGTGTCATTGTGTCTATTGTGCTGGTATTTAAAATAAAAGTACATATTGATCATGTGAACAACTCTGTTTTCATTTCACAAGTTGTACTATAAGGATACTTCTAGGTAAACTTTGGAAATGGTGATTTTTGGGACATCGTAAATCTTTCATAATCATGCAGAAGCAAAGCAGTGAAGTCAATTAGCAGTATTACACTTACCATAAGAAAGCAATAACAAGTCAGATGAAGACAAGCAGTCCCCCAAAATAGAATTGTTATTTCTCTGAAGACGGTATATAGTGTGGTATAAAAGAATGTAAACTGAACATCTTCTGTAGGCTCTATAATAAAACTTGATAGAAAAAATAGGACTATGCAAACCCCTAGCTTATGGCTATAGCTTATTTACTATGTCTTTAAAAACCCACTGCACTTCAGCAGCCTGATATAGATTAGAAACCTGGTATATCACCATGTTTTGGTGCTCCAAGTAAAATCCAAATTATAACAAAGTTCCCGAGAGTCCCCAAATAAGCCTTATGAGCAAATTAATAATAAAAATATGCCCTTCCATAAGTCACCAGAAAATTAATGAGAAAAATCGTGCTAGTGCAGATACTGTAAACTGGCATGTCAGGGGCTGAATGCTGCCCTCGGAGATGTTCTTGTTTGTCCTTGTGGAAGGTTTTTATGTTTTGAACTTGAATGTAATTAGGGTATCACAGTCCTGGTTTCTCCCATTGGTCACCTGGTGGCTCTAGGATGCATTTGTGTTTGGGTCCTCTAGAGAATATATTGAGTATTTTGCAGGATATACTCATCTTTTTTCCTAGTGCAAGAAGTAGTTGATTCCAGCGGGGTCACTGCCCACTTCTTAAGGTCTCCAGTGAATGACTTAGTCATCCTTTGGCTGAGATAATGATATTCCTTGGGGCCAGGGTATGGGTGGGGGAAGGAGCTGAGGGAGAATGATTTCAGCAGGTTCCATGAACGGAACCAGGCCCATTTGGCATATTTTTGATTCTATGATTAATAGTTGCAGAAAAAGTTTGAAACATTTTTGGAACTTAACAGAAACAATTTGCATGTAACTATCCTGTGTGTTAGGTATTTTGCTATGATTTGGAGCCATCAACAAGAACTGATATTATTACTACTTTAATTCTGTTCAGGGGAGTGATTGTTTGGGGGAAACCAGCCTTGACCCCAGACCTACTGAATTCTAAGCTCTGGGAAAAAGCTTGAAAATCTATGTTAAAAACTTGTTAAAAACAAGTTCCCTTGGTGAGCTTGTTACATGCTAAATCTTAAATGTCACAAAAATAAAGGATACACATGGAATGCTTACTTATATAGTAGTTGTTTCAATATGGTTAATTTATAGAAAATTAGACCAATCAATAAAGTATCCTAAAGTATCGGAGCGTCTTAAACTCTGTGTGTAAGGGAGTAACCTGGTGATTCTATTCAAAATGCAGATTCTCATTTAGTAGGTCTGGGGTGGGACCTGAAATTCTGCATTTCTCACAAACTCCCAGGTGTTGTGATTGCTATTGGTACACGGACTCAGTATCAGAACTCCCCGTAACATAAGGTTTGCATGTTTGGTACTTTTATATATAGAAACAGAGAAGATGTATAATACTCACACAACTTGGAGAGATTTGAGTCTACGTTAAAAATGCAGTGCCCGTACACAAAAAGAGAAAAATGGTTTTATTCTAAAGTTTCTTTTTTCATGTATATACTATGGAAAAATGCAGACTTCCGGTGCATATTAGAACACTTGAAATATATTATTTAAAAATATAGAGACATTTATAGGCAATGTGCACAAAAATATTTATGAATACCTGAGGACACAATACTTAACACTGAATCATTTACAGCTTATATTTTCAGAAGACTTATAGTTTTTTCATAAGGCTGAGGTTATTGTAGAACAGTGCTCTTGTTTTCATTTATAATGTATGCAGATTGGGCTAACTGATGTTGATTCAGTATTGTTATTCAGAGTTTGTGATATTCTTCGTTACCTTATCACTACTAGTTAAACGTTACATATATTGCTATATCTGTATGTCCATCAGTCAGCTAAAGGAGTTACCTGTAAGGAAGAGTAAACATCATTAGACAAGCATATGAATTTTATAACACACCAAATGCAATTTTTACTAGCTGATATAAGATTAAACTCTATCATCCATGATGTTTACCTTAAAATATTTCAATACAATTTAGATGTCCCTTAAATTAAAATGGATTCTGCCTTGTTATTAGCATGTTTGTGGAATGCATAAAAATAGAATACTTGATAGTACCAGGTTTTTCCTATTGTTTGACTTTGTTTATAATTTCTTTAATATCTTCTGTTCTATTAAAAAGGTAACATCACATAGTTCAGTTCCGTTTCCTTTCAAAAGTGTAGTTGATCACACACACACGCACACACACATTATACACAACTTATGGAAATTTCTTTCTCTTTGAATATATACTTTGGGAAGAAATCAATAACAATTATATATCTTTTGCTTTTATTTTAAATCTTTCTAGCTTTCCTGAGGTATAATTGACAAAATTGTATATATTTCAAGTGTACAATGAGATTTCATATACATATACAGTATGAAATGATTACCAAAAATGCATCCATGATATCTTACCTTTCTGTGTGTGTGTGTGTGTGTGTGTGTGTTGAGAAGATTTATTCTCTTAGCAAATTTCAAGCATACAATATAGTATTCTTAACTACAGTCACCATGCTTATTTTTTTTTAAGATTCCACATTATGAAAGAGATCATACAATCTTTGTCTGTCTTTATTTGGGTTGTTTCACTCAGTCATAGTGTCCTGCAGATTCATCCATGCTGTTGCAAATGGCAGGATTTCCTTCTTTTTTATGGCTGAATAATATTCTTTTGTATATTTGTGTATATATGTATATGTACATATATCACAAAGGAATATATATATTACATTTTCTTTATTCATGCATCAATGGATACTTAGATTGCTTCCATATCTCGGTTATTATGAATAATGTTGCAACAAACAGGGGAATAGATATTTCTTCAAGATACTAGATTTTGTTTCCTTTGGAGATATTTTAGATATTAACCATTTATCATATATGTGATTTGCATGTATTTTCTCCCATTTTGTAGGTTGCCTTTTCATTTTGTTGATTTCCTTTGCTGTGCTAAAGCTTTTTAATTTGATGTAGTCCCACATGTCATTTTTGCTTTTGCTGCCTGTGTTTTTATAGTGTCACAGCCAAAAAATTATTGCCAAGACCAATGTCAAGGAGCTCTTTTCCTGTGCTTTCTTCTGAGTGCAAACATGGAGAATATGATACTTAGCCCAGCCGCTTTGTTTCATGTCTGCCAACAAAGTTATTCTTGAAGGAATGTTGAAGCCTCGACATGCACATAAAAATAGCTTATGGGAAAAAAATCTGTCTCTCATGAAGACAAGGAGAGAGATTTCCACAGAAGAGTCAGTTTGTGTATTTTCTGTTAATTACTTTGATTCAGTGTATAGGAGATGGTTTAACATTAATAAGCTAAGAGCTAACAGTGCATCCTGTTCATACCAGCTTCTGATTTTGGTGAGACAAAGATCCATGTATTTGTGAAAAGGATGTTTAATTAATGCAAATAATACCAGTGCAGATAAAACAAGTACTGTCCTTAGTCCAGATACACTCTTTATTATACATTAAGTATAGATGAACTTTTCCTCTATTTGAAAATTGCAGAGTTTTTTGTTTAACTGGGGAGAAATAAAGTGGTTATGTGTGACATATGGCATATTCCAGAAAATGTTTCTTCAGCAGTCATCACAGCTTCCAGCTGATGTAGCAGTTTTTTTCTCTTCCTCAAATAGGATACACATTAATGTTTCATCTCTCTTTTTCTGAAAGTTTTGTGATAATTCATGGATACATAAGTCTGACATTTGTTCACACAATTGCTCTTTGCTCTGTCTGTTATTCAAAGAAAATTGCTGATGGAGAGATTATCGTTTTCTCTATGATTGAGTGACCCCCCCCTTTCTGGTGTTTTCTGCTTAAATATTTATAACCAGATAGCTATGGAAGAAACACAGGCTGTGATATGGGAGGGAACCAAGTTTAAACACCAGATCTGCCACTTACTAGATATCTGTCTTTGGAACAAGTTGTATAATCTATCCTTTCAAATAGTTAACATCTACTTCATAGGGTTGTATTAGGATTAAATGATATACTATGCATGAGGAATATAATTTGACACATATTAGTCACTCATGGAAGGCTAGCTATTAGCATTAACAATCTCATATTGCAGATCTTCTAAGGCACATAATTTCTCACATTTCAACAGATACAAAAATGGAGTGATCGATAGTGTCTCACAATGGTTGGTAAAGGTGGCAGCCATGACATAGATGGCATTGATTGTGCATGGAGTAATCTTGTTGCATGACGATCGTCTAACTGTAATCCCTTGGCTTTTCAGTCAGCAAACTATTTGAGAACAAACCATAATGACTATTTGAGGATGCATTGTAAATCCTGATTATTGTCTAAAAACCTTTCATTGATTTTTTTCTTGTAAGATAAAGCGCCAGTTTCGAAATTTGTAGAATAGTTGTCAATAGCTTAGAAGAAAGTTCTAGAGACAGAAACTGCAGGCTGGGCATGACTGTGTCACCAATGCTCTTAGGGTCATGGAGGACAACAGTGTGGGCAAAGCAGACATCAAGCACTGAACAGGAAGTGACTTGGATTTGGACTCTGTTGTAGAAACATTGTATTTTGCTTTGCTTTGCATTGATTTTGCATATTTTCATTTAAAAATGTACATAACTATGACACACAATAAAATTTATTTAAATAAGTCTAAAAGACATATTTAATGTTTTGAATGAGTTTAAAATAAACAATTACTCTAGTCAATGTGCCACAGTTTAACTGAGTGATTTTTTTCTTCCTTAGTAGCACATAAAACAAAGGAGTGTCTTACAATTTATGTCTTGAATTGGATAAAATATTCACCTTGGCACTTGTGAAGGAATCACATTTATTAAAGTACATAGCAGGTGGAAATGTATATAATTTCCTATTATATGTGTATATAATATGTATATAATTTGTATATAATTAATATTATATGTATATTATTAATACTATATGTATATAATATGTATATAATTGTATATAATATAATATGTATATAATTTCCACCTATAATTTCCAAAAGAGTGCCTTCATCGGCTATTAGAAGAGTTGTGTAGAAGTTCAGATTCAAAGAGGGGAGGGAGTAAGTGAGGGAGGAAAGCAAGAAGTAGAAAAGCAAATATTCACAAGCTTCTTGCAAATGGTAATTTGCTCTCCACAAAATGACTCTGCAGTACCTAGAGTGAACTAAACTTGGTCATTAAAAAAATATCTGAAAGAAGATTGTTTCTGGTCTTTGTCACATAGAGGTGAACATTAATAACCAAAACGTATCTGTGTGATGAGGGCAGGGGAAGGGCTGGGAATGTTGAATCCAGTTTGTCTTTTAAAAAAATTACCTCTCTTAATGTGGCTTAATAACATTCTCACTTTACATACTGTTCATGCTCATTAGAGGCAGTCCATGAAGAAGCTGATAACGATCAGGTTTAAATTGCTGAGGTTTCATTTTGCCCTGCAAAATTTTCTTCTCGTTCAATAAGAATCTTTTCTCCAATAAGGTTGTTTTAATTAGCTGGTCTAACGATTTGCAGAAGCTATGATCACACAATACTTCCTTAGCAGCAGACTTTAAATTTTTAATTTCATTGTCTTTACATGGATTACACTGAAGCCAATTTTCTAGAGTGTTTCCTATGTCATAATGATACCAGTGGAAGAAACTTTAAAATAAACGTTAGATCTTAATCTTTAAAATATGCTATCTTTCCAATTGAAATTATTCAAAAATATTTACTTGAATCAAATGAAGTGAAATGTATTTTGTTCATTTGGCTTCTACTTCCAGTAGCAATTTCTGAATTTTTTTCACCAGTATAAATTACATTCATAGTGCCAAAATTCTTTAACAAGAACTAAAGTATTAGAGATTTACCTGGGAAAGTTTTAAAAGGGAAAATGATATGCCACAAGATGTCACTGTAATCCTAATAAATGGATAAGGTAATAATCGCTTTTATTTCAATGTTTAAAGAGGTTAGGTGAAAAACCCTCACAATAGATACAACACAGTTGCTAACATTACAGACCATCTTTTCAGATCTACACAAAACTGCATCCTGGCGTGAACCCCTGGCATTAAATGGCAACTCTTACAGAACCAAGTAAGAAGCTTCTCTTTTGAAAAAAAAAAATCATCTTCATTTCATGACACAATTCCATCTAGCCTATTTCTGATTCAGATTTGAAGTGGAATACTACTTTGCATTCTTTGGAAATAAAAACTCCAGGTTAAAGATCCAGTAGAAGCTCATTAGACCCATTCTATGTTGTCCTTGATGTCTATGAAAGTTTTCATTGCCAGCCAAAATGGACATAAAATTGTGAGAAAAACAGTTTGGGCCATTAAAAAAAAAAAAAAAGGAAAAGAAAAATCTTGCTTGGTAATGTACTTGAGACACAAATAGTAAATGAACTGCCCATTCTTGTTAATTTCCCCATTGAAAGTCTTTTTCTGATTACTGTCCTATAGTCAAAGCACACAGATGAAAGGGGAATCTATAAATCTACTTCAACTATAGTGACAAAATCATGGGGCAAAGTGTTTAGGCGGTTCTTTCAAGATCACTTTTACCATTACTTACCATTACCACTCTCTACCATTACCTGGTAGAGAGAATAACATATCATTTATGAAAGGAATCTCTACTGTGTCTCTGAATGTGTAAAATAATGTCATATTCAGAGTCCTTAGTTGATAATTACAAGAGACTGATTGCATGGCATACATGGATTTGAAGGCAACTTTTTAAAAATTGCCCCTTACTTAAAAAAAAGAAAAAAATGTCTACATGAAAACATTTCAAAAAGGAAATCCTTATAAGTAGGTATGTAAAAGCCTTTGCTATCTGTAACTTTGGTTATCAGTTTTCCTTTTACTAAAGTTTTTCCATATGTATTCACTTAAGGATTATTACTTTATCATACACTAAAGATAGAAAGACGAATTAGACACAGAGCCAACAGACTCCTAAAGCCCTTGAAACCTAGCTGAAAAAGGCAACTGTATTAGCAGATGACATTAGGATAGAAGCTCATATTGGGTGCAGCTGGGATATAGATAATATAATGAGTTCTTTAGACGGGGGCTAAGGATGTCTGGTTCTATAGAAACCCCAAAGAGAAGGCAACAAAGATCTTCAGGTGGTTATTTTTCCTCTTGATATGCTGATTTATTTTCTCTGTACCAAAAGAAAACCTGACAAAATGCATGATTTCAGTTTTCTTTTCAGCTTGATACATTAACTTAACTAATCAAACCAACCATTTTGTAATTTGCATGACATTGCTAACATGAAAGAAATGTAAGAAATTATTTACTTGAAGATAGAAAACATTTCTAAAGAGGTGTTTTCTAAAGTAATACTGCTGTGGCTGCATATTTATATTGAATTCTATACTTGTTTGCTTTTGCACATTACTTACTGCTAAAAATGGTGCTTACCCAGTGCTTACTCACTAGTCGTGAGGAAGGAAAAGATTTAATGAATCACTTTGATGGCTAATAAAGATACAGTAAAGCCCATGAGTTTATCTTGTCAGCTAGAAGTTCTCTCCCCATTAGTAAAGCATTTTTAGACACCCCCCCAACATAGTCTCTAGAGTTAGGAAAATGACTTCTCACATGTGATAGGGCACAGTTAGAACTATCTGTGAGGAATCTTAGTACAGGCATTGATGGCCTTGATGCTTACTCCTAGGTAAGGGAGATTATTCTTGTTCTAGCACAGAAAGAATTTTCATGCCAGAACTTAGACATCTAAGCTTTTACTGGGCACTGACCTGGCTGAGAATGGACAGGAACAAGCTGACATCCTAATGCTCTTCCAGGCTTGGGTAGATCTCCATCTAAGAGTGTCACTAGGACCACCACCTCTTGGATAACTTCTACAAGGGACGTACAGAATATTGTGCCCAAACATCTACATCTGGTGTTGTTTCTATTCTTTGCACAGCTTTTTTGTTATTTGGAGCACAAACTCACATATTGGCAACCCAAACCCAACCCAAGTCATTCTTATCCACCCTGAAACCCCAACCGGCTTCTTTGGTCTGGCCCAATACTTGGTATGGCTTCTTCTTAAAGTAAAAGTTTTAGCTATTGTCAAACAGAAGACATTTGCTTCAGAGAATTGGATTTTTTTTTTTTTTAATTTAAAAACAATTGGAGAGGTGTTTGGGTGGTATAGTCATTTGGGCAGCCAATTCTTGGTTTCAGCTCAGGTCATGATCTCAGCGTTGTGGAATCTGCTTGAACTCTCTTTCCCTCTTCCCCTGCCCCTCCCCCACCTCTCTAAACAGATAAGCCTTTTTAAAAAACCAATTCTATATATATGCATTTATATGTAATACACACACACACACACACACACACACACACAAAATAGGCAGAGAAACTGAATAGACATTTTTCCAAAGAAAGCATGCACACAGCCAATAGCTCATAAAAAGGTACTCAATATCAGTAATCATTGGGGAAATGCAAATCAAATCCACAGCGAAATATCATTTATACCTGTCAGAATGGCTTTCAGAAAAAAGACAAGAAATAGCAAGTGTTGGCAAGGATGTAGAGGAAAGAGAACTCATGTACACTGTTGGTAGGAATTTAAATTGGTGCAGCCATTATGGAAAACAGTATGGTGATTCCTCAAAAAGTTAAAAACAGAACTACCATATGATCCAGCAATCCCACTTCTGAATAAATATGCAAAAGAATTAAAATCCCTATCTCAAAGAGCTATCTGTATCTGTATGTCCACTGAAGCATTATTTATAATGGCCAAGGCATGGAAACAAACTAAGGGTCCACAATGGATGAATGGATAAGGAAGATGTGGAATGTAAACACAATGGAATGTTATTTAGCCATAAAGAAGAAGGAAAGTTTGCCATTTGCAATAACATGGATGGACCTTGAAGGCATCATGCTAAGTGAGATAAGTTGGAGAAAGACTAATACTGTATGATCTCATATGTGGAAACTAGAAAAACTGAACTTATAGAAGTAGAGAATGGATGGGTGGTTGCCAGAGGCCAGAAGTGGAGAGTGGGGGAAATGGGCAAAGGTGGTCCTAAAGTACAAACGAGTAATTAAAAACAAACCTAACAGTTGATAGGAAGGGAAAAGACAGACCCAGCCCTGTGGCAAAATAAAATAAAATTAAATAAAACAAAATAAAATAAAATAATAAACATAGCCTTTCACCACTAGTTCCTTTTTCTCCTGGGCACACAGCATATCCCAGCTTACTCTGCGGTTGGGTACAACTAAGTAAATTCTGGCCAAAGATATGTGAGTGGACATATGTGTGTCATTTTATTATCCTCTACCTCCTTCTCTCCCCTCACCTATTAGCTGGATATAGAATGTCTGGAGAGGGGCTCAGCCCGAGGAGCTAGAAGGACTCCAAGCAGGAAAAGGGCCTGGGTTTCTGAGTTGCCACTTGCAGTAAAGGTGTCCAAGAGAGCCGTGAGACCAAGAACATTCATTTAACCAGTGCATGAGCAAACACTACAACTTGTCAACTTGTATAGCTAAGTAGCTAAAGTCAAATCTTTTTATTATGGCAGTTAGCCTACTGTGGCTTCTCTGAGCACATACATACATGACCAATTTCTTCCCGTAGGTATGCTATATGCTTTTTCCCTTTTTTCCACTTTTCTCCCCTGACTTTTTACTAAAATAAGACACTAATACACTTATCCTAGGTAACAGTGTGGTCCCCAATAGCAGACACATGTATTCTAAATGGTTGCTCTCTGAGAGGCTGTACTGAGAGGCTAAATAATGCAGGACCTTATTTTCAGGAGGGATTTTTTTTTCTTTTTTTAAAATATTTTGTTCATTTATTTGATACAGAGAGAGAGAGATCACAAGCAGGCATGGAGGCAGGCAGAGAGAAGGGGGTGGGGATGGGCTCCCTGCTGAGCAGAGATGCCAGTCCCGATGTGGGACTCGATCCTAGGACCCTGAGATCATGACCTGAGCTGAAGGCAGAAGCTTAACCCACTGAGCCACCTTTCCAAAGGCTGGCCCCTTCATCAGCCCCCTTGCACAGGCCCAGCCAGTCAACTACTGATTAGATTTTTGCCGCTTCTCTGCTTCCAACTATGAGAACCAAATACTTGAAGCAGCCTTTTGTTTCCTGGACCAGTCTGCCCCAGGACATTGCATTTTTTCTCCTGACTCTCTCTTTCTGAGGAGTTCAGAACTACACTCAAAAAGAGATCTGACTGCTGGATTGCCTCCCACCCCTTCAGGCTGAGACAGCTAGGGCTATTGACTACTTTTAACCTTATCATCTCTTGCCAGGTCTGATACACTAAGAAAAGCAGCCAGGCAGTATAATAGGGTATCCTATTAATGAATGCTTATTTATTTATTAATTCATTCACTATTGATTGAGCATCTACCTGGCTCTATGGGGGCACAGAGAAGCCAGTGAGCTTGGCTCCACCCCAAGCCTCAAGAGAGCTTACACTGCTGTAGAACGAGCCGGGAGAGAGATGGACATGTACAGAGGCAGTTATGATCCTGTGCAAGGTGTATGATATTTGTCAGAATTAACTGAGCTGTGCAAATGCAAGATTTGTGCATTGTGCTATAAGTAACATAATACATTCAAAAAGGTACTGTTTAAAAGGACCTTATTAGGGCATTTTTAAAAAATAACATTTGTGATTGGCCTCCCCCTTCCTCTGCTGCAAGGAACACTTCCTTTAGATTTGTTTTCATACTGCATTTATTTAAATATATTTACCTGTTATTTCTGGTGTTTAATTTGGACCTTTATTTTCCCTTGAAAATCAAGATGTTTACTGATCCTTTATAAACTAACCTACTTTGGGGGTATTTATGGCATTCTCATTTCACAGGCATCACACAAATTAAAACAGTGCTAAAATACTTTGAAAATATAACAGGCTATGGAAGCTCTAAATGATAACAGAACAAATGAGGGAAAACTTGCAAGCAATTTAGCGGGTTTGTGTGCACTTTCCCCCAGAGACATAAACCGAGTTCAAGCTATCAATATGTGAAATCAACTCTGAGAATAAATTTCAAACTCAAAACAGAACAGATGAAGCCCTGAAACCCAAAATGTCAAGCAAAAACAAACACATAAAAGCAATAGTCTAAAACAAAACTATGTGCCCCAAATACTATAATGAGAAGGACATAAAGAGAATAATTTTTTTAAAGATTTTTTATTTATTTACTTGTCAGAGAGAGAGAGAGAGAGTGAGCACACAGGCAGACAGAGTGGCAGAGGGAGAAGCAGGCTCCGTGATGAGCAAGGAGCCTGATGTGGGATTCTATCCCAGGACGCTGGGATCGTGACCTGAGCCGAAGGCAGCCACTTAACCAACTGAGCCACCCAGGCATCCCGAGAATAATTTTTAATGAGAGTATAGAAAAGCAACAGGTCATCAAACATGATCTTTGAGAAATATATTTTTAAAATGGTTTTCAAAAATAAATAGTTCTATTTTTTAGGTTGTTAAAATCATGACACACTCAGTAAATACTATGAGTAACATATCAAGTAGTAATATATTTCCCATTACGAATGTGTATGTTTACAAGGCAGACCTTAAATTTTTGAAAGTGGAAAGAAATATAATCACCTATTCCTTCAGTGGTGACTTTGCAGTTTCAACTATAACCAAGACCATTTTTATATTTCACTAAGTTAAAGAAATTAATTTAATCTCTTAATTTCTTATTTCTTAAATAAATTAAATTTTTCAAATACTACTAGAATTTGATATAAGTCATAGATGGGCACTGCAAACACAATGGAAAATTAACCTGCAAAACATCTCAAAAACAGAATTGCTCTTTTTGTGTACTTGCATTTAAAGACCTCCCAGGATGCATAGTTTACTCTAAAGCAATGGAGGTACTGATGTTTTCTGCTAGGAGTGACCCCTAGGGACCCAACCATGATTCATTTGCTCTTAAAGAGAACCTGGTTCAATCTTGCATTTTACAGTCAAGGAAGCAGACACCCAAAGAGAGTGTAGCGCTTGCCCAACATATCCATCATTACCAACTTTGTCATCGTCTTGAATTTACTGTGCCCTCTCTATGTGCTGGCCATTGAGCTGTACACATGTACACATGTTGTACCATGTCACCCTCTTAACAATCCTAAATGTGAGGGGTGCCTGGGTGTCTCAGTTGGTTAAGAGTCTGCCTTCAGCTCAGGTCATGATCCCAAGGTCCTGGGATGAAGCCCCCTGCTCAGCAGGGAGTCTGCTTCTCCCTCTCCCTCTCCTGCTCCCCTTGCTTGTGCTCGCTCTGTGTCTGTCTCTTTCTGTCAAATAAATTAATAAATAAACAAATAAAATCTTTAAAAAAAATCTCGGGTGTTATTTTCACCCCTATTTATGAATGAGCAAAAGAAATTCAAAGCAGTTGCATACCATGCTCAGGGGCACACAGCTAAAATGTAAGTCCTAGGGGCTCCTTCTTCAGAGCCCGCATTCTTAACCAGTGCACCAAACTGTTTATTGGTTGTGGTGCCATTGGTTAGAATCCAGGGCTCAGGACTACCAAGCAGTCAGTACAGCTATGACATAATTTGCCCCATTTTACGCAAAGATATTATGGAGCAAACAAATAAATGAAAATTAAATGCACAAAACATAATGCCATGTCTTCACAAATTTGTCTCTAGCAAATTTTAATCAATACATTTGAAAGAGTGGTTCCATCTATACAGTTAATTAGACATGCTTTATTTCCTTTCAAAATTATCTCTCCATTTGAGTCACTATTTTAACAGAAGATAAAAGATACTTCAGAGAGGCTCACTGTGCATTAATTGCCAAGAATTGTGACCTGAGATATGGTTAAGATATATGAGTGTATATTGAAGAAAATAAGAATAAATGGAAACAACAAAGAAATAATTAATGATAAAATCGAAACTATTCATTTTTTAAAGAATTAATATAACACCAGTTTTTGAAATTTCTAATAAAGAGATGGCCTATAGTATATAGTGATATGTATATATACATACCTATACTTTCCTAAGGGAGGGTTGATTTTTATGTCAATATACTGTCACCTGATACTTCTTTATTAGAGCTTTAATTTCATCTAGCAGGTATTGAATAAAATGGCCAGCAAGGCAGACAAGAATCCATTTTGATCTATCATAATCCTATGTTTCAGATTTCTAGGAAAATACAAATTTAAAGTATGTATTCTGCCCACACCCCTTATTACAAAACACACTCCTTATTTCCACATTTTACACCAACATGCCCTATCCTGGACTTTTTCTTCGAGCCAAAAATCAATATATTCAGTATCAATTTATTCAATAAATATTTCCTGGCTGTCCCTTACATACCAGGCCCCTGGGATAGAGGACTGAGCATTAGTCCTATTTTTGCATTCAGTGGCTCAGTGTCAACTTGGTGGTGAATTGTACAGTAAAATTCAGTTGACCTTTAAAAAAGGCTTAAACTGTTTCTTTTTGCCAGATGTGTGATTGCCTGGGAAATTTCTATAACAGAGTTTAAAATGGATTTTTGTTTTTTCTTTTAAATTCTGTTTAGTATTTCAGATAGTAAAGGGTTTTTTAAAATTAAAGATGAAAAATTTTAAGTTACTATGAGTTTCAACAGAGTTCATCTCCAAAGGAGAATATATCTATAGGTATTTGATTTTTCATGGAAAAATCAGGTAATTTCTATAAGATATTACAGCCAAATATATTTTTTGAATCCATCATGTAATATTTTTCACCACTGCTTCATAATCTTCATAATTTCTGTGACTTTTTAAAAATAATATCCACTTACTGTATGAAACATGAACTAAGTGTTCATCAAAACAGGTAGATGAGTCAATTATCACAGATTCAGACAATAGAACAGTATGTATCAGCTAAAGAAAATAAACCAGAATTTCACAGATTAATCTGAAAAAAAATCATAAACACATAGTATTGAGCAAAATATATATACACGTATAGTATGACACCATTTCTTTCCCCGCATCTTATCCTAGTCTTTTATTAATTAAACAGTAATCTTTAACAATAAATGCAGAAGGAAAGCAATAAACAAAAGCAGGGGATTTGCATAGTGGATAGGAAATGATTGTAAGCCTTGGCAAACCAGAAAAGTTTGTTTTGTTCCATGGGACCAAGAGTCTAGAATGTGGTGTACTCCCTCTTCTTCTCCCCCACAAAGGTCTCTAACAGCTTAGAGGGGAGGCTGGATGTGATAACTGGTCCTAATTTTTGCTATTAAACCATTTTTCTTGATCTTGGTCTCTGGCTCTATACATTCTAGACTGTTTCGTGGATTTGTAATAAACTTCCAAGATGAAGAGAAATTTCTTGGTTATTGTTTGCCTGAAATCTTGGCTTGTGTTCATCTTATTAAACAAAAAATGTGCTCCAAAAACACTCACAAGTACAACTACAAAACCTCTTTCTTTGCTAGTGGTTTCATAGCCTGGGCCATCATGTGAACAACAGGCAGGTGAGTGGGTGGGAAGGGAGAAATGCTATGCTGTTTACAATGCTGTACCTGACGCACTCATATCTGATACCATTTGTATAAAATTTTAAGCCACATATAAAAGTACCATATAGTACTAAATGGATGTGCACAGTAAAAATATAAAAACCTGTGTGGACTGATGACAAATTTCGGAGGGTGGAGATGGAGAGGAAAGACTAGAAATGAGACCAAAGAATGGCATCCAAGGGAGGAAGATATCAAATCTATCTGTACTATAGACCAATAATTAACCTCTAGGCAGAACTTAGAGGTGATTCTAGGGTCCCAATGCTGACAGCCTTTTGTCCAATATCAGAATGTGCTTGTTTCCTATCACTTAATTTTTTCAAGTCATTTAAGGTAGGAAGGTAACTCCTGATCTTCTTATTTCCTTGTGGTTTGAAGTACAAATCTTATTTCATTTTGAAAAATAACAAAAAGGTGGGGGGAGAAAGGAAAGTGAAGACAAGACAAGACAAAACATGACCTTTGAAACTGACACAATAATATGTTATTAAGACCTGGCACTTTGACTTCCAGTGCTGACATGTTTATTATATCGTCCTTTATACTCTTCTGTATATTTGAACTATGTCACAACTTTAAAAAGTAAGTTATTGAAAATAGAAATAAGATGTTACTTAAAAAAATTGTGACAAACCAAAAGGAGAGGAGAAATTTTCATTATTCTACCATCATAATTCTACCATCCAGAAATAGCCACGTCTACATTTTGGTGTGTATTCTATAGTCCTCTGTGTGGAAAATGGGACAATATTTTTTGTTACCATTTAAAACAATTATATTGTAAATATATTTTCAGAATATTAAACATTCATTCTTACATCTTTCCTGAATGACATTTCATTGTATTTCTGCAAAATGTTTTATTTAATCAATCCTCCTTTCCAGGAAATACAGGCTGTTTCAGTTTTCGTAATTTTAAACAATATTTCAATGAATTTTCTTCTACATGTATTTTCTATACCTAACAATGATAATTTCCTTAAAATATAGTTTTATAAGTAGTTTCTGGGCCAAAACTATACACAGTTTATAGTTTTAAAGCATATTTTGAAATTGCTCTCCAAAAAGATATTAAGTTACAGCGACATAATTCGAGAGGGCCCATGTTCTCAGAATAGCATTTATTTTAAAAATCTTCAGTGGTTACATTAAATTGAATTTTACTTTTTTTATTATTGGAAATTTCCTTTTCACACTTTTGCCTATATCTTAGCCAGACATTTATCTTTTTTCTTATAGTCTATAAGATGTTTATACTAAATATATTCACCTTTTCTTATACATTGTGAATAATTTCATATGTCATGTTTGCCTTTCCTTTTAGAGTGTTTTTAATGTCTTGAAATGTATAAGTTAAATCTATCAATATTTCCCTTTATGTTTTCTGCTTATATATATATATATATAGTCATTTATGTCATCTTTAGCATTTCTGTTTCACTTTCTATTTGGATATTCAACACATATGGAGTTTATTTTAGTATATTTGAGCATATGGTGGTAGGAATCTTATTCTTTTTTATTATAGATTATTACAAATAGTTGATCAGCTGTCTCAAAGGTATTCATTGACCATGAGATTTAACCTGCAACCTGAATTTTTTTCAATAGTTACTTCTCATATATCCTATTGGTAAATTTTCTATTCTCTTGCTATAAACAAATAAAATGTTATTTTTTCACAAAAAGATATATTTCCAGTACTTTTTTGTAATTTTCTATTTAATAAAGTTTTATTGGTACAGGACACAGAGTCAACATACAGAACAATGTTGTATAGTACAATACAGTGATGCCACAATTCTACACATGACTCCATACTCACCAAGGCGAATGTGTTAAGGGTCTTGAAAGAACTTTAAGAATAAGTTTTCCTACAAATAACATTGTGTTTTTAATGCAATTGATATAACTTGAACTATTGCTTTTTCTTATTTTTTACTGCTCTTAGAATTCTAGTCTGCTCGTGCCTAGAGAAGACAAAAAATACTGAGGCATGATCTATTGATTCCTGACATTTAAAATCATTATAAAGTAATAAAATCCCAGGAAATTGAATTTATAATCACAATAGTTATAATATATCAAGCACAAAGACTTAGACAATATTGACTCTTCATTGGCTAAAATGTTAGTAACAGGAAACTGCAAAGCTAGGATATATTATCCTTGAATTAAGCTACTGTGGGTTATCATCCAACTGATTGAAATTTCAGTTTCACACCTCTATATCTCGTTCCTTCTTTGGGTCAGTGGAAAGGATAAAAATTCAAAGGACATGATCCAAACTTACTTATACTTATCCTTGTTCTCACCTGTGGACAATGAATACTTGCATTTTTTTAATACTTTCCCTTCTCAAATTACATGAATTTCTACAGTTATCACCATGGAAGAGGGGATGTACATAAGGTATTCCTTCATTGGACAAGACTTCCTGAGCTTTAAGATCTATATCTGTTGGATTTTTTAATTAATTGAGCTATAAATATTTATAATTTAATTGTGATAGAACTTTATGGATGACTTGGCTGAATCGTCATGTTTCAAAGAACTTGTTTCAGCCCTTTTCTTTCTAGGCCTCCAGAAAACTCAACATTTTTGCATTACAGGAATTTTAATACACATAAATATAGAGAAAATAGGAACAATGGACAACCATAGGCCTATCACTGAATGTTAGTAATCATCAACATTCTGCTGGTTTTGTCTCAGTAGCCTTTGATAGGATGACATCACCCTCCTTTTCTCCTCATAACACTGTATCCTAGTTTGCCTCTTATCCCTCTGGCAGCTCCTCCATCTCTTCCTCTTTTCTTTAAATTATCAGTTTCCCTGTGAACCCAACCACTCCCATGGCTCCATTTACCACATAGGAGCAAGTCCTACCTTCTTCATATGTCCTGCTCAGTTATCTTTTCCAGGGAACATTAGGCTCAACACGACCAAATTGTCTTTCATACTCTCCTCGGCACATCTCCTCTTCAATATCTCAAGAAATAATGTCTCCATCCAATTATTCATACTAGAAACAGAGATGTGAACCTTGATAATTTTCTCTTCCATGGTAAACTGCCAAATTAGTCAATTTAGTCTCAGAAACAATTTTCAAATATGTCTACTTCTCTCCTTTTGCACTATCAACATGATGATCAGCACTGTCTGATGAAATACAATGGAATCCACACATACAAGTCACACATATAATTTTAAATTCCCTGGTAGCCACATTAAAAAAGTAAAAAGAAATAGTGAAGTTAAATTTAGTTAGGTTATTTGGCTCAATTTATATCCCAAATATTGTCATTTAACATGTAATCAATATAAAATATTACTAATAAGATATGCATTCTTTTTTTCTTACTAAGTCCTTGAAATCTGATGTGTATTTTATACTTCTCAGCACATAGTAATTTGGACAAACCACACTTCAAGCCCTCAGTAGCCACATGTCACTAGTGCTCAACACACTGGATAGAGCAGCTTTAGATCAAGTTATGACCATCTCTTTTTGTGGTGTCTGTTAATGGGCTTCACACATGCCTACTTGGTTTCCTTTCAGTTCATTCTTCATGGGCAGTCAGTGTACTTTTTCTCAATGCAAATCTGTCTTACGATTGCAAGCTAAAATCCTTCAGTGACTTCCCATCTTTCCTTTTTAGCTAAAGTCTGAAACTCCCAACATAACCTCTAACTCCCTCTTTGATTTGACCACATTTGATATCTCCAGTCTGTGTAATGTACAAAGCTTCTTCCCATTCACAGCCTTTATACAAGCTTGAAATACTTTTGCTCCTATCATCCTTAATTCTTAGCCGAAGTGCTACTTATTTACAGAAATCTTCCTTGACACCCCTTTCCTCTTGCTTCTCCCAGAATAGGCTAGGATTCCAATTACATAGTCTCACTACACACAATAATTTTACTTCATGGCAGAAATTACTTGTGTTATTATTTGTTCAACGTAGGCCTCCCATTTGGGACTAATAGTTACTCTTATACATCTATCTCCCCACCAAGAATAGTGCTTAGTACTGAATAAATGTAAGTTTAATGTAAAAATTTGACCCCCTTAGCATTATTCATGTGAGAAAAAGCTGAGGTTACCAACATGGGCTTAGACCAACCATGATTCACAATCCTGGGCTGGGGAAAGGACTCATTTCTTGAGCACAAAGCTACCGCATCCTTGAACAAAATTAATGTTCTGTGAAGAAGAAAAAGGGGAAGAGGTGGTTACTGGGTAAGCTACCAGTGTTGTCTACCAGAATTTCCAATTTATCATTGTGATAGACTGCTCACCTACTTTGGCTTACATTAGCCTGAGAAAAGGAAGGCAGAGCCATCTGGAGATAAAATTGTAGATGGAGGAGTTTTGTTTTGTTTTTAACTATAAAAATAAAGAGGAAGAAATATACTGTATTAGTCAGGGTTCTGCAGAGAAACAGAACCAATAGGATATATATAGATATATATAGATATATATATCTGTATATGAGGAGTTTTATTATAGGAATTGGCTCACGAGATTATGGAGGCCTAGAAGTCCCACAGTCTGCTGTCTGCAAGCTGGAGAACCAGGAAAGCTGATATAATTACATTCAAGTCCAAAGGCCTGAGAATGAGGAGCTGCTATGTCCAAGGACAGGAGAAGGTGGGCGTCCCAGCTCAAGAACAGAGATAATTTCCCCTTTCTCTATTTTTTTTGTTCTGTTAAAGCCCTCAACACTGGTGAGGAGAGATTTCTTTACTTAGTCTACTGATTCAGATACTAATCCTTTTTGGAAATACCCTCACAGAAACGCCCAGAAACAATGTTTTACCAGCTCTCTGGGCATCCCTTTGTCTACTCAGGTTGACACATAAAGTTGACCACCACACGCATTATTAACCAATATTCACATTTCCTGCATCATCACATTTGGTCCTCCCAATAATTATGAACAACCTCATTAAGTTGCTGTTATTACTCACCATCACGCATAACTTACAAAGGAGAAATCTCAAATCAGAAAGGTTAAGTGACTTGTCCAAGGGTACATGGAAATCATATGTAATGACTTGGATAGGGACACCAGTGTTCTTAGTCTCAAATCCACACTTTTCCCTATACCAGGGTTTCCCTGTATGAACCTCACCTGGGGAACATGTTAGGAAAGCAAATTCTTGGGCCCCACTCCAGACTTAATGAATCAGAAACTCTGGGAGTCCAGCCTAGGAACCTGTGTTTAGGAAGTTTTCCAGGTGACTCCCATGCTCCTAAAATATGAGAACCACTGCATTATACCCTACTACCCACACTACTTTCCCTTAAGTTGGTCAGTTTTTTTTCTAGTTGTTTTATGATTTGGCAGAAAAAGAAAAATCCTGCCTTTGTACTCAGGTATATCATAAGAAGTTAAAGTTGTCTTTACCTTACTTCCAGACTCAAAGGGCTCTTGATTTAGGGATCCATCCATCGGCCCCCATTTTTAAGGTTACATTCTTGAACCAAAAGTTACTCCCTATATACAGCCTGAGTTGTATTTCTGTGTGAGCAAGCAAAGCAAGTGAGGGAAAGTCGGCATCTCACAGAACTTGATTTTCTTTTACTTAACAATGAATTACAGTGAACTCTCTCCTCTGCCAAAATGAAAGCCCCTTGCCCTCTATTTCCTATATACTTCTGTGACCCAACCTTTTTACCACAAAACCTGCAGTATTTCTCCTTAAGAAAATAAAAACCTAAAAACATTAGAGTGACTAATAATCATCTCTGACAAAGATGCCTTAATTCTAGCACAAGGTGAATTTGTCTTCTTCCAACTTTGCCCTTGTCTTTTGCTACATTATCAGCACTACAATGATTCTAACCCATAAATCAGGGGCTTATGCTTTGCATGCTGTCTATTCTCACATGTCTTGCATATATGTGAGAATAAAAGAAATTGCGGGCCCAAGGTCAATTTCAGTCCCAACTGATATATTGGCAAAGTTTGTCTCTCTCTCCCAGTTTTGGAGCCTTGGTGTTCTCTATCTCATTATGGTCTGCCTGAGCATCGTGTTTATCTACAGGCCTTTCCTGCTGCTTAGTTTTCTCGAAGTTCTACACTATCATGCTTTACCATATTGTCTTCTAAATAGCCCATCTTACACTTATAACCTATTAAAATGTACGTCCACACACAAAAAGAGCATTGTGCTGACTTTGAATTCAGGTCAACCTTATATAGCTGATAACCTTGAGTGAGGTGCTTACTTCTTCAGTTTTTCATCTATGAGATGGGTATATGCACTGATTCTCAAGTACTAGGATATATTAGTGTTACCTGGAGAATTTGTAAAAAGAGAAAATCGAGTGCTGGTCTTTCCACAGAGTTTCTGACTCAGTAGGTCTAGTGAAGGGCCTGAGAATTTGCGTTTCTAAAAAAGGTTTATGCTGATGCTGCTTCTGTAGAGACCACACTTTGAGAACCACTGGAATAATGTTATTAGGATGAGAAATACTATTTGTAAAGTGCCCAATTCAAAGTAACCACTTAATGAATGTTAGTCTCTTGTCCTCCACCTCTATTCCACACGTCCTCGAAGCAAAGGAAATAGATGATAAAAATGAATTAATGTCATTGGATTTGAATGGAATTGAGTTAAATGCAATTATCTCTGGGCAAAGCCTTCTGGAAACAAACCAAAAGTGATATTTCTTTTTTTTTTTTTTTTTTTTTAAAGATTTTATTTATTTATTTGACACACAGAGAGAGATCACAAGTAGGCAGAGAGGCAGGCAGAGAGAGAAGAAGCAGGCTCCCTGCTGAGCAGAGAGCCCGATGCGGGGCTCGATCCCAGGACCCCGGGATCATGACCTGAGCCGAAGGCAGAGGCTTTAACCCACTGAGCCACCCAGGCGCCCCAAAAGTGATATTTCTATAAGAATAATCTAAAGGAGGTATTTTAGGTAAGTGAATCTTTAGAAGCTATTGATAAACATTGGCAAAGGCATCAGACAAAGGACACTTCTACACATTGTCATTAGAAAAATAACAATATATATAATGTTAAAGGATAGTTTGGTAGTACCTACCAAAATGTGGAAGATACATAAATTTTGAATCAGCATTTCACTTCTAGAAATATGTCCTTCAGAAACACATACTGATGCACAGGAATATAGCGCAATATATTTGCATAGCAGCTCCTACATTAAAATATATAAGAAATGTAATTTCTTTTTGTTGTAATGCAACTTGATTTATACATCAAGCCCATTGTACCAGGTGGTAAAAATAAATCCCATTCATTTCAGGCTTTCTTACCTGACATTTTTCTGGAGTTGCAGCTGAGAAACGGGGGCATGAACAGAGCAGAGACATTGGAGTATGTGCAAATAGTTGGTCTTATGTCATAATCCATCCACCTGTCATTTCCTGGCTTGGCCATTATTCTGTTGGTACTTGATAGATTTTATATACAGGCTACTGTTACCTTATTGCATGATTTCCTCTTAGCAGTCCCATCCTGCCCACTGCTTCTGCTACCCACATACCACACCGGGTGCTATGAAGGCTGAGACCCTCACTCTTGATACCATTTTCAGATACTTGGGATCATTCTGATATTTCTGTGTCTTATTCTGAGATTGTCTAGGGCTCCAATCAACTAATATCTTCTTATTCTGGTCCTACATATTGAGTAAATCAATAACATTTAATGGTCAATTTTGAAAGTGTCACAGATTGCCATTTGAAACCTTTTATTACTTTAGTTCTTATCGAATACTGAAGAAAGGAAAATAACCATTTTGATGGTGAAAAATCTTGTTTTCAAGACAAGTCCCAGATGTAAGCCACTCCTTAATCAGTGACTCAGTGATTATAACTTAGCAACATGCAAGTCTGTGTTAGCTATATATAGCTCTATTTTTGTATGCATTGAAATGAGTCTCTGATGGTCAAAATAGTTTTGTATTTTCAAAATGATAGCAGCTGTTTATCCTTAATTTTGAGAATAATTTGGGGAGCTATGTACTTTACTTTTTACCCAAAAGACAGGAATGACTTCACTGTTTAGATACAGAAAGAAATATGTTAAATCATTCAACCAATGCTGCTTGGAATAGACTTCTTTAAAACATATTTTGATTGTGTAACTGTTCTGAACTAAACTTGGCTTGCAAAGTCTCTGGATGTTACATAACTTCCGAAAAATACAAGAGTAAGAAAGAAAGACAGAATTAAACAAAAGACAATAAGGTTGATGCATTTCAGCATACATTTTTCTAAGTAGCCACAAAGTGCCAGATGTTGTAATACAAAGATAGAACACAGCTCCTGTTGATGACTCGGGCTAGCTGGGGAGAAAATCAAGTAATAGAGACAGAATTTCATCAAACAATAAATACAAAGTACAAAGCCAGATAACATAAATCCTATCTGAAGAAAATTTTCACAGTGAAGGTAACATATAATCTGTGGTGGAAGAGGGAAAGAAGCATGTTCACAAAGCAGGGACGGAATTTGCCAAGACAAAAAAATATCCTGTTCATTAGCTCTGTGTTAGGAGGAGGAATGTCTGATTTACCTACTATATCC
This sequence comes from Enhydra lutris kenyoni, assembly GCF_002288905.1. Classification (NCBI taxonomy): domain Eukaryota; kingdom Metazoa; phylum Chordata; class Mammalia; order Carnivora; family Mustelidae; genus Enhydra; species Enhydra lutris. Next base: position 22,546,223 of record NW_019154086.1, on the reverse strand, counting down.
TTAATGACTAGAAGAGTGACTGATGATGCATAAGGGGTAATCAATATATATTTGTTGAATGAGTGAAAACATGATTTCAAGTAAAAGGAAGTAGTTCCAGCTTGTTCTAACTGATTAAGGCACAAAAAGATTGAGGTTAACAGATAAGAGAGGCTAGAAAGCTAGGTAAACACCAAATGGCACAACCTGGATCTTTTAAGGAATTAGGATTTTGTCTTGGAGACCACGGGATTTGAGTAGGGCAGTGGCACAGGTGAATTTGTAAAAGCATGTTGGAACTAGGGCTAAGTTTTTGGGAACAGGATGCATAGGTGAGAACAGTGCAAAGTACTGTACCATATTATAAAAAGAACAGTCAATTACTCAGGCAACAGGCTTTACCTTGACCTCCCTTGACCATCAGGCCCCTTCCCTGACATCATACAAGCAGCACTAGGAAAAAAAAGAGAGGAAGTGTAACCTTCCTGGTGATGAGGAATGACCCTCTATTGGCCAGGATATCTGGACAACCCTATAGTTTCTACTTCTTCCTCTAACCTCCATGCCCCTTTGTATGAAGCCATGAGAATTGAAGTGGTTCTCTTATTCTTTCCAAGGGTCAGACAACTTGGGGATGATGATCTTCTTCCTGCCCTTTGACTTTTCTTCACAGGCAAATTATAGAATAGTCTCTTTGGCTAAGCAAACTTCCAAGGCAAGATTCTTGCTTTTATACATTCCTAGACTAGAAGGAGAGACAAGCCTCCATGTTCTAGTTCAAGAGTCACCTTCAGGATATACTCATCAAACTTTCCCAATGATCCAGCATGCTCTCCACTGCATTCTGATGCTCCACCAGTGTTGTCCCCAGATCCTGTAACTGATCAAGCATCCATCCAGGGATAAAAGTAAAATGCATTGCTCCATTTCTTTCAAGGATGAATTATTCAAACTCTTGTTCCCAATCCTTAACCTCTAAGCCTCATCCCTTGACTTGTAGGGGTAGATGGAATGTGAATACAGGAAGGAGGTGGGGAAAGCTTCTGTCCATAAACATTGTTCTTGGGAGTAACTGTTTGGTTGAATTTGGGATTGTAGAAGGAATAGTTCTCCCACCTTTTAGTTTAGAGGGTAATTTAGTCCAACTTCTGGCTGTTCTCTTTGGAATGTGGGGCTAATTAGCACTTCTTGTCCTTATTCATAGGTCCCAGAAGCCAATTTCAGGGCAACAGGAAAAGTTTCACTCAACATCCAACACTGGTTCCCAAAAGGAATATATTGCAAGCCACATATGCAATTCTAAATTTTTCTAGTTGCCATATTGAAAGAGATAAAATGAAATAATTATAATTAGTTTTATAATATACTTCAAACCAATATATCCAAAATATATTTCAGCATGTGAGCAATACAAATAATTAATGAGATAATTTTCATTCCTTTCTTCATACTGTCTTCAAAATCTAGTATTTATAATTAAAGAATATCTTACTTTGATCTAGACTCATGCCAAGTACCCAGAAACCATTTTAGACAGAGTGATTTATGTAATGATAGATTATCTATGACAAAAGCTAACAATGGTTCTTTACAATGTGCATAGAATAAATCCAACTTCCTATTATACATATATTTGTGGCTTAGACAACCAAATGAAAGGGAAGATGCCTAATACAGGTCTCCTTCTTTCCCTACAGGCTTAGAAATACCACCTCCTAATATGTCCTTACTTACTAAATAATTATTTAGAAACTCAGTTGTTTTAAAATATCTGAAAGGACATTTTTTTTCCAACCCAGGTTATTGGCTAATTCAGTAGAGGCAAATTTTCAGAATAACTTTTCTTTAAGCTTTGTATCCCAACTTCTAAAAAAATTGGTGAAATTTGTTATCTCTTTTTTTTTTTTTTTTTAAAGATTTTATTTATTTATTTGACAGAGAGAGATCACAAGCAGGCAGAGAGGCAGGCAGAGAGAGAGGAGGAAGCAGGCTCCCTGCTGAGCAGAGAGCCCGATGCGGGGCTCGATCCCAGGACCCTGAGATCATGACCTGAGCCGAAGGCAGCGGCTTAACCCGCTGAGCCACCCAGGTGCCCCTAAATTTGTTATCTCTTAAAACACAGATCAAGCTTTTCTTCCACAAAGGCAGCTCAGTGTCACTTTTGCAGATGGATGGGTCTACTTTCAATGGCCTGGTATCTGTACACAGGCTGGATATGTTCCAACTGCTCTATTTCCGATTTATTTCCTCAGACTGAGCAAGGAAGAATCAAGAATCAGGAGTAAAACTGCAGTCATTATCTTTTAAACTTATTTATTTTTTGTTGTTGATTTGGCAAGTTGCCTCATTCTATAGAGACTTTACGATGTGCTTATGTCTAACTTTTGAAGGTGAGAACTGTGATCTAATCTGTATTCTGTGTGTTGGTAGGTCACTGGGAGGGGGGGTGCCCAATAAATATTAAACAGGAAGACTTTATTGAATCACTCTACACCATACACTTTCTAGTTCATCCATGTGCCAGCTTCTAGTACAGAAACATTATGAATAGATGAGTGGCTGGATAGATTCATAAGTGAATTTATTTGATAGTTTGTTGCCAAAACTTTGCTACCTATAATGAAACCATATTTCTTGGTCTTCTGCCATAAATCACAAGAACAGTCTCGCATTAATACAAAACCTAAATTTGAACAAATATATATTAAGTTCTCTGTCTCTGAAAAATTTAAAGTAGAGGTTAAACCTCAATAAACTCCATTTCCATCAACTCATAAAACCAGAAACTACAAAATGACCTTCGGCATTTCAAAATCAAAACATTTTAATGATATCAGGATATATGGAAGTCATAATATTGACTCCAAATGATTCAAAATTGAATTATATTCAATTCACTCTTAATGCAAAAAATGTTTATTTCTTCAGAGCAACCAATTTTTTAAACTAATTGATCTTAAAGCATTTTATAGAGCACCTATTATGCTCCAGGCATTGTTTCCAGGCTCTGAAAAACATAAAAAATTCTGCTTTAATGGAGTGTACATTCTATCAGAGTATTTAACTCAATAGGTACTCAATCAAAATATTGAAAACATTTAATCTAATCAACTAGTTTAATTCATGTAATTAATGATTTTAATTCATTCCTACTTAACATAAAATCCGCAAAGTAGGTGGAAGAACTAGGACAACAGTCAAGATTATTTGATACAAAATTTATGTTCTTTTCACAAAACTGTGACAAGTACTTGTCTTTCCATTCACTTTGTCCAGGATTAGGTTAGGAAAGCTACAAGGTCTCTTACAACTCTAAGGCATTTTCCCCCCTTGGTTCTGTAATAGGATATTGTAATCCAAATCTCAAGAAAATCAGGTTTCAATTTGAAAATGAAGATAATAAGGCTAAAAATAATACCAAGAAAGCAACCCATTCTGCAAGTGTTCTTCCAAGGAAAGTTTATGAAAAATGTGAGCATAAAAATCCAGTATAATCATGTCCTTATAGATCTGATTAAGATGATAGAAATTATATTATACACTGGAACCATTCCATTTTATATTCAAATATACTAACCTCTACTCTTCCAGAATTGTTCTGAAATGTGTTTCTCAGGCTAAGATTTTATTATCTGCCTATAAATCATATATGTGCATATCATAAATTTCTTTTGACCTCTTCAAATAATATGACTTTCTCCCTTCCCCTGAAATCCTCCCACAGTCAAACTGTTTCACATTGTCCTTGAATGCCTATTACAAATGTATTTGTGTCTTAAAAGGTTAGTTTAAAAGGTGGTAGAGAGGGAAGATGATGTAGGAGACAAAAAAGGGGTTGGGAGAGACAATCTCTTAAATAATTAGAGACCATTCAATTATTTAGAAAATCACTTGTTTAAAAAATTCTAAGAGAAATGTTGTTGTTCCAGATTGACTGTCTTACTTAAATAAAGGTTAGTTTTTAAAATTTTTCTTTGAATTTTGTATCACAACTTCAAGAAAATGAAATATATCTATTATCTCTAAAATCACCAATCAAGTTTTGCTGATTGAGGAAAATCAAGGCATCCCACTTGCAAATGAAAGGATGGATAGCCTCAATACCACAACATTTTGAGCCCTCTGGATTACCTTCTTAATTCTACTCCATATTACAAATGCTTTCTGAATTTTTTATTTCTTAAAGAAATTGTTGGTATCTCAAAATCAAAATGATACCTTCTAGTTGCCTTTCTGAACCTCTTTTCTTTTCCCTGAAGTTCTTTTGATGTCACACATTCCAATAGCATTTATTGAATTGTTTTCTCTGCTAGATGCTATTTCACAGGGATGCAAGAATGGATGTCATATTACCTGCTCTCAATTTATTCATAGTCTAGAAAAGAGAAATACAAGAAAAAAGTTAAGTGAAGTGATAGAGTTATTCTCTATCAGGTTAGGTGAAGTGATAGAGATATTCATATTCTAATGAAAGTATCATGAAAGAGTCTCTAGCCCAGACTAAGGACTCAGGGGAAAGGTTCCTGGTGAACATGATGCTTGAGAAACTCTGAAAGTGACTGGGATTCTTTAGCGAAGCATGTAGGCAAGTTGCCTCTGCTGTTTCCTGAAATTTATATTCATCATGAAACTCATTGGTATATTCCATATGCTTCATATCTCCCACTCTACACTGCAAGTTCTATAAATCAAGACCCATATCTCTTGCACAGGGTCTAGAATAATGTCTTTAAGACATAAACTCTCAGTCAAGCAGTCCCATGCTGCAATACATAGGTGATTTGGGATTAAGAGAGGTATAAGCCCAGTGAAAAGGTTTAAGTTAATTACATCAGAAATACGTCTTGCAGGACCTGACATTTTTCTCATATTGAAGCAGATACAGATGTTTGAAGCCTTTTAAGACATAACTAAGTTAACTCCCAATTTTCATTTGCTTATTGAATCAGAGCATGAGGTAACCCTAAGAGAGTCATTTCCATTTTGTTCAGCATGTACTTTTGTCAAACCTCACATCAGAACAGAGTAGACAACATAAACAAATATTGAATGGGTGCTAAAGAGGGTAACTTTTCATACCATATATCAAAATGATAGCACTGAAAATTGATTCAATTTCAACCCGAAGAGACTGATTGAACTGTAGCTTCCTTATCCTTTTACTCTCACCTCCTTGTTCAGTCCCAAAATTCACAGCAGGATGTTAACACATGTATTTCTATTTCAGTACAAATGCACACACACACACAGACACACACACACAGAGACACACACACACACACACAATTCTGGTAAACTATAGTCCTAAGTGCCTATAGCAATGATCTCTGATTAATAGAATCAAAAATCTTCTTTATTACTTTTCTATATTTTCTTCCTTCGTTCCTTCCTTTCTTCCTTTCTTTCCTTTTTTTTTTTTTGCAATGGATGTGGATTACATCAATCATCAGAAGATCTACTATGCTATTAATGTGTGTGTGTGTGTGTGTGTAATGTGTGTCCTGGTATGGCCTACTGGTTCTCTCTATTCCCGGCCCCATGACTTGGACCCTGGTCTCTAACCAGTATATTTGTAATGAGTAGGATATCCTCATGACAAATTTAAGCTGGAATAGGAAGAGGCTACTTGAAATCAGAAATGCTGGGGAAGGCATCATATAGTTTATTTGCATACAAGTGCTGGCTGAGATCTTTATTTTGGGGCTCATATGCACTGAAAAGCTTGGCTTTTTCTATGTAGAATGTCCAAGTCACACATGCTGTATGTAGTGTTCTCAGATTTCTAAAGCAAGAAATGGGTTTTGTTTTCTTGGACCTTCATGGTACATAGTACAACCATCATACAATATTTAGTTTCCTCTATTTTGTGGATGTTACTCTAGACTATAACATCCTTGGAGAAGAACCATGTTTTTCCCCTTTGTAACTCTCCAGAGATGAGACCACAGCTGGTTAAACAGAACACAGGACTCATTTCTTCAGTATCATGGTGAGAGAGCTGAGTGCCCCAGGGAATTAAAAAATGCCACATGCAAAAAGATACTTTTCAAATTCTTTTTTAAAACTGCCTCAGGAAACATGCATATATAATAAATATTTAGAAATATTGTTTATGATGATACACTATTTATCAATCTATACTTCATTGTAAACAAAATGATGAAAGTATATGCTAATATTGTTGAAATCATTCACAGAAATATGATAGACTGTGTCCTAATCAAACATAGCAACATAAGAAAACAAACAAAATTGCCTCTTCTTGAGCAGTTCATTTCTGAATCAAGAAATATGTAAATCCTGGCTTGCTTACAAAGGATTATTTCCTTTGGAAGAAGAGAGATGGACACATTGCATATCTGACAGGTCATCCTCTCGTAGAAAACACAAGTATGGAGTGGAAGGTGGTACTTTCTAATGAATTTAAAATATGATTCCAGGATGTTTTCTAAGAAGAGAACTAACTATTTCAGGGCTCTGAAAAGGATACACTCACCAGGAGCAAGTCCTCTGCTATACAATTGAGTAGCATTCACATTACATTCTTTAAACAGCAGAACTCCAGAGAACCTTGAAGACTACAAAGTGAGAGTCTGACTCCAGGCTCTGGGGGGACAAGCCATGTATGCCAACAGCAACAGCAATTCTCACTCATGCGTACAGAGCCAGCATTAAAGACTTTTTTCAGGAAGTAAACCAGAGAAAAAGATCTGGCAACTACACACTACTCAAAGATCTCAGCTTTCAAACAATTTCATAGCTTTCCTTGGCCAGATTCTAATTTTGGCAGAAAGGAAATGGTCTGGTAGGGCATTGCTTCTCAAATCTGCATGCCCACACAAGTCCCCTGGAGGTCATCCCCTGGAGGGGATGCTAAGTGGCAAGTTCCTGGATCACCACAGAACCCTGAGTGATATACTGAATCTGTTGAGTTTCAGAAGGTTGGGAAACCTCTGTCCCACCTCAGATCTGGTTGTTTAAACTAGTGGAAGGTGGCACCAGGTAGAGTGTGTACAACCTCTGAGGTTATGGTGTCTCCAGGCCTGACCTAGGGCTCTGTCCTGTTGGTAGGTACCTGGCAATTGCTCAGGCCACATTTGATGCATGTGATGCACAAGGAGGGTGCAGCCCTATTCCTTCTGTGGCTAGAGGCTCAGGGCTTTTAGGACCACAGCTCAGAGAGTGGAGGCCAACTTCATACCTGCCCACATGGCATGGTAACCTAAAAGACTGTGTCTTCATTTAGGGAGAGAAAGGGGGAATGGAGGAAGAAATGCTAACCCTTGTTCTTATGGCTTCTCAGAAATTCCTGAAGACATCGTGGCCTTTCCTCCTATCCCCATCTCAGTGAGGAAAACTTGAGCCAGACCACTGTCTCGGTTCACCATTGCTTCATCTGCATGACTTCCCAGACTCCTCTGGCAGCCTCTGACCTATAGTGTAGTCTTTGGCCACCCTTGTCGTTCTTGGCCCCTCAACACCTCTGCACAAATCAGAAGATGGCCCTGCATATGGTATGGAGAGGTGGGCAAATCAAGGCTTGACTCTGCCAGTGGAATGGGGCTGGATTGAAGGTCAGGCTGGTTCCCAGTGGGTGCTTGGGCAAGGAACCACCTGCACCACTGCTTCAGCACCTTCCCTGCAGCTGTTGGCTTGCAGAGAAACATCCAGAGCCCTAAGGGTGCATCTAACTATCAGTGAACAAAAGTGCTTGGAGCTCTTCCCAAATGAACTGCTGCCCAAATTTCTGCAGTATGTGGCCTTTCTTGGCTCACCTGAAGCTCCACCTTTGGGGAAGCCTTCTTCTCCCAGATTCTTGTCAACAGACCTGCTAGGCTTACAGGACAGGAAGTCTTGAGAACTAGGAAGGAGACTGAGGCTGCTAGTTGTTCAGGAGCAAGCCAATGTGGGGTGTTCTCCTAAGAGTTCCCACACTTGGCTGAGATGCCTCTTCCTTATTCCTGGGTAGGACTCCGCCCCTGACCCCAACAGGACCAGAACAGCCTTGACTTACGCTCCTGCCCATGACAGGGAAATTGTCAAAAACAGCCTGAATTGTTACCAGTCCTCCTCATGAATTCTGTGTAGTATGCCATTAAATATACTAGGTAAGATAGAAGCCTAAAATATTTCAGCTCTTAGAATTTGGTCTTCTCCTTGAGTTGAATTCTTAACTGGTAAGTTTCAGGTTTTCTTCGCGGATATAAAAAAAAAAAAATGATGAAGGCCAAAATTCCATAGATTTTGAAGTGAAATGATCATAAAATTAATTAATTTGCCATTAATAGCCATCTGATTACTACTCTGGCTTAATAGTTATTTAGAAGAGTACTTTTGCTTATTTATTCATGATTTTGTTGTTGATTCTTATTTTATTGGATTGACTGGAGCATACGACCTCTGTGGCTCTCTCTATGAGATGAAGTATATAATTCACAGTTGTCTATGCTCCGATAACAGAAGAAAACAATGCTCATTCTCTGTCAGTCGAATACAAATGCTTTAAATATGTATATATTCATATATATGTATATTTGTAAATATTTGAAAAGGAGTCTGCTGACCTTATTTTTAATGCATTGAATCTTTACTTGATTAAATTATCTTTATTGCTCCAGAGGATTTTGTTTTATATATTTTGATGCTGTGTGTCTGATGACTAAAGATATTAACCTTATTTTGGACTATAGCTGTTATCACGATTAATAACCCCTTTGTCTCATTTAATGCATTTGTTGCATACTGTGCTTTATCTGATATAGCAATATTGTCAGTCCTTCATACTTTTAAATTTGCATTTGCCTTTATGATTCTGCACATCCTTTTCAGCCTTCTTCATTTTATTTCACCTGGGCTTCTTATAGACAATACATATTGTATGTATTTTGTAATCCAATTTGATATTCATTGTTTCATGATAGGGAAATGTAGTTCACTTGAATTTATTGTGAAGGTTAATATTTTAGTTTTTTTCTCATTGTATGTAATCTTTACTATCGTTTTAAAAAGATTTTATTAGGGGGGAGCCTGGGTGGCTCAGTGGGTTAAAGCCTCTGCCTTCGGCTCAGGTTGTGATCTCAGGGTCCTGGGATCAAGCCCCCGCATCGGGCTCTCTGCTCAGCAGGGAGCCTGCTTCCCTCTCTCTGCCTGCCTCTGCCTACTTGTGATCTCTGTCTGTCAAAAAAATAAATAAATAAAATATTAAAAAAAAAAGATTTTATTGGGGCACCTGGATGGCTCAGTGGGTTAAAGCCTCTGCCTTCAGCTCAGGTCATGATCCCAGGGTCTCAGGATAGAGCCCTACATCAGCTCAGCAGGGAGCCTACTTCCCCCACCCCCACCTCCCGCGCCCGCCTCCCGCCGCCTGCCTCTCTGCCTACTTGTGATCTCTGTCTGTCAAATAAATAAATAAAATCTTTAAAAAAAAATAATAAATAAATAAAATATTTAAAAAAAAAAGATTTTATTTACTTATTTGACAGAGAGAGATAGTGAGAGAGAGCACAAGCAGAGGGAGCAGCAGGCAGATGGAGAGGGAGAAGTAGGCTCCCCGCTGAGCAATGGGCTCAATCCCAGGACCCTGAGATCATGACCTGAGCCCAAGACAGGTGCTTAACTGACTGAGCCACCCAGGCATCCCTAGCTTTTCTATTTTTACCTCTTCCTATGTTCTTAATCATCATAGTAAGATTTTTTTTTCTAGTCCTATTAAGTTTCTCTTCTATTGTCTCACCTTTAAATTATTATTTTATGATGCCCCTAAACATTTACTTACTATTCTAATAAAATTATATTCTATGTGTCTTTATTAATACATAAAAATAAGTAGCTGTAGCCGCCAAGATATTTAACTTGCCATTACCTCCTGTCCCCTCGCATCCCCTCCCACCCCTTTGGAGACAAGACATTTCCAACTTGTCCCTGTCCCTTCATCCTGAGCAAACTCCCCATCCTTCCCAACAGCCAATACTTGGGTTTTGCGCAATAGTTTTATATTTTTAATGTTTCATATCCTGGCTAACTTTTCTAAGACAGCATTTTCTTCTGTTTAGGAATAAGTACTTAAAATTTAAATATATTCCAGACATACCATCTTATTCATTTATTTTATCTCTGTATTTTAAAATCCATGGCATCTCATGGTTCAACCTTAGGCTATCCATCACTATGATTCATTAAGTAAATAAATTAAAGATGGAAAATCATATTGCCTTTTTTATGCTTTTGGTTTTAGTAATATCCTTTCCCATTCATAATCCAGATAGTGAGATAAGCAGGATTTTATGCACCAAGGCCTTCCCTTCACTGCTCTTCCAAACTGAAAAAACATTGCTGCCATTTAAGCCAACAGTTAAACTTTACTACAAAATATTTTGATACCCTTTCCTGCTAAAGTAACCTGCAACTCACATGATGATATTCAGATCCCATTTGGGAATTTAGCAAGCTAGCAGATTCTGCAACATGAAATCCTATGAGATTTGGGATATGCATTTGTCTGAGCCCTCTGTAGGGGTTGACATTAAATACTTCATGAATACTATACCTTCCAGGAATTCACATTTTCTTTATTGAATGTAGAACTGTGAAATCTTTAAGAAAGAGCTGACTCATTATTTCTTGACTATCTCCTGCTTGTTAAAGCAGGACTATAAAATAGCTCAAGGGAAGCACTGAGAAATTTGCTTTCATTATATTCAATAGCCTGCATCTGTCCAAATCACACATGAAAGAATGTGGACAAATATAAATGAAAATTGAATTTTGCAGAAGAGGTTGAAGAACTTCACCAGGATAAATTAAATATATAAACTGAAATTTGATGTAAGTTGTGAGCTCAGACCTACATAGACAGATGGACTGCAGCAATTTTGTGGACATTTTTCCTTTCTTCTCTTTTTACTTTCCCAGACTTCTACAGATTTGCCAGAAAGAATAAAAAGATGAATATATTTTACCAATGCCAAAGGTGTATACATAAATTTGTTTATTAATGGCAAAGACATAAATTGGTACAAATTTTCAGGAAGACATTGTGAATGTATATTCTTGTTTTTTTTAAAGTAATACACTTTTATAACCTAATTTCTTTAAAATTTATCTTAACATTTAAGCAATTGTGTAAAGCTGTATATAAAAGTGGCTTTATTCATTGTTTTTATGGAAAAATTTGAAAAAATCCCATAAACATCTAATGATGGCCTCCTTAAATAATTTATTGTACACCCATACATTCAGTGATTAGAAATGGTCACATATATTGACACTGAATAATGCCCATGATGCAATTAAAATGTATAGACATATAGAGAGATATGCTTATGTCTAAATAAAGAATATCTGCATATCTGCTTATGAAGATTGCTTGGAAAAACGCCCAGAAAGCAATGGTTTAAGCCTTATTGGTGGTGTTTATTTGCAGTAGTGGAAAATATGTTGGTCATATCAGCTATTCCTCAAGCGTATATCCATAAGGATGTTTCCTTATGAATGGCTACCTGTATTTCTTCCTCCTTCTGCTTCTTTTCTTCTTCATTATGTCCATCTTCTCATTTTCCCCCTCTGACAGGTTGGTCAATGAGCTCATTTAAAATGAATAAGACATCCATATCCCAGTAAGAGAGAGAAGGAATAAAAATAAAATAAACAGGAAACGATGGAAAAGGCATCTTATAGTTTATAAAAATGTCGATATTATCAACTAATTCTTTTAGAAATACAAAAGAGAAAGAAAAGGAAATAGTCACTGACTGTATTGAATGCTAAAGTTTTAAATTAATTTCTATTTGAAGTAGCAAAAAGACAGAGATGTTTGCTACCCCTACCAATTATGCAACACTTTCTGGTGATATCATGTATTCTTTTATATTTAAAAATAAAATCCAAAGCATGCCTGGGTAGCTCAGTCAGTTAAGCATCTGTCTTCAGGTCAGGTCATGATCTCAGGGTTCTGGAATCAAGCCCCGCATGGAACTCCTTGGTTAGCAGGGAGCCTGTTTGTGCTCACTCTCTGCCTGCCGCTCCTCCTGTTTGTGCTCTCTCTCTCTCTCTTTCTGACAAATAAATAAATTAATGAAATAAAAATAAAATCTAATAAGATTTTAAGCCAACATATTATATTCAAAACTAGATTTTATATTGATGTGGTTCAAATTTTAAACACATTTCTACTGTGGACATTGGGGAGGGTATATGCTATGGTGAGTGCTGTGAAGTGTGTAAACCTGGCGACACAGACCCATACCCCTGGGGCTAATAATACATAATATGGTTATAAAAAAATAAAAAAAAATTATTAAAAAAAACACATTTCTAAAATCCTCAAAAAATAAAATGATATAAATGACAAATTACAAAACAGTGTTATAATATTTAGTAGGAACATTGGACTCTTTCTAGTAAGAGGTGCAGGAGTGGTGTGGGGTGGGGGGTGACCCAGAAGCAGAAAGCTGCATTAAACTTATTGTAAATATTTTTACACATTTTAAGTGTAATTTCTCTTCCTTTACTTTTCTAGCTGCACATGTGATTTAGGTACACACAAAGTAAAGTATGGTGCTCATCCTAAAACTTCTGGCATTCTTCCAAATCTCTGTCTGCATTTTTTTCTTATCCATTTATATGTAAATTCTTCATTTTACTTGTATCTTCCTTTCTACTAAACTGACATTCAGGAGGTTAAGATCAAGTGATTTTTTGTTTTGTTTTGTTCTTTGTTTTTTAAATAGAAAAGAGAGGAAAACTTCCAAATTTATTCAATAAGGCCAACATTATCCTGATACCAAAACCAGAGAAAGACTCCACTAAAAGAAGAAAACCACAGGCTAGTATTCCTGATGAACATGGATGCAAACATTCTCAGTAAAATACTAGCAAACTGAATCCAACAGTGCCTTACAAGAATCACTCATCATGATCAAGTGGATTTATTCCCGTGCTGCAGGGGCAGTTCAATATTTGCAAATCAATCAACATGATAGACCACATTAATAAAAGAAAGGATGAGAGCCACGTGATCCTCTCAATAGATGCAGAAAAAGCATTTGACAAAGTACAGCATCCATTCTCCATAAGGACCCTAACCAAGTAAGGAGAGGGAATATACCTCAAAATCATAAAGGCCATATATGAAAAACCCACAGCTAATATCATCTTCATTGGGTAAAAATGAACATTTCCTCTATGGTCAAGAACTCGACAGGGATGCGCATGCTCATCGTTGTTATTTAACATAGTTCTGGAAGTTCCAGCCTCAGCAATCACACAACAAAAAGAAATAAAAAGCATCCAAATCAGCAAGGAGGAAGTCAAACTTTCACCATCTGCAGACAACGTGATACTCTATGCAGAAAACCAAAAAGACTCCACCAAAAAATCGCTAGAACTGACACATGAATTCAGTAAAGTTGCAGGATACAAAATCAACATACAGAGAAATGTTGCATTTCTATTCACTAATAATGAAGCAGCAGAAAGAGACATCAAGGAATCAATTTCATTTATAATGGCACCAGAAACCATAATATACCTAGGAATAAATCTAACCAAAGAGGTAAAAGACCTATACTTGGGATGCCTGGGTGGCTCAGTTGGTTAAGTGCCTGCCTTCAGCTCTGGTTGTGATCCTGGGGTCCTGGGATTGAGTCCCTGCATCAGGTTCCTTGCTCAAAGGAGATCCTTCTTCTCCCTCTGCCTGCCATTCCCACTGCCTGTGCTCTCTCTCTCCCCTTCCCTCTCTCTCTCTCTGACAAATAAATAAATCTTTAAACAACAACAAAATTTTTAAACAACAACAATAATAGTCTGAAAACTATAAAACCTGATGAAAAGATTTGAAGGTGACACAAAGAAATGGAAAAACATTCCATGCTCATGGAATGAAAAGAACAAACATTGTTAAAATGTCTATACTACCCAAAGCACTGTACACGTTTAATGCAATCCCTATTGAAATAACACCAGAATTTTTCAAAGAGCTAGAACAAACAATCCTAAAATTTGTATGGAACCACTAAAGACACTGAATAGCCAAAGCAATCTTGAAAAAGAAAAGCAAAGCTGGAGGGATCACAATTCCAGACTTCAAGTTATATTACAAAGCTGTAGAGATCAAGGTAGTATGGTACTGGCTTGAAAATATACACATAGATCAATAGAACAGAATAGAAAACCCAGAAATGAACCCATAATTAGGTCAATTACTATATGGTCAATTACTCTTTGATAAAGCAGGAAAGACTCTCCAATGGGGAAAACACATATCTTCAACAAATGGTGTTGGGAAAACTGATCAGCAACACGCAGAAGAATGAAACTGCATCACTTTCTTATACCATACACAAAAATAAATTCAAAATGGATGAAAGACATGGAATGTCTAAATATGAGACAGGAAACCATCAAAATCCTAGAGGAGAACACAAACAGTAACCTCTTTGACATCAGCCATAACAACTATTTTATAGATATGTCTCCTGAGGCAAAAATAAACCACTGGGACTTCACCAAAATAAAAATCTTCTGCATAGCAAAGGAAACAATCAACAAAACTAAAAGGCAACTTTGGGAATGGGAGAAGATATTTGCAAATGACATATCTGGTAAAGTGTCAGTATACAAAATCTATAAACAACGTATAACACTCAATACCAAAATAAAGCAATTTTAAAAAATTGGGCAGAAGACATGAATGGACATTTTTCCAAAGAAGACATCCAGATGGCTAACAGACACAGGGAAAGATGTTCAACATCACTCATTGTGAGGGAAATACACATCAAAACTACAATGAGATATCACCTCACACCTCATAAGGTGTTGGTGAAGACATGGAGAAAGGGGAACCCTCTTGTACTGTTGGTGGGAATGCAAACTGGTGTGGCCACTCTAGAAAACAGTGTGGAGATTTCTCAAAAGTTAAAAACGGAACTACCCTAGGATCCAGAAATTGCACTACTGTTTACCCAAATAATACAAAAATACTAGTTCGAAGGTATACATACATCCCGAAATTTATAGCAGCATTATCTACAATAGCCAAACTATTGAAAGAGCCCAAATGTCCATCGACTGATGAATGAATAAAGATGGGGTGTGCGTATATCTCACACACACACACACACACACACACACACACATTAGAATATTAGCCATAAGAAAGAATGAAATTCTGGGGTGCCTGGGTGGCTCAGCTGGTTTAGTGTCTAACTCTTGATTTTGGCTCAGGTGATGATCTCAGGGTCATGAGATCAAACCCTGCCTCAGGCTCCACACTGGTGTGGATCCTACTTAAGATTCTCTCTCTCCCTCTTTCTTTGTCCATCTGTCTCCCAACCACTAAAAAAAAAAAAAAAAAAAAGAATGAATCTTGCCATTTGGAACAACATGGATGGAACTAAAGAGTATTATGCTGAGCAAAATACGTCAGCCAGAGAAAGAGAATACCACATGATTTCATTCATCTGTGAAATTCAAGAAATGAAACAAATGAGCATAGGGGAAAAAAGAGAGAGGCAAACCAGAAAACAGGCTCTTGACTATAGAGAACAAACTGATGGTTACTAGAGGGGAGGTGGGGTGGAATGGGTGAAACAGGCGATGGGAGTTAAGGAGTGCACTTGTGATGAGCCCTGGGTGCTGAATGGAAGTGTTGGATCACTAAATTGCACACCTGATACTGATACTACACTGTATGTTAACTAACTGGAATCTATTTTATTTTTTAAAGACTTTTTAAAATTGTGCTTTGGTCTTACTTCCTTAGGTCATGCCTTTTTTTTTTTTTTTTTAAAGATTTTATTTATTTATTTGTCAGAGAGAGACATACGGGGAGAGAAGGAACACAAGCAGGGGGAGTGGGAGAGAGAGAAGCAGGCTTCTGGCTGAGCAGGGAGCCCAATGCAGGGCTTGATCCCAGGACCCTGGGACCATGGCCTGAGCTGAAGGCAGACTCCCAACTACTGAACCACCCATGTGCGCCCTAACTGGAATTTAAATAAAAACTAAATACTACTACTACTGCTACTACTACTACTACTACTACTAATAATAATAATAATAATTTTAGGGGCACCTGGGTGGCTCAGTCGGTTAGGCATCTGCCTTCGGCTCAGGTCATGGTCCCGGGGTCTTGGGATCAAGCCCCGCATCGGGTTCCCTGCTCAGCGGGAAGCCTGCTTCTCCCTCTCCCACTCCCCCTGCTTGTGTTCCCTCTCTTACTGTGTTTCTGTCAAATAAATAAATAAAATCTTAAAAAAATAATAATAATTTTAGCTAAGGAAATGTAAAAAAAGGTTTTATTTTTGAGATTAACAAATGAATATATTAGTTAAAAAACAAACTTTCTTTTCAGCTTCATTGATTAAACACAATCTCTTCTGCCTTAGAACAGGTTAATGATTAAGAAGACATCAAATATTAAATGGAAAAAAAATGCTTCATTTAACCAGCTGGTTAGAGAAAAAGTGCTAGGCTCTCAATAATATGATAGATCCTTAAAAAATTCACTGGACCATTTGAGAGGCAGGGTGGGGTTTCACAGGGGGAAGGGAGGGAACAATGAAGAAAGATGAAACCAGAGAGGGAGACAAACCATAAGAGAGTCTTAATCTAGGAAACAAATTGAGGGTTGCTGGAGGGGAAGGGGGTGGGAGGGACAGGGTGGTTGGGTGATGGACATTAGGGAGGATAGGTGCTGTGGTGAGTGCTGTTAGTTGTATAAGCCTGATGATTCACAGACCTGTACCCCTGGGGCAAATAATACATTATATGTTAATTTAAAAAAATTCACTGGACCAAAAAAATGGAACCTCTTTCAAATGCATGCTCTCCACACACATTTCTGAAGTTTGCTGTTTTATGAATATAAGGTCCTTCTCCCCCTTCCTGCTTCATAGCAGAGACTCTCTCCCCCCGACCAGAGTCTCACGACCCCTAGCAGAGTCTCACAAAGTCCACCTCTTCCCTGAGGTCAGGACACAGTTGTTGGTCATCCAGCCATTTGAAGGAGCTGAACGAGGAGGTAGCCAATCTCTGGCTGGAAAGGTTCTCACTCCACTATGTTATTAAAAGCAAATATTTAGTTAGTGACATAGCTGTGTTTTGAGTTCTGGTCTGGGGTGATTGTACAGCATAGAATTACTAGAACACATTAGTTTAGCAATCAAGACAAGGAGATTTGATATAGGATTTCTTGTCATGAGAGGGCACAAATATTTCTGTGCCTGTAGCAACTAGATAGTGAATGTATCTACACATATTAAACTTTAACAAATCTTCTGAATCATGTTTTCCTAAATGATTCTTCAATATAGTCAGTGTAAGACAGATAATGCTCAATTATGGTGAACTTTTAGAAATTTGGAATTTAAAAATCTGTGTTCACAAACACAAAAATATTGTAATAAAGGCAATTAAAAGTAACTGTTACTTACTTATTTCAGATTGAAAGGATTTATTTAAATATTTCAAGTACATTTTTCCCCTAAGCCTACATTTTGTTATTATTTTCTTTGGAAAACTACAGTAATGACTGATTCTTCTCAAGCTTCTTCACCTTTCTGACATGGATTCTACCATCCCTTTGCCATTGTTTCAGTAACGGTGGGTAAAATGAGCCATGGCGGGAGCAGGGAGGAAGAGCTACAAATCTAATTTAAGAGTTGCATCCGTAATGCAAAATAAAGATATACTTGAGACTTGGTTCAAAACAAATGTTTTTTAAAGTTTCATCTGTGTTTTTTGCCTGTCTTGTTGGTCTTGTCAGCCAGTGGTTTCTCACTTACCAGTCAAAGCTGTAAGCCCCTTGTCAGTAGGCAGGGACCTACAATACACCATCTGTCTCTGAAGTGCAACAAACATCCTCTACTAACACAACCAATCCAAAATGAAAAAGAATACATTATAGCAGACAAATGGTTGTCAATAAAGATGTTTTCCTAGCAACTATTCATTCAAACTCAATAAGCAGCTGCAGTATTCTCTTATCCAAATGACAAATACCTTTCCCACTAAGTCATGTCCTCCCAAAGTTCAGACTTTGAATTGTTTGACACTGAAGAGAATCCGAATTACAATGAAACTTTTTATTTACATAATTGTTCAATTTGCATTTTTTCCTGAATTTCACGGTTTAGGCATCGATATGATGCTAATGGTGAACATAATGGTTAAGAATTTTGTTGGTGACAGCTTTCCATGCTTCCCTTTAACCATCACAAGAACTCATAGGATGCTAACACTTATTTCATAGGGATTGTGAAAATAAAATTATACAGCTAACATGCTTACAACATGGCGAAATAAATCCTAGCTAAATTTTTGTCATAATTTGAAGGTGTGACTTGTGTTACTTTGCTATAAATAACTGAAAAGTATTTTATTTGCTGGGGAAGGAACCTTGAGTATTCAAAGATCTCTGCATAGACAGCTAGGTGCTTGCGACTGCTTTTTGAGATACAGCTCCCATGCTGCAGGCTCTCAGACAATGGTCTTTATAAAAATGGTCTATATAAAACTTCAAGAAATACTCCTCTCTGAAGGTCCTATTTACTCTGAAGAGGAAGCTGTGACCAACTGTCTGTCCTCTTGAGAGGGGATGCCCAGAAAGAGCATATTCCCGAATGTCCTCTGCTAATACTTCAGTACCATTGATGTGAAAATAGGGCTAGCAAACTGACTTCCATTTTCACTAACCCAGTCTTCGCAATTCACCACAGATTCTGGACATATACTTAGAAATTATTTTAGCAGACAGTTCTTTTTAAAAGTGCTACATACATAATAATATTTCGATATCAGAGACTTCTACTCCATGAGTAAATATTTTCAACCCAAAATCCAGTGTAAATGGTCTAACGAAGAGTTATTTGTCCAATAATAGATATTGTGATATGATCCTTTGCCCCTTTGTGCTAGCAACTGCACTATATTTTATTGTTGTCTACATCATATGGGCACAAAAGTGTTAATCAGTAAACTCCTGAGACATGCCAGCCAAGGAGAGGCTGATTATATTACATGAGAAGTGTCATGGCATTCTCATTTTTGTTCACTGAGGGAAATCTGCTTTTGAAGGAGGAGAGCAAGGATCTTGTCTCGTGGAATGGAAGAATGAATCTCGTGGAGAAAAGAGAGGGAGTAAACTGATAGAGTTTTATTATGCAAGGATACAGAAAAAGCTCTCAGGAGTGAGAAGGGTCCCGAAAGGGTGCCAATGTGGACCTCCACTGACAGTCTTTTATTTAGAATTGACCAGGGAGCTTGAGGACTTAACATTCTTGTGATTGTCTTGGTTTGAGCAAGGACTGCTGATAACATCTCTAATGGCTTTATTTTATTTTTTTTTTATTATTTTTTATTTTTTTTTAAAGATTTTTATTTATTTATTTGACAGAGAGAGATCACAAGTAGACGGAGAGGCAGGCAGAGAGAGAGAGAGAGGGAAGCAGGCACCCTGCTGAGCAGAGAGCCCGATGCGGGACTCGATCCCAGGACCCTGAGATCATGACCCGAGCCGAAGGCAGCGGCTTAATCCACTGAGCCACCCAGGTGCCCCCTAATGGTTTTATTTTTGCTTTGGGGTTTGATTGCTATGCAACTGCCATTAAAAGACCCCACCTTGGATGCCCAGGGCAGGAAGGGTCTGCTTTCTTCCCTTACCCGTAGTTTCCTTACACCTCTTCACCTCTGGGTTTTCTGTGAGCCTGATCACATAGCCCCCTACATATCAATACCTACCTAGCTCCACCTGTCTCTTACTGAATAAGAACCCTTCAGATGTATATAGGTGGGTCTATGACCTACTTGGGGGATGATTGCCAATGTGTATCTTGTGGGCGTGGGGTAGGGTTGGGGGAATGGGGGTGGTGTAGAGATAAAGGAAGTTTCCAAAGGAATTTGTATATGTTGAAGTAGACTTAGAGGATCCTGGGTGTCCGGCCAAGATGGCCTTTTGCCCTTAGCAAGTGTCAACATCCAGGTAGTTGAGTTCCTAGGAGAATGTCACTCTGCCTGTTTCAAGGACCTGCCAATGGGCTGTAAGTAGTAAGGAAATTTAACAATTTATCTTCTGCCTTTGTTTCCCATGTCACTTCATTTCAACCCCAATAAAAAAAACTATTCTTCCAGACAAACTAAGCTAAATAACCTATCACAGCAGCACGGAAGACAATGGGCAAAGACTGAGAGGAAGCTAGCAAGAGAAAGGCAATATGACCAGCAGGGAGAGACTGTCAGAGCTGCAGTGTCAGGCAGGCACAGAGAAAAGAAAAAGTTAGCAAAACCTCTTACCCCTAGGCATGTTTTGCAAAAACAGATTGGGAGTGAGGCAAAGCTTCCTTAGCAGTCCTCTGCTGCCTTCTCAGCAGTTAGTGCCGGGCAACTCACTGTGTGGACAAAGATGGCAGGATGGTCACAGCCCTGAAAATAAATGGGGTGTCTATAGAGAGAAGGTGTCATAGGATTTGGAGAATATATGAAGGAAGAGGAGTCCAGCCTGTGTTGAACAGAGGTCAATATATTAACTGGATATGCCTAGCAAAATATTTTCACTAGTTTTTTTGTGAAGGGACACCAAAACCCAACTGCCAATCGCATATATATATATATATATATATATATATATATATATATATATATGCATGCTTATATTACTTACAGCAAAACACAAAAGTATCATTCTCAAGCTATGTTGTAAGATCAATCATTTACAAAATTTGTGGTGTTGTTTTCCTAGCACTTGATCATAATCTTCAATTATCTGATTTATTTATGATGTATACTTCCTGGTTGTCTCTCTCCTGCACTGGAATGTAATTTTAGGCTGGGACAGGGGCCTTCTCTGGTTTGTTCACCTCGATGTCCCTAGAATGAAGAGCAGTGCCTGGAAGAGGCACTCAATCAGTATTTGTGCCACCGAATGTACCAGGTGCTATTTTAAGTCCTTGAATTCCCACATCCACGATATGGTCTAGGATTGATTCTTTTTCCCATTTTACAGATGAGTGAATTAAGAAATAGAAAAGTGAAGTAAGTTGTCCAAGTTTAGATGCTGGCAAGTGGCAGAACCAGAATTTGAACCCAGGCAGTCAGTCCTTACCACTCATACTCCAACTACTTCCTCTACGAGGTATGTATCTATTCGTATGTATATATATTCATTACATAAATAAGTGAAAACTGGTTTCTGCCTGGGCGCATAATACATGAAATTCTAACTACATCCCTTCCAATATAATGCAGACTTCTTCTGACCATAGACAAAGTAATTGCCCATAATGGATATAATGATTATCCCATCATACAACTTGTGCTGCCTCCATTTTCTTTGCAACCGCAATTATACGGCTTTTTTTTATTATCATCATTTCACAAAACTTTATGGCTGGAAAAGTACCACATTCATAACGAGTTGTGCCTCATATATGCTAGACACTTAGGCATTCTCCTGAATAATCATGATTTTTTTTTTTAATGCAACCAGATAGCCCCTGGTTTGTGATTCTCCGTCTTTTGTGTTGTGTCACCTTTTGTGACAAGTTCATTTCATAATGTTTGTTGACTTAATTCGGTTAGCTATTATTTTTTCTATAAACTAGAATCTGGGAGACACTTCAACAGACCTTGAAAAGAACAAAACTATTTGAAATTGGGGGTACCTGAGAAAATCTATGGTGTCTGTACATCTTGGACATAAATCTTATCAGCAGTGACATATTTTCCCTCCTTTGACAAGTCATGTAGCCAAAGTTATGCTACCATTGAAACTGTTTGAAAATTTAAGCATTCGGATAAGCAGTTTGGTGGCAGCTTCAACAAATTGCTGAACTGTTAATCACCAGCCAGTTGTGGACGAGTCACCTAGAGAGAAAAAAATCTCTACAGAGAAAATAATCCCTACATTATTATTGCATGGAAGGTCAAGTAATTATGCAGTCAGACAATGCCAGGTGTGCCAGATACTCCACCCTTTCCTCAAAGACAGTCTCTGGTGGCCTGGACCATCTCAGGACATTGTTGGAAAAACACTGAAGTAGACAGATTCTAAATTCTTTTCAGTGCTAAAATGCTATAGGGATCTGAGAAGATCACAAACTTGAAATGGTAGGTAACATACATTATGCTTAAAGAATATCATACTGTAGTTCATTAATAAACCACTTTAATAAACAAGTTGCTCATCTAATGCAAATAGGTTGTAGGGACAAATTCATATTTTTATGGAGGGACTTCAGTACATTGGAGATATTTAATTCAACGGTTTCATTCCTGTCTGATGTAAGTAAATCATAAAATCTGTTTAGCTTCACAATTTAATTAGTATGTTCCAGACTTCATCACTCACTAGCTGGGTGGCCTTGATCCAAGTAGTCACCACTCTTTGCCATAGTGTCCTTAGCTACAAAGTGGGAAAAAAAATCATAACAACTCATAGGCTATTAATAAATGATGCCTGTACCCTGTGGCTCACACATAGCAAGGGTTCACCAAATGTTCGCTAATAGAAGTACCAGTAGTGGGAGCTACCATATTTAGAACACGAGCAACTCTGTCTTCCAAGAATTCTGTTAATGAAAATTATGCTGCTAATTTTTTTCAGTTGCATTTATATAAGGATATGAGGATGTATATCCAAGGAGATAACATCCATCTTTAAAACTTTATAATTAGTGAGTCAGAAGAAAAACTTAAGTCAAGAGTTTGAACAGAGAAACTCTGAGGTAGATAAAACTGAATGTATTTTTGTTATTGTTTCAATAGATTTTAGTCAAGTGAAAGAAATGAAGCTCTCAAAAGAAAGCCCAGTTTGGCAGTAAGCAAACTGGGGACAGCTGAGTAGGAGAGTCAGCAAATAACTTCCTCATTATGTGGAAGAAACACTAAGAGCCCATCCAGATTTGGGGGGGAGGCAAAAATGGGGGGTGGAGGAAAGAACAGAGAAGAGGCAAACAGATTGTCACTATTCACCACTTCTGTCCCAAATACCTTTGAAATACAGAGTTGTAGGAATGAGGAGAAAAAGAAAAGTCACCCTTACTCTCCTCTTGCGATTCAGTTAGAGGAAAATGCGCAGACTGCGCTAATCCCAAGGCTGGGTTTGTAGGATGGTGAGTTTCACCCAGTTCTAATGCTCTCATGAAACAGCGTTGAAGTTCTAGCCAGTTGCTGCTGCTAGAAAATAAACATGAGGCAATAGAAACCCAAACCCTGGAGACTCTCTGATAGTGAACCTGAACATAGCTTCAGTATTAAGTTGGAAGAGTTTAGAGAACTCAAAATTAAGCAAATATTGGGGAAGAATAAACTGGGTTAGGTACCTCTTGTTCCTAGATTTTATGTTTGCCCAACCCTCAAGTGAGATTTTCTTTCACATTAATAACAAGAATAATGAACATAATCTGTTTTGTGCATCTTCTATAGTCTAGGCATAGGGTTAACCACTTTATTACATTTTATCTTATTTGATACTCTCAACCTGATTGGATAGGTAAAATTATTAGGTCCGTTTTCCCGGCCAAGAAACCAAAGTTTAGAGAGTTTAATCAACTTGCCCAAATTCACACAGCTGGTGACTGGCACAAATGGGATTTGTACCTATTTGATGCCAAGTGAAGAGTACCTGCTTATATTTTACAATAACTTTTCATTTCATTTTGTTTTCTTATCCTTGAAATGTATGTTCATTGTGAGAGACAAAGCTGCAAATACAGAGAAGCAAAATAAAAATACCTTTCAAGAATTTAATTTGCTTAAGAAATGTTTATTTCAAAATTCTCCTCAACAGTTTTGCACACTTCTCTTCCTACGGAGGTCTAACCTCTCTTGTCCATCCATGGTTGTTAGAACAGCTCTTTGCACATAACAAGCCCTCAAATGTGTGTGGACCAAATACAACCAAGAGGAAGCTGTTTCTAGGGCTACCACGTAGCTTGATAACATCTCACCGTGATGCTTCCTGACTGCAGTTCCCAGACATAGTCCCAGATTTGGTGGCAATCTTGCCCAGCCAGCCCAGTTTTCTAATACTGACCAATGTGATGTTGTAATAGCATCCCAGGTGCTGGTGGAAAATTGGGTTAAGAGTGAATATCATGGAATTGCTCGCTCCATTTTTTTTTTTCTACTCTGAAAACATCTTTGAGCAGAAACTTACTCATAAATTAGAAAATTTTTTTTTCTCTTCAATTTCTTTCCTTTTTTTTTTGAATAGTATACTTGGTTTTAGGGAAATAGGCTCAGTGAGAGAACAAAGAGAATATGTTTGGTAAAGAGTAAAATGCATCAAACTTAGAAAGTTTAGGTTAGAGAATTTGACTCTTTAGATGTATCCTTATTTAAAAAAATAATTAGGAAGGGGAAAAGGAAAAGATGAAAGTATCCAAATAAGATTCTTGATCAGCTGCTGCTTTTGATCAATATTTTTTTAAGGTTTTATTTATTTGAGAAAGAGAGAGAGAGCATGAGCAAGGGGAGGGGCAGAGGGAAAGGGGGAGGGTAAAGCAGACTCCCCGCTGAGTGCAGTGACCAACACAGGGCGGGATCCTGGGACCCTGAGATCATGACTAGAGATGTCCTCAGACGTTTAACTGACTGAGCCACCCAGGTGTCCCTCAATATATTTTTATCATACACTTGAGTCACACTATTTATTTATCCAGAATAAGAAAGTCTTAACCATAAAAATTATGCAACTTTCCTTCCAGTATTTAATCTTGTTTTTTTCTTCACATGTATGGCATAGAGTTATTCCTTTGAAGGCCGTGACAAGATCTTCATCCTGGGGAGCTGCTCCTCTCACATTCCAAATACAGTCCTGTTGAGGGCTGCCAAACAAACTACACTACCCCTAGGATGGGGCACGGTGCCAGATTGGGGTCAGTCACATCCTCTGCCTTTGTAGTCATGGAAATTACTCTAGGGATACATGTAGGCCTCAGGCCAGTTGGACTACTTTCATAGACTATTTCTAACTGAAGGCAGGAAATAGCTCTGTTCTTTGCTAGTTACAAGGATATGTGAGTATAAGCCCCAGGCCAACTGCTACTAATTCCTACTTCATGGGCATCACAGGCTTAAGATGATGAAGGCAACAATCAGAGTTAGGCAGAAATATGTACATGTACATTTGTGTGTGCATGTGTGTGTGCATCTCTGTGTGTATGTGTTTGAGAAAGTTAGATAGAGAGAAATCCACAGTCTCTGATGCCACATATACTTTCTAAGGTTTGATATTAGGAGCAAATAAATTGCCCATATGCAGAGCTAGTTGAAACTGAATCATTGTCACTTAACTAAAAGAGTCCTGACTAATAGCCAAAAGTCAGGTGCTAAGTAAACAAAATCTACAAGACATCTATTGTCCTCCTTCTAGTCCCCTTGATATCTGTCCTGAAAGATGACTTCCATAGGAAATGTTGAAGTCTCTTTGACAAGTGCAAAAAAACTATATTATAATTATATTATTCAACAATGTATTGCATGCCTTTTGGGGCCAGGCATTGTGCTAATGACAGGGTGACGGGGGGCAAGAAAGTGCCTTATCTTCATGGCAAAGGCACACAGAAAAGTCAATTACTTCAGAAGGGCTTCGATATACACCTGAAGAAAATATAGTGGGAGCTCAACGGAGCAAGCAAAGTGCTCCAAAGGGAAGTTCAATCAAACTTTCAGTGTATCTTGAAGAATGGCCAGATTTTGCCAAGCAGAGAACAGACAAGTGCACTATGGACAAAGGAAATAGAATGTTGTAGGGGCATGGACATGAACCAATACATGGCTGGTTTGGGGAATAATAAAACTGTTGGTGTGATCACAGTATAGTGTTGTGGAGCTAGGTAGTAGTGAGGGACTAGGCTCTACAGTTAGGCAGAATTGGAGTGCAAAAAGCATCTTAAATGACATGGTAAGGAGTTAGGTCTTCATCCTATAGGCTACGGGAAGCCATCTGAAGTGTTCAACCAGATGAGTGACAGGATCAGATTTTTATACACAGGTATGTAATGAGCACCCATGTATCCAATCACCCAGCCAACAATTATCATTTTGTTGTGTGATAAGGTTGGGAAATTTTCATACAGTTAGGAAAACTTTGCATTTCTTTTCTTTTCTTTTTTTTTTTTTTTTTTAAGATTTTATTTATTTGAGAGAGAGAGAGAGGGCAAGCACAAGAGGGAGGTGAGTCAGAGGCAGCAGCAGGCTCTGAGGTGGGGTTCAATCCCACCTGAGCTGAAGGCAGATGCACTGACTGAGCCACCCAAGCAAGCCTGCATTTCTTTTTCTGTGGATTCTCTGCTGATCAGTTTCATGACCCTTTTTATATTAATTTTTAGAAGCACTTTATGCCTTAGGAAGACCTTTGTATTATGTATTGGTACAACTTTTATGGTATACTTTGCAAACATTTTTTCTTAGGCCATCATTTACATTTTTAAAATTTCCCTTGTAGTATATTTTTATTGTGCAAAATTTTTCAATTTTTATATAATGTAATTTATCATTCTTTTCTCTCATTGCTTCTAGATTTTGAGTCATATTTAGGAATTCACAAGTGCTTTTTCAAATACATGCATCATTCTTTTTCCTACCCTTGATTTAAATATCTGATCTGTTGGGAATTTATCCTGGCTTACGGTGTAAGAAATGGATCCAATTTAATTATTCTCCATATAGCTATCCAGTAATCACAACAACAACATATTTAAAAGTTTGTCTTTAACCCAGTGATTTGAAATGCTACCTATATTGTATACTAAATGTCCCTATGCAATTGCCTCTATTTCTGGATTTTCTATTTTTTCCATTAGTCCATCTGCCTCTTCATGTACTAATATCAAACTGTTTGAATTATAGAAGCTGTATAGTACTTAAAAAAATCTGATACAGCTTTTTTTCTGGCCCTTAAGTTAAGAAGAGCTGACAACTTTATTATGTTGGGCTCTCTCTCACACAGTACTGATATGTCTTTCTATTCATTAGGATCTAGTTCTTTCAAAAGCAATTTATAATTTTTCCTCTATAAGTACCAAACATTTCTTGTTAAGTTTATGTCAAAGTATTTTCTTATCTTTTCTCTATTTTCTGTACTAAATGTGGTCTGGTCTTCAATTATACATTCCGTTTCTGTTTATACATATATGTATATGTGTGTATGTATATATACACATAAGAATGAATGTGTCTATATACATATATATGAATAATATTGATATTTATATCCTCATTTTATAATTTTATACTTTATTATCTTATTGATTGCTGTATTTTTCAATGGATTCTTTTGAATTTTCAGATTATGATGACATCATCTCTTTTTTTTTTTAATTTTTTTTTTATTTATTCATTTGACAGACAGAGATCACAAGTAGGCAGAGAGGCAGGCAGAGAGAGAGAGGAGGAAGCAGGCTCCCTGCCGAGCAGAGAGCCTGATGTGGGGCTCGATCCCAGGACCCTGAGATCATGACCTTAGCCGAAGGCAGAGGCTGAACCCACTGGGCCACCCAGGTGCCCCCATGATGACATCATCTCTTAATAAATAGTTTTACCTCTTCATTTCCTATTCATATTCCAGTAAGTGCTTTTTCATGTTTAATTGCATTTGTTAGTATCTGCAACATAATATTAAATAGTATGGATATACTAGGTACCTTTGTTCTTGACTTTAGAGGAAAAACACTACAACATTAAATATTAGACCTTAAACACTGAATTATAGTTTCCCCAAGTTTTGGATGAGATAAATGCACTGCAACATGCTATGGAAGTTTACTGAGTATTTTTAATATGATGGGTGTTACATTTTCTCTTGTGTATTTATTGCATGTATGGAGACAATCACATGATTTTTCTTCTCAGTTCATTAATATAACGAATTACAATAATGGATTTACTAATACTGGACCACCCTTACCATCTTTAAATAAAACCAATGGGGTCATATCCATTTTTTAAAAACTGTGCTGTTGGATTATCTTGGCTAATATTTTAAGATTTAGATTTGTGCTTTAAAGAGAAACCTCTCGCAAATTTTGACAACTATTGCAAAATGTGGGGAGATTGGAGGATGCTAGTAAAAATCTAGGTGAGGAATTACTGATGATACAAATTAAGAAAGGAGTTACTTGTAATTTCTGTTTCATGTCAGCCTTCCCTACTCTGTACCATCTGTCTTTTTCATGGGCATGTCCTTAAATACCATTACAGTTGACAATGTATTTCTTCAATGAATGAAAGAATTAAAAAAATATATATAAATGAGTAGAAATTAACCGGAGGGGGAACCTGGGTGGCTCAGCTGGCTGGGCATCTGTCTTTGGCTCAGGTCATAATCCCAGGGTCCTAGGATCAAGCCCCATGTCAGGCTCCCAGCTTAGCGGGAAGCCAGCTTCTTCCTCTTCCCTCTGTTCATGCTCTCTCTCTCACTATCTCTCTCAAATAAATAAATAAGAAATTAACCAGAGGGAATAAACCCAGGTGATATTTACAAGTAGAGTCAACAGGATATAGTGACTAAATAAATGTGAGAGATTAGAGAGACAAAATTAGGTAATATTGTTGCCATTAAGTTAGATAAGGAATTTAATAAAGAGAACTGATTTAGGGGATGGGTAAAATATTGATTTGTAAGATTTGGATAAATCATCTTAAGGTTTCTGTTAGATATCTGAGTGGCTCTAATTTCTAAGAAAAAGCCCAGATAAAATGTTTATTAGGTCATTATTTTTGCCAGATACTGTGCTAAATGCATTACACAAACTGCTTCGTTCTTTTTTTTAAGATTTTATTTATTTCAGAGAGAGAGAGAGAGAGAGAGAGCAAGCGAGAACGAGCAGGGGAAGGGACCGAGGGAGAGGGAGAAGCAGATTCCACTCCCCACTGAACATGGAGCCTGATGTGGGGCTCCATGCAGGGCTCCATGTGGGGCCCATCCCAGGACCCTGAGATCATGACCTGCACCAAAGTCAGACACCTAACTGACTGAGTCACCCAGGCACCCCACAAATTGTTTCATTTTAATCTAACAACAAGATATTAGGATTATTATCATCGTCAAATTCCAGGCTAGAAAACAAAGACAGTGAGCTTAGGGAATTTATCAAGATCACCTAAACTTTAAATGGTCAAACCAGCATTTCAACTCAGGCAGCCTAATGCCAGAGCCTTAATGTAACCCCTACATGGTGCTGCCTCCTAGGATTTGGAGAGAACCAGTGTTTTCATTGTGGTTGAAATAGGGAGAATGAATTCAAAGTTCAAGAGTGTACAGAACAATAGTGATAAGAAAAAGCTGAGAACAAAAGAATTAGAGAAGTAAGCAGAAGAGGAACCCAGAGAAGAGACAAAGAAGGAGCAGGCAGAGAGAGGAGGAAAGCAGGTCATGGAACCATGAGGGAGAGAGTCCCAGAAGTCTTAGACACTTCCAGGAGGGAATTCGATTCATTTTCTGACCTTGATTCTTCATTTAGAATTCCAAAATTTCCCATCATGTTAATTAATTCCTGTTCTTTTAATGTTTACCCCCCAAAACAACAAAAAAAGGTATCTGGGGTGAAAAATTGCAGGATATCCACCACCATCTTAATGAAATGAAATATTCACAATGTTATCAAATGGAAAAGAAATCTCTTTATCATAAGGAAAGATCAGTATGTTAACTTAGGAAAATCATAAATTTACAAAAATTAAATGTATTTCAAGTCATCAGTCAAAATACAAGTAACATGTAACTCTACAAAAGGAATTTGTTTAATTAGAATTATAATTGCTAGGAGATTCTGAAATTCAATTTTTATATTTGGGGGATAACATTAAACTCTTTGGTATAACATTATTCTACCAGCTCAAGTTTCTTCCTTCTCATTATGTTGATTAGAACTGCCAAATATACAATAAATAACTAACATAGTGATCAAATGAACAAACACTATATCAAAGTTTTTTTAATGTTATACAATTAATTTAACATAGCAGTAAATATGTTAGCTTTGTTTTGTGATCTTTATGTCATGTCCTTCTTTGTAAGACACAAGGTACAAGATCAATGAGGTTAATCCACTTGGCCTTGCTTGAAAACATTCCAGTGCATTGCCATTCATCTCCATAGTCATCTAGATGCAATTTGTTTCCCAGTTTTGTGATTCTACTTTATATTTTATGGAGTTGATAAAATTCCAAAATTGCTTTCAGAATCATCCATCTTGTACACATTTCCCCTGTTATCCAAAAGTAGAGCATTCCTAAGAAAACTTTCATAAGCTGAAATGGTATAAAATGAAGAGTACGATAACATGCTTTTTTTTTCCCCTTAAAGGTGAAAATCTTTGGGTTTCTTTTATAGTTAGCAAAAACAGGTACTAATGGAAGTGTTTTTATGGAAACAAAGCAGCATAACGTGAACTTTAAGAAAGTAGGGATACCTGTATAGGGAAAAGCTTTACTCCCTACATCTCTATGCAAGGAAAATGGTCATACAAATCATATCCCCATAATGAATTCTCTAAGAACAGGGTGGATGGAGAGGATGGATCATTAGAATTTTATTTTTCTGCAAACCATAATTCTGAATAATCTTATAACCAGTTTCATTTCATGAAAGGATTTGTTGCCAATGGTAACATCTGCCATCTAGTGGCTGACTTAAGCTATTATATAATGAACTAGAAAATTTATTTTTATGGAAATAATATCAAGATGGCAAAGTTCTGGTCATTGTATTCAGTCTACTTTTTTTTATATGATTCTAACAAAGTAGGAGAGATATATGTTTATTTAAATAACTATTTTTTAGTGCCAAATTTAATCTAATAATAGTTCACTCCCTTTGTAGATATCTTCAAAATAAAGGGGAAAAATAAAAACAGGAAAAAAAAGATATGAAAATCTTCAACAGAAGATATGAAAAGTGTGTAATTTAATTATATTTCTAAAATTATTTCAGTTCTGGGCGATTTCATTTTATCATTGAGCAAATGCTAATTTATTTTTGAAATACAATTAGAATAAATAAAACTAATATATTTAAATGGAAACAACACAGATAAGAATGAATGTATAAATCACTCTGCTTATTTTTCCTATTGTTAAGCCATTATATACATGTACTTCACGATCTGAACTGACAGAATTCACTTGAATTAGATAGCCTCAATGCCAAAGGCAATGAACAATTTTCTGTCCTTACCTTATTCAGTTCTCAGCAGCATCAGACACAATTGACAGATTCCTCCCTCCTTCTGGAAGCACTTTCTTCACTTGGCTTCCAGGACATCATATTTTTCTGACAGTCATCTACATAATTTGTGGGTCCAAAGCAAGAGGAAATTGAGGGTTCCCTTGTTAAAAAAAAAAGTCTGTAAGGTACTAAATTATAAAACTTTATCCTTTCCTTCACTCTCTGTCTCTGAACTTGTCATAGAGTTTTTTATTTGCTTTCAATGTTGTTTATGAGTAAAGAAAAATTTTTAAATAAGAATTATCAGCATGAGTTTTTCCGTTTATCTTAATATTCTGCAATGACAAATTTAAATGAAAATATGAGCATTTAAGTCATATTAATTGCACATGAGTTTATATATGTGTATATGTTTCATTCTTCCCAGAACAGTGGAAATGTTGCACAAAACTAATGCAACTGTTTTTATTTTGCTTCTTGATGCTCACATAGTCTATCAATATTCTCTGCCTCTGGTTTAGAGATGGGTGAGGGAGGAGTGAAAGGAAAAGCACCCATGGGTTGCTCTACCTTTCCCCTTCCTTCTGTGTCATTGTTTTCCAGTGTAAGTGGTTGGCTAATATAGGGAAGTAACATAAGTTAAAAAGGATATTATAGGGTTCTTTGGTTATTCATGATTCTTAGATCACTGTTGCCTTTTTTCTGCTCTAAAAGTATATTCTGGTTTGAAAGAAACCATGGCATCTTGAGTCTGTTGGCATCAACACCACCACTAGCTCTGTTGTTGATCTAATATGCTTCCTTGTACTTGAGTCTGACTGAACAGCCAAGTGCTGTGGATCCATTGGACTTCTGTGCTCATGTGGCATCATTAATGTGAATGGAGCATTAAGAAATGGTGAACATATGGGGCGCCTGGGTGGCTCAGTGGGTTAAAGCCTCTGCCTTCAGCTCAGGTCATGATCTCAGGGTCCTGGGATCAAGCCCCACATCGGGCTCTCTGCTCAGCAGGGAGCCTGCTCCCCCCACCCCGCCCCTTTCTCTCTGCCTGCCTATCTGCCTACTTGTGATCTCTCTCTGTCAAATAAATAAAATCTTAAAAAAAAATGATGAACATAAATATTGCACTATCTTCTCTCCGCAGCTTGCATGCTCCATTATTTTTTTTTATCAGACTTCACTTTACATTAGTTCATAGATAAAATTATGAAGAATTGGTGGCAGTTGAGCCACCAAGTATGGGCCCTTCTGGATGCAACACCCTGTGTGGCTACACAGGTGACATGCCTGTGAAGCCTGATCCGATTTCTGGGTTTCCTGCTACATCACTCCTGTGTGTTCTCAATCTTCCTCATTGGTTCTAGATGGTGTATGACTTGGGTCACGCCTAAGCCGCCTTCTCTTATTTCTTTCTTCTTTAGATGATGTCATCCAGTACCTCAATTTTAAATATCATCTACATGCAGATACTCCCAAATTTGTACTTCCAGCCCTGACTTGTCCTCTGAGTTCCAGTCATACATATGACAGTGATTGTCTGGGCTTTCTACTTTGAGGTTTAAGGTATCTTATATCTAATCTCACTTATCTTCACAAACTTCTGTCTCCTCTAGCCGTCTTCCTTCACTATTCATTTCATTATGTAAACAGAGGAGTCTGCTTTGATGATTCTTCTTCAATTCCCCTAAAACTAAAGCAAACACCAACCCTATCAGCTTTGCCTTTACAACACATCTCCAACTCAACCACTTCTCTCTACCTACATGGGAAGAAATTGAAGATGCTACTACTTATTTTCTGTAATGGCCTCAGAACCTAACTCCTTTCTTCTGTTTCTCTATGGTTCTTTCTCCACACAGCAGTTGGAATGAGAATCATTTCACAAATTTTCACTGTCTAAATCTCTGTAATGGCTTCCCAGCACATTTTGAATGAAATGAAAACTTTAAATCATCTGAGATGCCTATCCTCCTGACCTATTTTGTCCTACCACACTCAACCTGATACTCTGTATTCCAAACAGTTTTACCTTTTCTTTCCTGAAAACTTCCCAAGCTCAGTCTTATCTTAGTCTCTATAGTTGGTATTTCCCCTGCCTGGAATACTTCTCCCCCTACTGATGCTTTAAATTGCTCACTTTTTCAGATTTTTCCATTCTCTATTCAAATATTGTCTTCTCAGAGAGGGCTTCCCTGGGACTCTACCTAAAATAGCATCTTTTATGTGTTTCCCAAGCTTGTATACTCTATACCATTACTCTGCTTTATGTTTCTCAGAGCACTTGTCTGTAGTTGTACTCCTTAACCATTTGTTTACTTGTTGTCTGACTCACGGCCAGAATATAAACTCTATAAGCACAGGAGCTTTGTCCATTAACTGCTGTATCTCCAGGGCCTAAAACAGTGCCTGGCACATAGAAGATGCTGACTATCTCTGGAATGAATAAAGGGATGCTTTACTTCATGTCCCTGGAAACTAGCATAGTGCCATATTTTGTACAATAAGTATTATGGAAGGAAGAGAGAAAAGAAGGCGTGTAGAAGGAAGAAATCACCATTTCTCAGTTTATTAGTCGATTAGTTCTATATAAAGAATAATTTATTAAGTTCTATGTGATTAGAACTAAAATATTATTTTAAAGTTAGATAAATTCTGGGGTGTCTGGATGGCTCAGTTCATTAAGCATCCAACTCTTGATTTCAGCTTGGGTCATGATCTCTAGGTTGTGCAATGGAGCCTTGCAGGGAGCTCTTGGTGTAGAGTCTGCTCAAGATTCTCTCTCTCCCTCTGCCCCTCCCTGCTCTCTCTCTTTCTTTCTCTCAAAATAAATAAATAAAATCTTTTAAAAAATAAAGTTAGATAAATTCTGCAAAGATACTCATATTTTGATTTTAAAATACATTATCTTGGGAACTTTTCAAGACAACAGAGAATCAGGAGACCTTAGTTTTATCTGGTCCCAGGAATTCAACTAGACAGATAACAAGTCATTCTGTGCACCTGTGAACTCAGCCAGAGATGTAATAAAAGAATGGCTGCAATTCTACAAATAGGAAAGTGACCACTTTCTGTAATGTAGGAGGAGCAGAGAAGTGAATCTAAGGCAATATGTGGGAAGATAAACCATGGTGGGGAAGGAGCTTCTATAAGCTGGCTACTGGAAAGTGATATAGCAGTGGAGCACAAAATCAGAACTTTTAGAAGTCTGCTCTGGTGAGGGATGCCCCTTCCTGAAAAGCACTCAGTGGGAAAGTGGGGAGGAATCATAGTGGGACAGTGTGGTCTCAGGATCCCTGGGGTCATAGGAAGATTAGGACTGCCTGAGTGCTACAGAGTTCCAAGCATCTGAGTATGGAAGCTGGCTATAATCAGCAAGCCCAGGAGTGGGCTCTCAGCTCAGGGTTGTCATAAACCACAAACTGCTGCATGGTTGGGCCACTGCTCTCCAAGAAGGGGCCCAGCATATGGCAGAAATGGGTAAGAACCCCCTTCCTCCCCATGGGGAGGAGCAGTCTCCTGGGTATGTAGACTTGAAGGGGGTCATGTGCCTGATACAGAAATGTTTGGTCACAGGCTGGGTGAGCACAGAGTACAGATGGAGACCAGGGAGACAGGAGTGAGTGACTGCTGCTCTCTGAGGGCACACTGAGAAGTGGGAAGCAGGAGCTTCCAGCTCTGGGACTGGAGATCAGGAGGCCGCCATTTTCATTCTTATCCTCTAAAGCTGTGTAGAAAGCCTTCAGGGAACAAAAGCCACATAGAGCAATCCAGAGTCACTTATGCTTAGCCTGGTCCCCTGGCAAGGGTGGTGAAGTTCCACTGGGGGCAAAGACACCTGAGAATCAGCACAAAAGGTCCCTCTCCCAGAAGATCAGCAAGAACATCCAGCTAAGACCAAATTTGCTGATCACATAGAAATGTAAAACTCCAGTTCTAGGGGAAAAAAATAGTATATAGAATTCATGGTTTTCTCTTTAGTCTTTAGTCTTTCAATTTTATTTTTTTTTCTTTTTCCTTTCAACCAATTTCTTATTTTAACAACTTTTTTTTTAAAGTCTTTTTAATTTTCATTTTTACAGTTACATTCTATCCATTCATTGAATTTAATCTTATTTTTGTACAGATATGTTTTTTTCTTTCTTTACAATTTGGGGATGCAGTTTCTTCTAAAAAACAGACCAAAATACATCCAGAAGCTGGTGTATTGCTCTGTTCTTTTCACCTACCCTAAAATATTCTTTTTTTAAAGAATCTTTGTAAATTTTCATATTTGTAGTTACCTTCTATCCTTTCATTATATTTAATTTTGTTTATATATGTATTATATACATTATATATATATATATTTTATTTACAATTTTGGGATGTAGTTTCTTCTAACAAATAAACAAACCAAAATACATCCAAGATATAGGGTATTGCTCTATTCTGTTCACTTGCCTTGTCTGTTTATATTCTTTTTTTCTGTTTGTTTTCTTTTTGTCTTTTAATTTTAATTTTTATAATTACATTCTATCCTTTCATTGTATTTAATTTTATTTTTGTACATGAATAAGTTTTTCTTCCTTTACAATTTTGGGACCTAGTTTTCTGACATACAGACCAAAATACACACAGGATCCAGTGTATAGCTCTGTTCTGTTACCCTGTCAGATTATAGTCTCTCTTTTTTAATTTTTAACTTTAATTAATTAATTAATTAATTTTTTTGGTTTTGGGTTTCTTCTGATCTAAGTAGTGTATATTTCTCTGGAATCGTTGTTGCCATTTTAGTATTTTGTTTTCTGTACAGAATGATAAGATGGAAAAATTCATTTCAAAAAAGAGAATAAGAGGCAGTACTGACAGCCAGGGACCTAATCAGTATGGATATAAGTAAGATGTTGAACTAGAGTTCAGAATAACAATTATAAAGATACCAGCCAGAACTGAAAAAAGCATAAAAAACACTAGAGAATCCTTTCCTGGAGAAATAAAAGAACTAAAATATAATCAAGTTGAAATAAAAAAGGGTATTAATGAGATACAGTAAAAAATGGAGGCTCTGACTACTAGGGTAAATGAGGCAGAATAGAGAATTAGTGATATAGAAGAGAAAATGCTGATGAATAAAAAAGCTGAGAAAAAGAGAGATAAACAACTATTGGATCATGAGGGGAGAATTTGAGAGAGAAGTAATACCATAAAGTGAAATAATATTAGAATAATTGAGATCCCAGAAGAAGAAAAAAAGAGAAGGGCAGAGGTGTACTGGAGCAAATTATAACTGAGAACTTCCCTAATAAGGGAAGGAAACAGACATTTAAGCCCAGAAGGCACAGAGAACTCCCCCTCAAAATCAATAAAAATAAGTCAATATCTTGACATATAATAGCAAAGCTTGTAAATCTCAGAGACAAAGAGACAATCCTGAAAGCAGCTCAGGACAAGAGGTCCATAAACCATAAAGGTAGAAACATCAGACTGACAGTAGTCCTATCCACAGAGACCTGGCAGACCAGAAAGGACTGGCATGATATATTTAATGTGCTAAATGAGAAAAATATGCAGCCAAGAATACTTTATCCAGCAAGGTTGTCATTCAAAATAGAAGGAGGGATAAAAAAATTTCTAAGACACAGTCACCAAACTGTGGAAAGAGCCAAGATGCCCTTCAACAGATGAATGGATAAAGAAGATATGGTCCATACATACAATGGAGTATTATGCCTCCAACAGAAAGGATGAATACCCAACTTTTGTATCAACATGGACGGGACTGGAGGAGATTATGCTGAGTGAAGTAAGTCAAGCAGAGAGAGTAAATTATCATATGGTTTCACTTACTTGTGGAGCATAAGGAATAACACAGAGGACATTGGAAGATGGAGAGGAGAAGTGAGTTGGGGGAAATTGGAGAGGGAGACGAACCATGAGAGACTGTGGACTCTGAGAAAAAATGTGAGGGTTTTGGAGGGAAGGGGGGTGGGGGCTTGAGTGAGCCTGGTGGTGGGTATTAAGGAGGGCACATGTTACATGGAGCACCTGGTGTGGTGCATAAACAATGAATCTTGGAACACTGAAAAAAATAAATAAAATTACAAAAAAAAAAAAAAACCCAAACCCACAAAACTTCTAAGACAAACAGAAACTAAAAGAATTTGTGATCACTAAACCAGCCCTGGAAGAAATATTAAGGGGGATCCTTTAAGCAAAGAGAGAGCCCAAAGGTAACATGGACTGAAAAGGAACAGAGAAAATCTACAGAAACAGGAACTTTATAAGATATACAATGGCACTAAATTCATATCTTTCAATAGTTACTCTGAATGTAAATTGACTAACTGCCCCAATCAAAAGACAGTATCAAATTGTATAAAAGAGCAAGACCCATCAATATGCTCTCTGCAAGAGACTCATTTTAGACCCAAAGACACCTCCAGATTGAAAGTGAGAGGGTGAAAAACCATTTATCATGCTAATGGACATCAAAAGAAAGCTGGGGTAGCAATACTTAGATCAGACAAATTAGATTTTAAACCAAAGACTGTAATAGGAGATGAGGAAGGACATGACATCATGATCAAAAGGTCTACCCAACAAGAAGATCTAACAGTTGTAAATATTTATGCCCCTAAATTGGGAACAACTAGTTATACAAACCAATTAATAACAAAATTAAAGAAACACATTGAAAATAATACAATAATAGTAGGGGAATTTAACACTGTCCTTCCCCTCACTGAAATGGATAGATCATCTAAGCAAAAGATCAATAAGGAGATACAGGCTTTAAGTGACACACTGGACCAGATGGACATCACAGATATATTCAGAGCATTCCATCCCAAAGCCATAGAATACACATTCTTCTCTAGTGCACATGGAACATTCTCCAGAATAGATCACATCCTGGGTCACAAACCAGGTCTCAACCAGTACCAAGAGATTGGGATCATTGTCAGACCACAATGCTCTGAAACGAGAACTCAATCACAAGAAGAAAGTTGGAAAGAACTCAAATACATGGAGGCTGAAGAGCAACCTACTAAAGAATGAATGGACCAACCAGGAAATTAAAGAAGAATTTAAAAAATCCATGGAAACAAATGAAAATGAAAACACATTTAGGTTCAAAACCTGAAACAGTCCTAAAAGGAAAATATATAGCAATACAAGCTTTTCTCAAGAAACAAGAAAGGTCTCAAATACACAATTTAACCTTACACCTAAAGGACCTGGAGAAAGAACAGTAAATACACCAGCAGAAGAGAATTAATAGAGATTACAGCAGAAATCAATGAAATAAAAACAAAAAACAGAAGAACAGATCAATAAAACTAGGAGCTGGTTCTCTGAAAGAATAAGATTGATAAACACCTGACCAGACATATCAAAAAGAAAAGAGAAAGAACCCAAATAAATAAAAATGAATGAACAAGGAGAGATCACAAACAACACTGAAGAAATACAGTTACAAGAACATATTATGAGTAACTATATGCCAACAAATTAGGAAATCCGGAAGAAATGGATGCATTCCTAGAAATGTAAACTACTAAAACTGAACCAGGAAGAAATAGAAAATCTGAACAGACCAATCGCCAGCAAGGAGATTAAAGCAGTAGTCAAACATCTCCCAACAAACAAGAGCCCAGGGTCGGATGGCTTCCCAGGGGAATTATACCAAACATTTAAAAAAGAAATGATGCCTATTCTTCTGAAACTCTTTCAAAAAATAGAAATGAAAGGAAAACTTCCAAACTCTTTCTATGAGGCTAGTACCTTGATCCCAAAACCAGATGAAGACTCCACCAAAAAGGAGAATTACAGACCAATATCCCTGATGAATGTTGATGCCAAAATTCTCACCAAGATACTAGCCAATAGAATCAAATAGTACATTAAAAGGATTATTCACCATGACCAAATGGGATTTATTCCTGGGCCGCAAGGGTAGTTCAACATTCACAAATCAATCAATGCGATACATCATATTAATAAAAGAAAGGACAAGAATCATATGATCCTCTCAATTGATGCAGAAAAAGCATTTGACTAAGTACAGCATCCTCTCTTGATTAAAATATTTCACAGTGTAGGGATCGAGGGAACAAACTTCAGTATCATAAAAACCATATTTAAAGTCCACAGAGGATATCATTCTCAATGAGGAAAAACTGAGAGCTTTTCTACTAAGGTTGGGAACACGGAAGAGATATCCACTCTCACCACTGTTGTTCAACATTGTACTACAAGCCCCAGCCTAAGCAATCAAACGAAAAGAAACAAAAGGCATTCAAATTGGCAAAGAAGTAGTCAGACTCTCACGTTTTGCAGATGACATGATACTTTATGTCGAAAATCCAAAAGACTCCACCCCAAAACTGCTAGAACTCATACAGGAATTCAGTAAAGTATCAGGATATAAAATCAATGCACAGAAATCAGTTGCATTTCTATACATAACAATGAGACAGAAGTAAGAAAAATTAAGGGGTCGATCCCACTTACAATTGCACCCCAAACCAAAAATACCTAGGAATAAACCTAACCAAAGAGATAGAAGTTCTGTACTCTAAAAATTACAGAACACTTGAATGGAAATGGAAAAGAAAAATGGAAATGGAAAAATGTTCAGTGCTCATGGATTGGAAGAATAAATATTGTTAAAATGTCTATGCTACACAGAGAAATCTACACATTCAAAGCAATCTCTATCAAAATACTATCAACATTCTTCAAAGAGGTGGAACAAATAATCCTAGAACTTGTATAGAACCAGAAAATACCTCAGATAGCCAGAGGAATGTTGAAAAAGAAAACCAAAGCTGGTGGCATCATGATTCTGGGCTTCAAGCTCTATTACAAAGCTGTAATCCTCAAGACAGTATGGTACTGGCACAAAGACAGATACATAAATCAATGGCAGAATCGAGAACCCAGAAATG
The DNA here is from genome assembly GCF_002288905.1 of Enhydra lutris kenyoni. NCBI lineage: Eukaryota > Metazoa > Chordata > Mammalia > Carnivora > Mustelidae > Enhydra > Enhydra lutris. The sequence goes on along the minus strand of NW_019154086.1, from coordinate 22,506,149 downwards.
GACCCTCAACTCAATGGTCAACTAATCTTTGACAAAGCAGGAAAGAATATCCAGTGGAAAAGGGACAGTCCCTTCAGTAAATGGTGTGGGAAAATTGGACAACCACATGCAGAAGAATGAAACTGGAGCATTTCTTTACATCATCCACAAAAATAGACTCAAAATGGATGAACCTAACATTGAGACAGGTTTCCATCAAAATCCTATAGGAGAACACAGGCAACAACCTCTGTGACCTTGGCCCCAGCAACTTCTTGCTAGATGGGTCCCCAAAGGCAAAAGAAACAAAAGCAAAAAGGAACTATTGGAACTTCATCAAGATAAAAGCTTCTTCACAGCAAAGGAAACGTCAACAAAACTAAAAGGCAACCTTAGGAATGGGAGAAGAATTTTGCAAATGTTTTATCAGATAAAGGTCTAGTATCCAAAAATCTCTTAAGAGCTTATCAAACTCAGGGATGTCTGGGTGGCTCAGTTGGTTGAGTCACTGACTTCAGTTCAGGTCATGATCCCAGGGTCCTGGGATCCTGTCTGCATCAGGCTCCTTGCTTAGCGGGGAGCCTGCTTCTCTCTCTGCCTCTGCCTACATTTGCTCTCTCTCTCTCTCTCTGACAAATAAATAAATAAAATCTTTAAAAAAAAAAAAGAGCTTATCAAACTCAACACCCAAAAAGCAAATAATCTAGTCAAGAAATGGGCACAAGATATGAACAGACATTTCTCCAAATAAGACATACAAATGACCAACAAACACATGCAAAAATGCTCCACATCTCTTGGCATCAGAGAAATACAAATCAAGACCACAATGAGATACCACCTCACACCAGTCAGAATGGCTAAAATTAACAAGTCCGGAAACGACATGTTGCAAGGATGCAGAGAAAGGGGAACCCTCTACAATGTTGGTGAAAATGCAAGTTGGTACAGCCACTCTGAAAAACAATATGGAAGTTCCTCAAGAAGTTGAAAATTGAGCTACCTACAATCCAGAAATTGCACTAATAGGTGTTTACTCCAAAGATACAAATGTAGTGATCTGAAGGGGCACCTGCACCCCAATGTTTATAGCAGCAATGTCCACAATAGCCAAACTATGGAAATAGCCCAGATGTCCATCAGCAGATGACTGGATAAAGAAGATGTGGTATATATATATTACTCAGCCATCAAAAAATGAAATCTTGCCATTGGCATAGATGGACCATAGATGGCATAGAGGCTACTATGGTAAGTTAAATAAGTTAATCAGAGAAAGACAATTATCATATGATCTCACTCATATGTGGAAGTTGAGAAATAAAGCAAACGATCATAGGGGAAGGGAGGGAAAAATAAACAAGATGAAATCAGAGAGTGAGACAAACCATAAGAGACTCTTAATCATAAGAAACAAACTGAGGGTTGCTGGAGGGGAACGAGATAGGCAGATAGGGTAACTGGGTGATAGGCATGAAGGAGGGCATGTGATGTAATGAGCACTGGGTGTTATATACAATTGATGAATCACTGAACGTATCTACCTCTGAAACTAATAATATACTATATTTTAATTAATTGAATTTAAATAAAATTTAAAAATGCAATTAAAAAATAAAATACAAAAAATGGGCAGAAGATATGAACAGACACTTCTCCAATGAAGACATACAAATGGCTATCAGACACATGAAAAAATGTTCATCATCATTAGCCATCGGAGATTCAAATTAAAACCACATTGAGATATCACCTTACACCAGTTAGAATGGCCAAAATTAGCAAGACAGGAAACAACATGTGTTGGAGGGGATGTGGAGAAAGGGGAACCCTCTTACACTGTTGGTGGGAATGCAAGTTGGTGCAGCCTCTTTGGAGAACAGTGTGGAGATTCCTCAAGAAATTAAAAATAGAACTTCCCTATGACCCTGCAATTGCACTACTGGGTATTTACCCCAAAGATACAGATGTAGTGAAAAGAAGGGCCATCTGTACCCCAATGTTTATAGCAGCAATGGCCACGGTTGCCAAACTGTGGAAAGAACCAAGATGCCCTTCAACGGACGAATGGATAAGGAAGATGTGGTCCATATACACTATGGAGTATTATGCCTCCATCAGAAAGGATGAATACCCAACTTTTGTAGCAACATGGACGGGGCTGGAAGAGATTATGAAGAGTGAAATAAGTCAAGCAGAGAGAGTCAATTATCATATGGTTTCACTTATTTGTGGAGCATAACAAATAGCATGGAGGACATGGGGAGTTAGGAGAAGGGAGTTGGGGGAAATTGGAAGGGGAGGTAAACAATGAGAGACTATGGACTCTGAAAAACAATCTGAAGGGTTTGAAGAGGTGGGGGGGTGGGAGGTTGGGGGAACCAGGTGGTGGGTATTAGAGAGGGCACAGATTGTATGGAGCACTGGGTGTGGTACAAAAACGATGAATACTGTTATGCTGAAAATAAATTAAAAAATGATTATAAAAAATAAAATAAAATAAAATATATATCTTGTTATTTAGCTAATATGGTTAAAAACTGTTTTTATTGGGTCCTGAATGAGATTAAGGCTTAAACTGCAAGAACTTTTTATCTTTTTGTTCTGTTTCTTTCACCCCTGATTTACCCTACTAAAAAGGTACATAAACAAAATACTTAATTCTCTTTAATTGTAATAATCTCACAGGCAAAAATCAAAATTCAATTATGCTTTGTTGACAGATGGCTGATTGCCGATGAACATGTAAATGACATTTCATTATCTTTGTTGATAAATATGACATTGTACTTTCATCTATCACACATGAAAAGTGACAAAAGATAAGTGTTACAACTTTTGGAAAACAAGCACCTATATCTCTTCAAATGCAACAAAGGCAATGTTACATCTCAATTAGACTAGCCCTGTTCTAATAGATACTCGGTAAATATATATGCTCAGGAAATTTTCATGTCTTTTATATTTGTAATTTAGAATACACACACTAATGAAGTAGCTGTTTTATTATGAATACATCCAGAGAGCTGGAAAGTGGATTTAAGAACTCAAGGTGGGTGAATTGTTGGACAAAATTAAATGAATATAGTTACCATAATATTCATTTTACTTGTTTGCTCATCTTATAGCAATGTCTTTCTGAACCACCAGTCCTTACTGAATTATATACTTCAGCAATGGTCACTTCTTTTTGGGTTAGGTTCAATAAACATTTCTGAAATATGGTATCTGTAACAAGAATCATGCTAAGACTTGGAAATACAATCACGAATAGATGTATTTCCTGCTTTCCAAGGCTGCTAACTTAGTGGAAAAACTAACCAATATATTCTTATTTCAAAAAAAATTACAATACAGGAATATAACAAAGATGGACACAGAATATGAAAGGAGCAATGTGGACTAACTTAGCTTGAAAGGCATAAGGATAGAATTAGGCAAAGCATTAAAGTCTGGGGAGTGTTACAGAAAGGTGAAACAGAATGAGACAAGACATATGTGCCTTGGAAAAATTCAAAATGTTCAAAACAGGCAAGCATGATAGGTATGTAACTGGGGCTGGAAGAGGAATAGGGTAGCAGTAAGGGATGAGGCTCTTGAGGTAGATATTAGACAAGCCATAGAGACCTTTGGGTATCATGCTAAAAGATCTTAGACATAAGCCAATAAACAATGGAGAGCTACAAAATGGTTTCAGATAAGGGAATAATATAGGATAGAAATGCCATATAGAGCTGTGCTTCTCATAGGTAAAAGTTCATACAAAATAGTTGGGGGTCTCTTTCGAATTCTGATTCAGTATGTCTGGTGAGGGCTTGCATTTCCAAGTTCCCAGATGATATGCTAGCTGCTTATTGGTCCGTGGATCACACTTTGGTAGCAATATTTTAGGAAACTTTTCTTTCTTGTTTTTGTGTGTGTGTTTTTTTAAAGATTTTATTTATTTATTTGAGAGATGGGGAGAGGGAGAGCATGAGAGGGAAGAGGGTAAGAGGGAGAAGCAGACTGTCTCCTGAGCAGGGAGCCTGATGCCGGGCTCCATCCTGGGACTTCAGGATCATGACCTGAGCCGAAGGCAGATGCTTAACTGACTGAGCCACCCAGGTGCCCCATTGGAAAATTTCTTTTGAAGTATGCAACAGGGACAAACATCATGTCAAGAATACCAAAGAGACTTCTATAGCAGTTTAGATGAGAGATGATGAAGGCCTAGGACAAAGCGATGGCAGTCACTAAAGATATTTTGAGGGCAAATTGAAGGAATTTCTTTTCTAACATTTTTAATGAAAGAAATGAAATATACAAAAAGTTCAAATTTGTTTTTACAATGAGCTCCCATATCTGCATCGCCTAATTCTACAATTAGTGTTTTATTATACTTGCTTTATCATATACATATCCCTATATTCATCCCTCAATTCATTCATCTATTTTTTTATATATATTTCAATGTCAGTTGCAAATATCAGTATACTTCCCTGTAACAAAAAAAAAAATGTAAGATTGGTTGAAAATGGAGGTAAAGGAGTGTGGGTTGTTTCTCAAATTTATGCTTGGTAAGGAAGAATGTAGAAATTAAAGTAAATGGAGTGGACTGGGAGATGTCATGCTGGGTTTTATCCAACAACACTGACGTCTAGATAGCAATTTAATATGAGTTATGCATGTATAGCTTTAGTTAGATTTCACAGCTAGAGATACAGACTGGGAATCATCATCTGGTAGTTACAATAAAAGGAGTAGATGAGAGAGCTCAGGCAGAGACAATAGAAAGAGAAGAAAATAAAGGACAGTATCCTGAGAAAAATGACACTGAAGACATGTACAGGGGTAAAAAGAAAATATAAAAGAGTAGGAATAAATAAGGGAGGCAAAAGAGAATCAGCAGAGTGAAGAGTGTCAGAAAACATTTCCTTGTAAATCTCTTCACTGCTTGGGAATCTATGGTTTTAAGAATGCTGACACTTTATATTTATGATATACTATATATCACATTACATTCATACATTTATGTTTAAAAGAGCTGATGTTACATGTTGAGTAGTGATTCCCAACTTCACCCTCTGTTTTATCTCCATACCGGTGGGAGTAAAAAGTTATTCAAAGAAGATTATACTAAGTCACTCTCTTAGTTCTCACTGACTGAAATGTGAACAAATACTCCTTCTTTTGCCCTGAAGGGATAGTGACTGATTGCCCCCTGAACCACAGGCACATATTTACAACACAGTGAAAAGTAATTTCTAGTGAACTTAGACCCTTAGGGCATTGGAGGTGGTGAGACTAAAGAAGATAGAATTTTCCTAAAGATTCAAGAAAGAACCTAAAAATTCCTTCGATAAATTATTTTTAAATATTGTGATTAGTTTCACAATATGGCTATTTAAAGAAGAAAGAAAGACTTAAACAGGGGAAACATATGGGAAAGAATCATGGGTGACAGGAAGAAAAAAGTGAGATAAATCCAGCAAAAGAACCAGAGGGAAAACATGGAAATAGGAAAAATTAAAGATCTTCACAAGAGGAATAAATCTGTGTTTCACTGAACTACATGTTATCTAGAGAGGTATAGTCAAACTTTTCCTATCAAGGGCCATATAGTCAATATTTTTGTTTTTCCTCTATCACAACTACGTAATTCTGTCATTGTAACACAAAACAGCATGTAAAAAAATGCACATGGCTTTGTTTCAGGAAAACCTTATAAAAATCAGGCAGCCCCTGATTGGCCCACTGGCATCTTGTTGACCTCTACAAGGAGGAAGGGTCAACAAATGAGAACAGCAAACTTCTCTGATAAGGGCCACATATATCTCTGCTGTTTATTCTGCTTTGTTGCTGTTGGTTTTTTGCTTTTTTTTTTTTTTTTTTTTTCCTTACAGCACTTTAAAAACATAAAAGCCATTTAGCTACAGGCTCCATAAAAAGTAACTGTGGGCCAGATTTGGCCAGTGGGAAGTAGTTTGCCTGGCCTGTGTAGAGCATAACTTTCTGTGTTATCTGATTCTAATATGATGCAAAGTATTTTGCAACTCTGTAAATTGTAAGTAACTCATACAAAGAAGAATCATTTTTGTCTATAAAATGGCATGCAAATTCTGTTCCTTAGAGATCCAATCGACCTCCCTTAATCATGGTGGAAGAAGCTAGTGTGCCTCTATTTGCATATTTATGTTAATATCCCCAATTTGTAAATACCTCATTTTTTTAGATTTCTCTTTGATCTGATTATAGCATCTTGCTAATTTCATCATCGATGAGTTAAAAATACTTGACATATGATCCTTTTAAAACCTATATGAGAAACATGATTTTGCCTTTTTAAAAAAATTATCCTTTGAATGCTGTCGTGATCCTTATTTCCCACAATACCTACCAGCTTCCCCTAGAGACCTTGATAATGGAGTGCTCTCCCAGCTACCTTCAGTCTGACCTTTTACAGTGCCATCCATTCCCGGACACCTTCCTCCCTGACTACTACCTGAACACTCTCCCACAACCCTCCTTAATCCAAATTATTTGTCTGAAAAACCATCTCCCTCTAACATTCAATTTAATGTGGACTTTTGTATATACACATTATCTTATTCATAAATTTTAACTTTGGGAAGGATTGCAAAAGATTAATTTTCAAAAATCATGGCAATGAATGGCAATGAAATAAATTGAACTTAAAAGCCCACTTGGACCTAAGAAGTGAATAATCCCTCCCCTGGATCTATGTAATGACTTAAATGTCCACTTGTTTATGAACTCTTTTTTTTTTTTTTTATTTGACAGACAGAGATCACAAGTAGGCAGAGAGACAGGCAGAGAGAGGGGTGGGGGAAGCAGGCTCCCCGCTGAGCAGAGAGCCCGATGCGGGGCTCGATCCCAGGACCGTGGGACCACGACCTGAGCTGAAGGCAGAGGCTTTAACCCGCTGAGCCACCCAGGCGCCCCTGCTTATGGACTCTTACTTGGAAATGAAAACAACAAGGGCTGCTACATGCAGCAATATCAGTAAACCTCAAATGCGTTTAAACGAAAGAAAGAATTCAGATTCAAAAGGCTACATACTGTATGATTATATTTTCATGGGATTCTGGAGAATGGAAAACTATAGGGACAGAAGACAGATTAATAGTTGCCGGTAATGGAGGTGGGGGAAGTGATCAACTAGAATGGTTCACAAGGGTAATTTGGGGAATAATAGAACTACTTTCCCCTTGAGTATAGTAGTGATTATATGACTGTATGCGTTTTTCAAATTCATAGAACCAAACAGCCAAACAATATGAAGTTATTGGGTATAAATTATGCCTCCATAAACCTGACTAAAAAAATCAATCTAATCATTGTCTATATATTTATTTTACGGAAAAGTCTGAAGATCTAATGTCTTAAGTTGAAAACAATAACCAATATGTTATTATTGCAACTCGCCATAAAAGTATAAAACTATTTAAAATGATTTTTAAAATTTAAATTATAGCCAGAAGAAATACTTCACTGTCTTTTTTTTAGTTTACTGAGCACTTTTTTTTTTTTTAAGATTTTATTTGTTTATTTGACAGAGAGGAAGAGATCACAAGTAGGCAGAGAGGCAGGCAGAGGGGTTGGGGAAGCAAGCTCCCTGCTGAGCAGAGAGCCTGACGCGGGGCTGATCTCAGGATCCTGAGATCATGACCTGAGCTGAAGGCAGAGGCTTAACCCACTGAGCCACGCAGGCGCCACTACTGAGCACTTGTTAAATCATGAATGGTGTTGGATTTTGTCAAATACTTTTTCTGTATCTATAGATTTGACTATGGGATTTTTATCCTTTATCTTGTAAATGTGATGGATTACTGTAATTGATTTTTGAATATTGAACTGGATTTGCCTACCTGGGATAAATTCCTCTTAGTTGTGGTATGTAATTCATTCTGTACATTTCATTGCTGGATTAGATTTGCTAATATGGTTGACCCCTGAACAACATTTGTTCATAGTTTGAACTACATGGGTCTATTTATATGTGGATTTTTTTCAGTAAATATAGTACATTACTGGAAATGTTTTTCTCCCTTGATTTTTTTCTCTATCTTACTTCATTGTAAGAATACAGTATATAATACAGTATACAGGGTATGTGTTAACGATTATTTATATTATCAATAAGGTTTCTGGTTGATAGTAAGCTATTAACAGTTAAGTTTCAGGGGAGTCAAAAGTTATACGTGGATATTCAACTGTGCAGGGTATGTGGGTGGTCAGTACCCCAGCTCCTACATTCTGCAAGGGTCAACTGTATTTTGTTGAGACTTTTTGGACCTATGCTTTTGAGAGATATTGGCCAGTGGTTTCCTTTTCTTATAATTTATTTGTCTCACGTGGCATTAGGGTAATACAGGCTTCACAAATAAATTAGGAAGCATTCCCCCTGCTTCTAGATTCTGAAAGAGATTGTAGAGAATTAGCAAAACTTTTCCCTAAAATGTTTGGTAGAATTCAGCAGAAGCCACCCGGATCTGGTACTTTATGTCTTGAAAGATTATTAATTCTTGATTAAACTTCTTTATTCTTTAATAATAGATTTTGGACTAGGCAAATGGTCTATTTATCCTTTTTTTTTTTTTTTCACTTTCTTTTTTTGGGTCTATTTCTTCTTGTTTGACTTTGGGCAAATTGTGTCTTCCAAAGAATTGGTTCATTTCATCTAGCTTATCAAATTTGAGGGCATACAGTTGTTTATAGTACTTATTATTATTTTAATGATCCTTTTAATGCCCATGAGATCTGTAGTGATGTCCCTTCTTTAATTTCTGATATTAGTAATTTGTTTCCTCTCTTTTTTCTCAGTTAGCTTGGATAGAAATTTTTTATTTTGTCGCTCTTTTCAAAGAACAAGTTTTTGGCTTTATTGTCTTTCTCGATTTCCTGTTTTCAATTTCAGTGTTTTCTGCCCTAATTTTTATTGTTTATTTTCTTCTCCTTACTTTGGATTATTTTTCTCTTCTTTTTCTACTTACTTAAGGTGGAAACTTAGGTAATTGATTTTAGATTTTTCTTCATTTTTAATATATGCCCTCAATGCCATAAATTTCCCCATAAAGTAAATATCCCCATAGTGCTTTTGCTGTATCCTACAAATCTCAATAAGTTGTGTTTTCTTTTTTCTTTAGTTCAAAACATTTTAAAACTTCTTTTGATATTTCTCTTTTGATGTATGTATAATTTAAAAGTGTGTTGTTTAATCTCTAAGTATTTTGGAATTTTTCAGTTATCTTTCTGTTATTGATTTCTAGTTTAATTTTACTGTGGTCTGAGAGCAGATATTATATGATTTCTATTCTTTTAAATTTGTTAAGGTGTGTTTCATGGTCCAAAATGTGGTCTATCTTTGGTGAATGTTCCATGTGTGCTCAAGAAGAACATCATTCTATTGTTGGATGAAGTAGTTTATAGCTATCCATTACAACCAGCTGATTGATGGTGTTGTTAAGTTCAACCATGTTTTTACTGATTTTCTGCTTGCTGGATCTGTTAATTTCTGATTAGTGTTCAGTTCATCATTTCACTTGTTAATCTTTTTTTTTTTTTTTTTCCATTTGAACCTTAGCCACATTAAACTACTAGTGATTTCCAAACCACAACACCTCCAGGCTTCTGTTCATGCTCATTTCACTTGTTAATCTTTTTTTTTTTTTTTTCCATTTGAACCTTAGCCACATTAAACTACTAGTGATGTCCAAACCACAAGACCTCCAGGCTTCTGCTCATGCTGTCCCTCTTCCAGAGACATTCTTCTCCCCTTCTTTGCCTACCTGACTGTTGCTTTAAACTCCAAGTGTCAGTCTAGATGCCAGTTCTTCCAGAAAGCCTTCTCTAACACTTCTCCATCCTAATGCATAATGTGTCCCTTCTAGGTGAATCCATAGTATTCCACAGCTACTTTTATTGCAGCACTTTTCTTGCTAATAATTTCCTACTACTTCATTTACCTTCACAACATAAGTTTCTTCCTTAAAGAAGTCTGACTTGTTTACTTTGTATTTCTTCACCTAGCATAGTGCCTAGCATATGCAGTAAAAGCTAAAATGCCTTTTAATGAACTATGATAGAATTTTTAACCAATCTGAAAAATAGTTTAAGTTTAAATGAAAGCTCTTCATTAAATTGATTTATCTTATGATTTAATAAGCAATGACCATTCAGCATTTTTGCCTTGTTCACTGTATTTATGTTATCAAATTTTGCCATTGGAAAATGGAGTGAACAGTGAATACTGTTCCTTAATTAAAAACAAGAATAGATGATTTAAAACATAAAATAATTTTATTTTTATTTGGTATTTGTCATAAAAATTCTTTTTAATCATTTCTCTCCAAGTTGCTAAGCTACATGGTAGTTTCAGTTAATTAAAATGATTCAGGTTGAGTGAAATTCCTCGATGCTTTTAGAGTTATTTCTAGAACCAGAGTAATATCTCACACTAAAACATAAAGCAAGGCAACAGTCTAAAATGTATCCAACACAATAAAGTCAGAATTGGAATCTTAATATTAAGGATTGTCAATAAGCAATTAATGATTTCATTGAATAATTAATTGACTTCAAACAGGAAAGTAACAAAAATGTGAGAACTTTTTAGGAATAAGCTGTTTTTGAAAATTGGTGTGATACATGCCCACATTAGTATATTAACAAAAATTTGGAGATAAAAACTAGAATGCAGCAAAAGAAGTATATATACAGTAGCTTCATTAAATGTTGAACATTTATTAATCTCCTTTTGCTTAAAGAAGCAAGTTATTATGACTAGAAAACACTGATAATTTTAACAGGCTCTGGTAAAATGAAGCAGAAATCTTGGCACATATCATATTTTTTGGGAAATGAAAATTCAAAAATGTGAATTTTCATCGGCATTTGGCTAGCTGCCATTTATACTGCAGAAAGAAAAATCTTTTTTTTTTTTTTTTTAAGAAAAATCTTTAGAACTCATGAGTTAACTTGTGTTAAGCTAAAAAGATAATATCTATATGAGAAAAAATTTAATATTCCAAGAATCAGCAGTGCTGTAACTTCAGATTTGGGACAACCCCACATACCTTTTAGTTTGATCTCTTGTACCTTTTATTAGACGCACTCTGTACTTGTTTTTTTCTCCAGAGTTGAGCTGTTAACTCATCCCATTATTTATCTGAAAGCAAGAAACCCTTCTTCATACTTCATATAAGTCCCTTGTGTACACATGATGTTATCATACCATAACACATGAGTTATATTAGTATTGCATGCCCTATGGCCCGCTGTGAGTTTTGGGATGATAAATTTGCTAAATAAATAGGATGTTTCTACTTTGTTGTGCACACTTGTGCAGCTTGTTTCCTTCTCTAAAATAGATTTCAGAGATTGACTCCCAAAGATCCAGAGACTGGTCCACAAGTTAGTATCCGCTAAGCCAAGGGCAGATGAGGAAAGAAAAAAAAGAAAGAAACAAACAAACCCAAAACATAGAAGAGTTTTATAAGAAGATATTTTGTAATTTAAAGGAATATTTCTTATTTTAAAATACTGTTTTTCCTGTTGAGGTTACCTAATGTGTATTTTCATTTTGGAAATAATGATGAAAGTATACAGTATTCTTGTTGTTTTTACTTTATTTGAATAATAAAAAATTGTCAATTCAATGTCAGCTAATTAATTTGAAATTTGCTTGCATATTTATATTATACTCAGATTGGAAACACTATTTTACAATATGACTTTGTAATAGGAGCTACTCAAGTTAAATTTTACATGAAAAAATCTAAATTTTATACATATATATACATAGACATGCAAATATATATGTATATGTTTATGTAATTATGTTAGAAGATTCCATATTAAGCAAGGATTCTTTAAAAAAAAGGTCTAAAATAACAGGAACCTGACCCATCTCATATTTTCTATCAGTAGTATTGCCTAAAAGCAATTTCTTCTAATTTAAGTTTAGAACTCTCTTTTTCTGCTTTTCAGTGTGAGCTGCTAAAGTCTTTGGTTTGCCTAATTTTCTTTGACTTCTCTAGGGGAGAAAATTTCTCACATCTAATCTCTCAAAGCGCTTCTAATTCATTAGTTTCATTCTGCTGTTGAGTATCTATTAATAATATCAGGCCTCGGCCAGGTACTCAAAACTCTGTTAGACCAAGCACATAACTGCTCACCCAATAAGAAGAAGAAAGGACAAAACCTTAATTTGTCTTCAATCTAATCCTACAGGAAAAAAAACAAAAGCTTTCTATATGATTATTTTTCCCACAAACAATGGAATTTGAGGCAGGATCCATGTATCTATGTTACAAACACGCCATTGAATTTTTTTTTTTTTTTTTCAGATTTTGCCTGGTTTCCCCATCAGCTATTCTTCATACTATTATTGTTGGAAAATATATACTTCTTTTTTTAAAGCTGCCAGGTCAATTTGTTGGGAATGAAAGTGATTTTCTCCTGAAAGAAGCCTCTTGAAATGTTTTCCAGAAGCAAAGCATATGTAAACACAAAAACTTTTCCCTATAGTTACACTGTGAAGTACTCTCCAGCTTAATGACCACCTCTCAGCTGTAAACTGTCTCCATCTTCCATATCAACAGGATGGCTTTAGAGCCTGTAGTTTCCCTCGATGATTTGACAAATACTTATCTCATGTCTATGATGTTCTAGTCACTGTGTTTGGCATGAGAAAAATCAAGTAGTGAAATAGGGAAACTACTGTGTTGTTAGTTTTCTAACAACATGTACCAACTGCCTAACTGTCCTTAACTGACATAAAGAACTTGGGTTGTCAAAGAACTTTAGTCCGTGTAAACCTTGATTGTTTGGGGAACATACCAAAACTACTTTCAATATTGAAGTATTACTTTTTTCTTTCTTAAAATCAGACACATCAGTGCCACATAACTCATCATAAGGATACTAATCCTTTCTTTGTGAAATGGGCAACCACTGATGTATTTTGATCAGCAGAACAACTTGTGCATTAATGGAGTGACTCTGAGGGCTGTGTTTGAGAATACAATGTAGGGATGTATGGTCTAAAGCAGAAGACCTGTAAAGGGGCTGTTGCAATGATACTGTTAAGAAATATGGGGTCTTATATGAAGCTAGTAGTTGTGAAATCGGTGAAAGGTGGTCAGATTCTAGATACATTTTGAAGGTAGAGTTTGTAGGATTTCATCTGGGATTGGATGTGATGTTGGAGGAAAAAGAGAGTAGTTGAGGATGATTCCATGATTTTGGGCTTGAATAAATGGAGGATATGAACAGGGCTGATTAAAATAGGAAATTTAGAAATTTATTTTGGGGATACTAAGATTGAGATGAGATTGAGATTGAGATTAGAATATCCAAGAGGAACTCGAAGTAGGCAAGTGAATATATGAACCTGAGATTCAGGACAGAGAGAGGGATCTAGGATAGGGTTATAAATTTTGGAGTCATTAGCATATAGATGGTTTTTAAAGTGATAAGACTGGATAAGTTCCTTAATGGAGTGAGTTAAGAGAGAAAGTAGTCTAAGGACTGAACTCTGGGCATGCTGATGTCTAGAGATTGCTGGGAGGATTAGGGAATAGCAAAGGAGATTATAAAGTAGAAAGAAAACTGATGGAGTCCTAGAAGGCAAATGAAGAGAGTGCTTCAGAGAAGAAAGTGAAATTTAATGCTTTAAATGCAGTGGATGGATCAAGGGGATGAGGACTAGGAGCTGGCCACTGAATTTAGCTACTTGAAGTCATTAGTCACCTTGCCAAATGTAGTTTCAGTGCAGTAGTGGAGTGAAAAAGATTACTTGAATGAGCTCAAGAGAGAACAGGAGGAGAACTGGATAGAGCAAACATAGTCCTTTCAACACTTTCCCCACACGCTGTGATGGTTGTAAAGCAATGGGATGGAAGCTGAAGTGAGAAATGGGCCAAAGAATGTTCTTCATTTTGTTTTGTTTCTGTTTCAAATGGGAAAAATTACAGCATGTTTATATCTTTGTGAGAATTATTCCATAGAGGATAGATTAGTGATGTAGTAGAATGTCTGGATCAATGGCCTTGTGTAAAGATGAAGGGATAGGATCTAGTCCATGAAGGGAGACTGAAGCACTGATAAGTCCTAACTCTTAACGTGGGGAAAGCAGAGCAAATGGGTAGGTAAGTGTGAATTGGTGGATGAATGGATGATGGTGCCCAGCAGAAATTCTTTTCTGATTGTTCCAGTGAGAAGAAAAATGGGTCAAAGATGATGAGGTAGAAGAGAGAGGAGACCATATGAGAATCATCTGGGAGACTGGGGGAGAGAAAGGATCCAGGGATTCTGACAAAGTCAGAAATAAATCACTGGGCTATTACATAGTTTTTGCCTGAGGCAGTGGAAGAACAGAGTAATTACTATGGGCTATAAAGCTAAAAAGATAAATTAGGACCGGTTGTGATTTACTTATCTTAATTAATTCATTTTTGGATAATATTGGTCTACAGTGTTGACTTGGGGAAATTCCAAGGATGCTTAGAAAAGTCAAGAGTAAAAGAGATGCCCTGACATTTGGCATCTCTACCCCTCTCATGGAAAAAAACCAAAAAACCAAAAAAACAATGAGATATAATATTTAAGATATTTGATAGTCCCTTAAAAACTATATTAACTAGGATAAAAACAAATCAAGTGTTCAGTTCATCATTTCACTTGTTAATCTTTTTTTTTTTTTTTTCCATTTGAACCTTAGCCACATTAAACTACTAGTGTTTTCCAAACCACAACCCCCCAGGCTTCTGTTCATGCTCATTTCACTTGTTAATCTTTTTTTTTTTTTTTTTCCATTTGAACCTTAGCCACATTAAACTACTAGTGATGTCCAAACCACAAGACCTCCAGGCTTCTGCTCATGCTGTCCCTCTTCCAGAGACATTCTTCTCCCCTTCTTTGCCTACCTGACTGTTGCTTTAAACTCCAAGTGTCAGTCTAGATGCCAGTTCTTCCAGAAAGCCTTCTCTAACACTTCTCCATCCTAATGCATAATGTGTCCCTTCTAGGTGAATCCATAGTATTCCACAGCTACTTTTATTGCAGCACTTTTCTTGCTAATAATTTCCTACTACTTCATTTACCTTCACAACATAAGTTTCTTCCTTAAAGAAGTCTGACTTGTTTACTTTGTATTTCTTCACCTAGCATAGTGCCTAGCATATGCAGTAAAAGCTAAAATGCCTTTTAATGAACTATGATAGAATTTTTAACCAATCTGAAAAATAGTTTAAGTTTAAATGAAAGCTCTTCATTAAATTGATTTATCTTATGATTTAATAAGCAATGACCATTCAGCATTTTTGCCTTGTTCACTGTATTTATGTTATCAAATTTTGCCATTGGAAAATGGAGTGAACAGTGAATACTGTTCCTTAATTAAAAACAAGAATAGATGATTTAAAACATAAAATAATTTTATTTTTATTTGGTATTTGTCATAAAAATTCTTTTTAATCATTTCTCTCCAAGTTGCTAAGCTACATGGTAGTTTCAGTTAATTAAAATGATTCAGGTTGAGTGAAATTCCTCGATGCTTTTAGAGTTATTTCTAGAACCAGAGTAATATCTCACACTAAAACATAAAGCAAGGCAACAGTCTAAAATGTATCCAACACAATAAAGTCAGAATTGGAATCTTAATATTAAGGATTGTCAATAAGCAATTAATGATTTCATTGAATAATTAATTGACTTCAAACAGGAAAGTAACAAAAATGTGAGAACTTTTTAGGAATAAGCTGTTTTTGAAAATTGGTGTGATACATGCCCACATTAGTATATTAACAAAAATTTGGAGATAAAAACTAGAATGCAGCAAAAGAAGTATATATACAGTAGCTTCATTAAATGTTGAACATTTATTAATCTCCTTTTGCTTAAAGAAGCAAGTTATTATGACTAGAAAACACTGATAATTTTAACAGGCTCTGGTAAAATGAAGCAGAAATCTTGGCACATATCATATTTTTTGGGAAATGAAAATTCAAAAATGTGAATTTTCATCGGCATTTGGCTAGCTGCCATTTATACTGCAGAAAGAAAAATCTTTTTTTTTTTTTTTTTAAGAAAAATCTTTAGAACTCATGAGTTAACTTGTGTTAAGCTAAAAAGATAATATCTATATGAGAAAAAATTTAATATTCCAAGAATCAGCAGTGCTGTAACTTCAGATTTGGGACAACCCCACATACCTTTTAGTTTGATCTCTTGTACCTTTTATTAGACGCACTCTGTACTTGTTTTTTTCTCCAGAGTTGAGCTGTTAACTCATCCCATTATTTATCTGAAAGCAAGAAACCCTTCTTCATACTTCATATAAGTCCCTTGTGTACACATGATGTTATCATACCATAACACATGAGTTATATTAGTATTGCATGCCCTATGGCCCGCTGTGAGTTTTGGGATGATAAATTTGCTAAATAAATAGGATGTTTCTACTTTGTTGTGCACACTTGTGCAGCTTGTTTCCTTCTCTAAAATAGATTTCAGAGATTGACTCCCAAAGATCCAGAGACTGGTCCACAAGTTAGTATCCGCTAAGCCAAGGGCAGATGAGGAAAGAAAAAAAAGAAAGAAACAAACAAACCCAAAACATAGAAGAGTTTTATAAGAAGATATTTTGTAATTTAAAGGAATATTTCTTATTTTAAAATACTGTTTTTCCTGTTGAGGTTACCTAATGTGTATTTTCATTTTGGAAATAATGATGAAAGTATACAGTATTCTTGTTGTTTTTACTTTATTTGAATAATAAAAAATTGTCAATTCAATGTCAGCTAATTAATTTGAAATTTGCTTGCATATTTATATTATACTCAGATTGGAAACACTATTTTACAATATGACTTTGTAATAGGAGCTACTCAAGTTAAATTTTACATGAAAAAATCTAAATTTTATACATATATATACATAGACATGCAAATATATATGTATATGTTTATGTAATTATGTTAGAAGATTCCATATTAAGCAAGGATTCTTTAAAAAAAAGGTCTAAAATAACAGGAACCTGACCCATCTCATATTTTCTATCAGTAGTATTGCCTAAAAGCAATTTCTTCTAATTTAAGTTTAGAACTCTCTTTTTCTGCTTTTCAGTGTGAGCTGCTAAAGTCTTTGGTTTGCCTAATTTTCTTTGACTTCTCTAGGGGAGAAAATTTCTCACATCTAATCTCTCAAAGCGCTTCTAATTCATTAGTTTCATTCTGCTGTTGAGTATCTATTAATAATATCAGGCCTCGGCCAGGTACTCAAAACTCTGTTAGACCAAGCACATAACTGCTCACCCAATAAGAAGAAGAAAGGACAAAACCTTAATTTGTCTTCAATCTAATCCTACAGGAAAAAAAACAAAAGCTTTCTATATGATTATTTTTCCCACAAACAATGGAATTTGAGGCAGGATCCATGTATCTATGTTACAAACACGCCATTGAATTTTTTTTTTTTTTTTTCAGATTTTGCCTGGTTTCCCCATCAGCTATTCTTCATACTATTATTGTTGGAAAATATATACTTCTTTTTTTAAAGCTGCCAGGTCAATTTGTTGGGAATGAAAGTGATTTTCTCCTGAAAGAAGCCTCTTGAAATGTTTTCCAGAAGCAAAGCATATGTAAACACAAAAACTTTTCCCTATAGTTACACTGTGAAGTACTCTCCAGCTTAATGACCACCTCTCAGCTGTAAACTGTCTCCATCTTCCATATCAACAGGATGGCTTTAGAGCCTGTAGTTTCCCTCGATGATTTGACAAATACTTATCTCATGTCTATGATGTTCTAGTCACTGTGTTTGGCATGAGAAAAATCAAGTAGTGAAATAGGGAAACTACTGTGTTGTTAGTTTTCTAACAACATGTACCAACTGCCTAACTGTCCTTAACTGACATAAAGAACTTGGGTTGTCAAAGAACTTTAGTCCGTGTAAACCTTGATTGTTTGGGGAACATACCAAAACTACTTTCAATATTGAAGTATTACTTTTTTCTTTCTTAAAATCAGACACATCAGTGCCACATAACTCATCATAAGGATACTAATCCTTTCTTTGTGAAATGGGCAACCACTGATGTATTTTGATCAGCAGAACAACTTGTGCATTAATGGAGTGACTCTGAGGGCTGTGTTTGAGAATACAATGTAGGGATGTATGGTCTAAAGCAGAAGACCTGTAAAGGGGCTGTTGCAATGATACTGTTAAGAAATATGGGGTCTTATATGAAGCTAGTAGTTGTGAAATCGGTGAAAGGTGGTCAGATTCTAGATACATTTTGAAGGTAGAGTTTGTAGGATTTCATCTGGGATTGGATGTGATGTTGGAGGAAAAAGAGAGTAGTTGAGGATGATTCCATGATTTTGGGCTTGAATAAATGGAGGATATGAACAGGGCTGATTAAAATAGGAAATTTAGAAATTTATTTTGGGGATACTAAGATTGAGATGAGATTGAGATTGAGATTAGAATATCCAAGAGGAACTCGAAGTAGGCAAGTGAATATATGAACCTGAGATTCAGGACAGAGAGAGGGATCTAGGATAGGGTTATAAATTTTGGAGTCATTAGCATATAGATGGTTTTTAAAGTGATAAGACTGGATAAGTTCCTTAATGGAGTGAGTTAAGAGAGAAAGTAGTCTAAGGACTGAACTCTGGGCATGCTGATGTCTAGAGATTGCTGGGAGGATTAGGGAATAGCAAAGGAGATTATAAAGTAGAAAGAAAACTGATGGAGTCCTAGAAGGCAAATGAAGAGAGTGCTTCAGAGAAGAAAGTGAAATTTAATGCTTTAAATGCAGTGGATGGATCAAGGGGATGAGGACTAGGAGCTGGCCACTGAATTTAGCTACTTGAAGTCATTAGTCACCTTGCCAAATGTAGTTTCAGTGCAGTAGTGGAGTGAAAAAGATTACTTGAATGAGCTCAAGAGAGAACAGGAGGAGAACTGGATAGAGCAAACATAGTCCTTTCAACACTTTCCCCACACGCTGTGATGGTTGTAAAGCAATGGGATGGAAGCTGAAGTGAGAAATGGGCCAAAGAATGTTCTTCATTTTGTTTTGTTTCTGTTTCAAATGGGAAAAATTACAGCATGTTTATATCTTTGTGAGAATTATTCCATAGAGGATAGATTAGTGATGTAGTAGAATGTCTGGATCAATGGCCTTGTGTAAAGATGAAGGGATAGGATCTAGTCCATGAAGGGAGACTGAAGCACTGATAAGTCCTAACTCTTAACGTGGGGAAAGCAGAGCAAATGGGTAGGTAAGTGTGAATTGGTGGATGAATGGATGATGGTGCCCAGCAGAAATTCTTTTCTGATTGTTCCAGTGAGAAGAAAAATGGGTCAAAGATGATGAGGTAGAAGAGAGAGGAGACCATATGAGAATCATCTGGGAGACTGGGGGAGAGAAAGGATCCAGGGATTCTGACAAAGTCAGAAATAAATCACTGGGCTATTACATAGTTTTTGCCTGAGGCAGTGGAAGAACAGAGTAATTACTATGGGCTATAAAGCTAAAAAGATAAATTAGGACCGGTTGTGATTTACTTATCTTAATTAATTCATTTTTGGATAATATTGGTCTACAGTGTTGACTTGGGGAAATTCCAAGGATGCTTAGAAAAGTCAAGAGTAAAAGAGATGCCCTGACATTTGGCATCTCTACCCCTCTCATGGAAAAAAACCAAAAAACCAAAAAAACAATGAGATATAATATTTAAGATATTTGATAGTCCCTTAAAAACTATATTAACTAGGATAAAAACAAATCAATTTCTGGATCTTTATCAAATGTGTTAAACCTTTTTTTTTTTTTTTTTAATTGGAAGGTTGCCATGCTAGGTTTGAGTCTAAAGCATTTGGGATGTAAAATTGAAGTCCTAACAGAAACTTAATGCGGAGGAGAGTATGTTTTCATTCTTTTGATATCAAACACATTCATAAGATTACTTAAACGTTTTCAGTCTAGGGATGGATTACTGCTGCATGAAAAAAGGGAATGAAAAGGTAAACATGGTGCTTTTTCCAAGACATACCAAATATCTTCTTTTGAAACAAGGTTTTGAATAAAATCATTTCCTAAATATCTTGTTCTCTGAAGCAGGAAAGACTATGGAAGTGTTTACTGTGCTTCTGGCAAACAACAAATTCTCGGTTTTCAAAAACACAGCTAACATTTTTCTATTCTGGGGAAGGATTGAGAGAACTTTTATTGGCTCATGAAGTTAAAAATTCATGGTGTTCCCTACTATACTCATAGTAGGCACTCTAAACAAACTGGTTGGACCAATCAATGAATGTAATATAATATTTTCTCCTCTCTTCTGTGAAAAGTTGCAAATATTTGGTTTGAAATAAAAATCTACTATTAATCTACTATTAATCTATTATTCTTTCTTGTGCACAATTCTGTGTCTTCGATTCAAAGGCGTTTTATCTCAGCAAGGTTCAAGCAGGAGTTAGGTAACTTACCTTTTGCTCCTTCTGCTAGTTCTAAAACTACAGAAGAGAAGCAAAAAAACCAAATACCGAGGGATCTATTGTACAAGTACCACTTCGGATAAACCCACACTGGATGCAAATGATTCAAGAAATGATGGAACTGAAGACAGCAAAGTTTTCAGGGGTCTATAGAGGTTTGTTCTCTCTGCTACCATTTATGTTTCTGTAGTCAAGGTTCAGTTATATCACAGTGTAGACAACTCCCTGGAAACAATACCCCCTGGTATGCTGCTCCAGTAGCACAAGAATTCCTTTGATGAGCTCTAAGAGATTGGTAACAATACCTTCTGAAAGGCCAGGTTGCTAGGTAACAGCTTGTTTCCTTGGTCACAGTGAATACACGGAAGACCCCCCCCAAAGAGGCAACAGATTCTTGGTGGACAATCTCATATCCCCTCCTGGGAACATGATGAAAAATGTCTTTGGAAAAATAGCTTTATGAAGGCCAGAGGAACTTTAGGCACCAGCAAGACATGTCCGAAAGGTAAGAAAAATGCAACGTCACAAGGAACTTTAGACATTACTTGAGAGAAAACAAACATAGATAGGGTTACTGGATTACATTTCATTTAAAAATATAAAGTCGTGCAACCTGTATTACTGGTGTTGATTGCTTTGAGAGAGAGGCAAACCCTTCTGACACCCTCTCTCCTAACACCATGCAACTATTTACAAATGCAATTCAGTTGATCATCGTGGCAGAGAGGTGGTTGTAACTGTTCCAGCTGATGTTATGTCTATAAATACACAGGGCTCTTTGGGAGAGCGTGCATGAATTGCAGGAGAAAGAGGCAAGAAGATCGAAAGTAAAGAGCTGTTAGGGTAACATCTATTAGTTATTAGTCAATATTAGGTAATACCTATTAACTAAACAAATTTAAATAAAATTACTACCACAGAAACAGAACTATTCTAGCTCAATAAAGCCACAAATCAGATTAAGAGGCCAAAACCCAATCCTTGTTTCCTCACTTTCAAATTGCATAGCTGTTTCATAAATGTTTCTCAAAACATACCAATTATTAGACACTATACAATCAGAGGGATTGCAAGTTTCTTGAATTCTTTTTTGTCTTTAAGTTGGTGTGTGACTTGGCTCTCATCTTTCAAAAAATGACATTTGCACCTTCAGTTCTCAGGTTTATGTACATTGAAGCTTCATATGAGTACGTGGAACTTACTGATAGCTTCCATATACTGCCTACAGCTAAGAGAGGAATCAGGCTCAGGTATGGGGTTTAGAGACCAAAACGGTTCCCTTACTAAAGTTTTGTTTTTGTTAGCAAGCTGTGTATATCTCAAACAGTGCCTCAATGTGGTTAATGTTAATGTTTAAAACTATCATAATTTGGAGACATGGACATGTGAAATAATTGTTTTTAGCTGGGTAAGAAATTCTGTGAAGACTTAAACACTTTATTTTTCCCTGCTTGCTAACACCCTTTAATACACAATACCAGAGGAGACTTACTTGTGACCTCCGTATAAAATGGCATTTATGATCAATATTATTATTTTTAAATGACTAAATATCTACAAAATTATTTTAGACATGGTATAAAAAGTGATGTCCAAATTACAATTTAAACTTTAATCTTTAAATTTTGAAGGAATAAGGAAGGAAGGAAGGAAGGAAGGGAGGAACGAAAGTAGGTAGTTTGGGAGAGAGGGAAAAAAGAAAGCAAAAAAAAAAATTTCTGAGTGCTAGTATTTGTTCAATCACATTTCTGCACATCACAAAACAGAAGTCTTATTTATACTACCTTCCCCATATACAGTTGGTTTCATTTGGGATGTCATAGATTTATCTTTGTTCACAATATCTACCTCAATCACTTATTATCCTGTAGTGTGTCTATTCTCTCTTGTAGTGTTTTGTATGTGGCTGAATTTTCTATTACAATAGCATATAGTGTAATAAAACATTCTTCAAGCATTGAAAACCTAAGTAGCACATATATAAAGCTATATATGTGGTTATAATAAAGTTCTCAAAATTTCTAAGTATCATCTTGTACAGGGAACATCGAGGTGTCTCAATCTCTTTCTCTTCATTGCTCTGGCATTTAAATATATTTATACTTCTATAAATGTCAGTGAACAAGCTACTGGTTATTGAAGTTTACAAGCTTTCCCTCTGGAAATGTCTGATAGATGTTTGTTCTTTTACTTTTGTTGTACCTTAATTTGGGGGCTTGTTTGTGTCTCTAAGAATGCTCACAGAACTAAAGAACAGGATGAAAATGTACCCTGTATAAAACTGAAAAATTCAGATTTTAAGTTCACATAAAATTATCTGACTCATTCAGACAGAAGAAGATAAATGACAATTCTAGTTGTGCTTTTTTCAAAATACATTGTTTTATGGTTTTAGAATCAACAATCTAAATAATTTAAGACATATCTGAAGTATTATTGGAATATCTATAAAACACATAGTTTTTTGGAACAACACTGAAGGGGGGAGAAGAATATGCCATCCAAAATATGCTACTTCATCATAATGATTATTTTGAATAAAGTTAGTCAAGAAACAGCTAGTGTAAGAAGGACACTCTGATACTCCTTTGTCTTCCTGAAAGCAGAAAATAAATCTCCCATATGAAGTTATCCTCCCTGTATCAGGAGGATAGAAGGCATTGTTATCACCAGAGATGGGGAATTCAGGGCCAAGATAGGTGTATAAACAATTATTTCCTACTCCAAGCCCAAACTTCTTTAAATTGTCAGTTCTTCAAAAATTTATTATTTCTTAGTCTAGGAGGTATAAAGCTGCCCTCATGTCATTTCTTTGAGTATCATATTTTCATGGGCTCCCACACACATGAAATTACATTTGTTCTTATGTCAACTTAACTGTAAGATCAGCCGAAGAACCTAGAAGAGAAGAAGGGAAAAGCATTCCACCCCTACATTTTATTGGTATCTTATTATTTACTCAGTTAATGGGTTTAGTGTCACAAACTTCATTTTGAAGCATCAGAAATTTAAAAACCTGGTATATCCAATTTGCTATTTCAGAAATGAAGACATATCAAGATTTCCTCCTGACTTTACAAGAACCCCATTCAGAGTATTTCTTTTTTTTTTTTTTTTTTTTAGGACTTTATTTATTTATTTGAGAGAGAGAGAGCACAAGCAGGGGGAGAGACAGAGTGAGAGAGAGAGAAGCAGACTCCCCTCTGAGCTGGGAGGCCTCTGTGGGGTTTTATCCCAGGACCTGGAGGTCATGACCTAAGCCGAAGGCATATGCCTAACTGACCAAGCCACGCAGGTGCCCCCAGAGTATTTCTATTATCTCACCACCATCTCTACTATGTAGAGATGTACAATCATTCCCATATTACAAGTGGGTAAAATACAGGCAGAGAGAGCACAAGGATTCTGGATTTAAACAAATTAAAAAAGAAAAATAAAGAATGATCAAAGACATAAGAAAGGTTAAAATAATACCTCCTTTCATCCAAAATTAATGCTCTAGAGTCCATGGCAATTTTCTTCTAGTGTTTACTTCCGAAGTGCCTGGTTTTAACAAGATCTCACAAGACTGGAGAACTTCAATACTTTTGAGGGAAAGAGAGGGAATTTGAAGATTTGGGAAAAGTGACCTTGGTTAACTGAAAAATAACCTTGAGCTTCTTTCCTTCCTTCCTAAATACAAACTTCTCATGAGCAATAAATGAAAATGGAATGCTTGCAAGAAATGGAATCATAGGAATACAATTCTGACATTCCTAGGTGTTCGAAAGGAGTCCCCTGGGCTGTTGTATGATGGCTGCCCAACAGTCTTTCTATGCAGGAGCTCAGTTTCTCCTCAGAAATGAGACCATCTACCACTTCCTCCTTCACTCGACTTACAAAGTTACATAATCACCAACTTGACACTTTAATTAAACAGCACGCATTGTGGCCAACAATTTATGAGGCGTATAAATTCATGACTGTAAAGGATGTTGCAGTCTTCTGATGAAAGGTGCTCATGAATTGGTAAGTTACATTATTGTTACTTTTTACCCAGCAGTCTCAGCTCACTTGATTCCTTCTCGTTGGCCATTCTATACTTTTTAAAACCAAGAATAGATGGCCAATTCAGATAATGCCACCTATTTTAAAGACACTATAAATCATTGCTGACAAATGTTGTACAGTTTTAGCCATGGCATCTTCTCCGTGGCAGCTTTATATTGGAGCATTAATAAAATTAATTTCTCTTTCATAAGGGCTTAGATCTGTAATTTATGATAACTGTTTGTTCACTGCAGGCGGAAAGATTAAAAATGAGTAAACCAATATACCAACTAAACTGCATGTGTCTGGTTTTATTTTCTTTTGTGGAGGGGAAATAGGAGAGGGTTTTAAAAATAGCTTGATGGTATCTGGAATGCTGTTCTCATAGGTTCTACTATGTGAGGCTTAACTTTTGTTTTCAGTAAATAATAGCTGCTCTAGATTTACATGTTCTATTAACTAGTACAATTATTTATATGTAGTTAAGTGGAGCGATTGGAATAAGAAAATCAGTATTAATGATTTTCCTTCATAACAACTGCACTCTAATAATGACAGAGCTTTATAATTATTTAAAGAATCACAATAGCTTATATGAATCTAACTTGAATCCAAGTGGTTAAGAGCCCTTAGTCATTTATTCATGTGCCTTGGGCAAGTTATACCATCTCTCTGTGCCTCAGCTTCTTCGTCTATAAAATAAGAATGTTTATTATGTTATAATAATATAAACAAAATAACAGTGTTCATCAAAATAATCAGCACTTCATTTGGTGGCTGTGATGCATAAATTGAATTAATCCATGCAAAGCCCTTGGTACACCACCCAGCTTTTAGCAAGTGCTTTTTTAAAAACTTTGTTTTAAGATTTTATTTATTTATTTGAGAGAAAAAGGGAGAGAGACAGAATGGGAGGAGGGGTAGGGGGAGAGAGAATCCCAAGCAGACTCCCGCTGAGCACAGAGCCCAACACAAGGCTCCATCTCACAACTCTGAGATCACGACCTGAGCCAAAACCAAGTATCTGATGCTCAACCAACTAAGCCACCCAGGTGTCCTTTGCAAATGCTTAATGATTGTGAACTACAAAATCATTGTATTTGTAAATAATGGTAGTTGTCATGACAGCAATAATGTTACAAAACAAACAAAAACCCTATCAGTCAGAATCTCTATCATCTGCTAAATATTAAAGATAAGGAACTGCCCATTAGAGATGTTAAATGCCTTGCGTGAGGTACCACCAGTGTCTGTCCCTCAGATTCCTAGCACTTGCAGCTCTCACAGTTGTGACTTCAGTGACATGTACATTAAGACAGTTGCGGATGAAGTGGAAGTCTGAGTTAGTTACATAATCTGAAAGGTGCCCCCCCTTTTGTTAAACTAAAGACTCAAAAATCTTATTTTGCTTAGATTTCTCCCAAAAAAGCAGACCAGAGAGAAATTTTACTTGAAACTGAAGTCAGAGGGGTGCCTGGGTGGTTCAGTCAATTAAGCATCTGCCTTTGGCTCAGGATCCTGGGATTGAGACCCACATCGGGCTCCTTGCTCAGCAGGGAGTCTGCTTCTCCCTCTCTCTCTAGCTGTAGCTCACCCTGTTTGTGTTTTTGCTCTCTCTCTGTCAAATAAATAAATAAAATCTTAAAAAAAAATAGAAGACAGAAGTAATAGAACAAAGAAGATTTAGAGAATGTCCCTATGGTTTCTACCACAAGATTCCATCACACTGCCCTTCAGACATGGCATTCAGGTACGGTGCCTGGGACCAAATGAGAATGTGAGGGATAGCAACTAGACTTTGAAACCTAAGGAAAGATCTCACACTGAAAGACAATCAGGCTAGTCATCTATTGGTTAGCATCTTTCAGATAACCTACCCGGGGATGAAACTCTTGACCATACTTCAGTTCATTCTCGGGAAGAAAAGACAAGACAGAGAGAAAAGAGAGAGAGACTGGGGATGTTAACAGCCTATCTATTTGTGTTACCAAGTTTTAATTACCTTCTCTTACTAATAAATATCTAGTATTAATCAGGATAATGGCATAAAAAGGTCTTCTAGTTTATTTTTTTTTTTAAGATTTTATTTATTCATTTGACAGACAGAGATCACATGCAGGCTGAGATGGAAGCAGAGAGAGGGGGAAGCAGACTCCCCAATGAGCAGAGACCCCCCAATGCGGGGCTCGATCCCAGGACCCTGGGATCATGACCCAAGCAGAAGGCAGAGGCTTTAACCCACTGAGCCACCCAGGCGCCCCAAGGTCTTCTACTTTAAATCCCCAAATAATCTAATGTAAACTAAGATGATGAGATAATTTTCAGTTATTTTTAAACTGGATTTCACTTGATATGGCTGTACTTAGTCTGTAGTACTGCACAAGAAAAGTATAGTAAAAACCTAATCAACTGGATCTCTCTTGTCAGATCCTTTATTTATGTGACTTTACTGTGTTTCCCCTGTGCTTTCTTTAGAAAGACTGTATAAGCGAACTATGACCATTTCTCATACTTCAGATTAAAAAAAAACAAGAGAGAAGGAAACGTCTATATTATTTTATTACAACTGTGAAACTGTCACTAGAGTTTAGAGTAACAAAAGACGACAGTCACTGATGAGTCAGCCACGTCCATTATCTAGTTTCCTGACTTCATTTTGGCAGAAAATAGCATATTTTAATGAAGACAAATGAACCAAAAAGTCAGCTAAACTTTCATCCTCTGTTTATCCCAATATATTATTCCATTTTCTCCTAATTTTTTCTCCCCGGTTGTTGGCCAAAACTCCAGTTATTGATCATGGGATATACCTGTCTTAGGGAATAATTAATTTCACATAATTTGCTGTTATTCTTCTAGTATTTGTTAATTTGTTTCAGTGGGAATTTCAATAAACAATATCCAAAC
Organism: Enhydra lutris kenyoni; assembly: GCF_002288905.1. Lineage (NCBI taxonomy): Eukaryota > Metazoa > Chordata > Mammalia > Carnivora > Mustelidae > Enhydra > Enhydra lutris. The sequence goes on along the minus strand of NW_019154086.1, from coordinate 22,478,726 downwards.
TATTAATGAATTGCTCAAGTGAGAAAGATATGAAAGATATACATTTTTTAAAAAGATTTCATTTATTTATTTGACAGAGAAAGACACAATGAGAAAGGAAACACAAGCAGGGAGAGTGGGAGAGGGAGCAGAGCAGGGAGCCCGATGCAGGGCTTCATTCCAGGATGCTAGGATCATGATCTGAGCCAAAGGCAGACGCTTAATGATTAAGCCACCCAGGCGCCCCAAGATATACACTTTCTGACTTTTTCACATAATTAAGACCAAATTCTTGATTTGTTCTTTAGTTGCAGATGGAGGAATAATTTTCTCTTTGATAATAGGACACAGTTGTTTTATTTTTTTAATGACACAATAGTGCTATTTTTGAAATATGATGTAGTGGCTATGCTCTTCTACTGTATCAGCTCAGTTAATCCATGAAAAATAAAAGATATTTCTATGTTTTACTTTATGCAGGCAACCTTATATATAAGAGACATGTATCTTTTAAGCAAAATTGCTACAGAGGCACAATAATTGTGCCATAAAATATAGAAGTTCATCTCTTAAGATTCTTGGAACCTGCAAAATTTTTTTACCAAGAGTAAAAAAGAGGCCAGAAATAGAGATATGATGTCTAGTTTTACTTAACATGAAAAAGCAATATTTAGAAATTATTTTAAAATTGGCTTAAAATAATATACAGCACCAATTACAGAAATAGAAACTTGTAGCTAATACTGAAGAGATATGGAAAACTGTAAGAAAAACTATGAATAATAAACCAGAGAATTACTAGGAGAGTAGAAAAGACGTTTTTATATCTCAGTGGCATAAAAATGGGATATAGAGAGCAGTGGGGTGTTGCTAAGCGAAATGCTTGAATAGTCTTCCAAAGTGAGTAAAACTAATTAAAGAAACTGACTTTTTAATTTGTTTGCCACCAATTTGTAGAAATATAAGAGGTCTGGGGGAAATTTCAGGGAAAAGGTAAGGGCCAGATTAATAAGGAAACCAATCGAGAGCTTAAGGATGCTTCCCTGTGCAGATCAGCCGCTGGAGCTCCACTAAGAATGGTATTTTCCTAGGAAGGCTGACCTCCTCGTTCATATCTTAGAAGCATGCATGTGCATTTGTGTGTACCATTAGATTTACCTCTCTAGCACATGCAGTCCACCTAGACCCTCTATCCTTTGGGGAGAATTTGACATAAGTGACTATTAGCCACAAAAGTGTGCTTAGGACTGAAACAAGATGTCAAAGTCCTTCTGAGATCGAGATAAATTTCTAGGACATCATTTATCCTTTAAATGGAAAAGCTGGTGCTTACGATGTGTTGCTATTGCTATTATACACGAAGATATCTACAGTTAAAAAATTTAAAAGAGTTACACAAACACTTTGTGTGTCTTTCACTTAGCTCCTCAGGTCGAAACACAAGCAGTCAGATTTGCCCATCTAGTTCATCGTACTGCTCTGGTCCGAGTGAGTCACACACTTGGTCAGCTCTGTCAAGGAACAGAACATTTCATCCACATTTGGATTCTGGAATATCATCCCCGGTAAATATGTTTAATTAGCTCTTTACCTAAGACTAAGTTTATAAAATGTACTTTATGTTATATTGGACATTTTTTAATTCAGTGTTTAACTTCTTAAATCTACCCTTGTAATTGGGGAGGAATGAAAGTTTGATATTTTTAGTACCAACTCAGAGAGGAGACAGAAAGAAGGTGCTGGAATGGAGGAAGGAAGACAATAGTAGAGAGGAAAAGAAAAGGTAGTGAACCCCAGAATAGAAATGGCATGCCTCCCTTTCCCCCTGCTCAGTTTGAATTCTGCCTTTAGTCTAAAATTTATCTCCTTTCTTTCTGGAATGTCCTTTGTCCACAAGATAAAATTTTTCCTTCCAAACTCCCCACTTCCAAGACTTTTCTGTAACCACATGTGCTTTTTCCCTCCTTTCCTTTATTTATCATTGTTTCACCTATCCCACTGGCTCCAGATGAGTTATTCAAATACCTGCCTCCCAAATTATAGAAAATGAGTTTTCAAGCACAAATGCCATACTTTATTTAACTTTATATCCCCGGTTCCTGATACACAACAGAGTACAGTATGTATTTTTGAACAAATGAAATGAAATGAAATGAAACATACCAAATTTGAAAATATTTATTGAACCAATGGATTAATTACTTGGTCCATCAGAAATAAAAAAGAAAAAACAAAAAGACACAAATATTCACTATTCCTTTAGGAGGAAGCAACAGTCACTCAGCTGTAGCACACTGACAACCTTATAGAAATATAAACAAAGAAATTTAATGCCTCATTTTCCTACAAGGTCAGGAGTTGTGAAGTCAACCGCATACCTCCTTCAAAAAGCAAACAGCGTTTTGTACAAAATTAGATGGTGGTTGAAAAATGGAAACTTTGTTCTCAAACACAGCTTTAGCTTAGGTTCTTTTTTTCCCAGTAAGATCCTCATGAAATAGCACAAAAAGGCAATGGGGTGTGGCAACCCTAGGGAATTTAACTTCTAAGAAATTTATGTTCTATGATAGAAACAAGAAAAGAAAAATCCAAAAGCACACTGGAAGTTGGGAAAAAAGCTTCCATAAACATGTGAACTGAACGACCAAGAATAGTCCAGGGACCACACTCCTCAATAACCTAAAATTTGTGCTTCTTGGTTTTTTAAAGATTATTTCTAAAGAATGAGTAAACTCCTTAAAAGCATGTTAGCAAATCCTCAGATTTTCTCAACAAATTGCTCAAGTACAATTAGCTTTTTTCATGTTGCTTTATTAATACCAACTAGTTTGCTACTAGTTCTATTCTTTAAATGGAAACATTGACATATTTACTAGAACCACCATGGTCATTCAGTGATTAGGCAATGAAGATCAAAAATAAAAAATAATTATTATTGAAAAGCCACCGCTTTTCAATTTATTTTGAATCAGCATGTTCCAAACTCTGCTTCACAAAATGCATGAGACCCATGTGCTACTCCAAGAATAAAGGTTTCTATGATTTAAAAGTCCAGGGGAACCCTTTGTGAGTCTAGACTCATAATGTATTAACATATATATAGAAAGGCTCTGTGGAGTCTGGTAGCAAAGAGAAACACTTATCTCAGTTTAATCCAGAGCCTCATAAGCTTATTCAGTGGTGGAAATGTTTTTATGTTAGTATTAGTCACACAAATTTATAGCTCAAGCAAAACATAATCCATGTGAAATGCTGCTCTGTGAGATGAAAGCGGTGGTTCCAAATACTCTAATGACATTTCTTTATATCAAATATTCTGGGTCTCTTTGTTTATGTGTATACCACTGGCTAACTGAAGATTGAATCTGTGGTGTATTTAACATAATGCTCTTTTCTGAGTAATACACCTTTTGTTTGTGTTAACCTTGAAACTATCATAAGCTAAGATTCAGGGAATTTTGATTGACTACAACCTCCATCATAGTAAACAATATAAAATTGCCCTAAATATGGTCTTGGCACACATTCTGGTCAGTAATATACTTACTGTCTAGAACAAGGAAGATGACCAGACCTGAAATATTTCATTCATACTGGCTACGCATTTTAAGAGGAATGTCAATAAATTGGAACTCTTCCCAAGGAGAATCATACGTTCTTGTTGGATAGTTAATAATCTGTAAATCATGATCCGTGAGCAAGAATTACATGACTTAGGAAAAAGATGGCAAATGCTACAAACAACATCATAGTCACATGTGGCTTCTGTGTAGCCTCAAAAGGCAGAACTTTCACAACTGGAGATAGTTAAAGAAGCTTGGGGGCCCATATAATAAAGAATCTTCAACAGGGGCGCCTGGGTGGCTCAGTGGGTTGAGCCTCTGCCTTCGGCTCCGGTCGTGATCTCGGGGTCCTGGGATTGAGTCCCACATTGGGCTCTCTGCTCAACGGGGAGCCTGCTTCCTCCCCTCCCTCTCTGCCTGCCTCTCTGCCTACTTGTGATCTCTCTCTGTCAAATAAATAAATAAAAAATATTTTTAAAAAAAGAATCTTCAACAATTATAACTGTTATAAAACGGAAAATGGAATGAGGTTTCTCAATCTAAATAAACCAGATAGTTTCATTTTATAGTTTCACTAAGCATTTTAAATTTGGTAGGTTAAATCAACGTTGTACTATTACTTTGCATCCTATCAGATTTTATAAATGTACTAGTGTAACAACATGAAGAAATGTTATTTGTAGCCCCTAAGAACCATTCAATAAATATTAAAGGATGATTTATCAGAGGTGGTATAAAGTGGATTCATGAATGTGTACACTTATCTATTTCTTTTGCCATTTACCATCAAATATAATTTAGAATGAACTAAAGTGTCTTCTATGAGGACACCGTTAGGTACTTGGAGTTTAATTTGGCTAAATGTTTGGCAATGATTTATATTACTTTTACACATAAAAGTAAATGAATCTAATATTGCCAGATGCTATTTCTCTTCTCTTATGTTAAAGCTTCCTTCAGACTCTTTTAAGTACCTTACTTGGCACAAGGTAGAACAACATGACATTCAAGGAAGTCAACTGCGTTGCCCAAGAGTAAGAGAAGGTAAAGAACAAATGTGTGTATCTTTGTATATGTACTCTGAATAGATTTTATTTGTGGGTTAAAAAATTACTTGGGGGAAAAAAGATATTTCTTGGAGATAGAAAAATTCCCTTTTTCAAGACCATAGAATTACTAATATAGTTAGTGAAGCCACTTTAAAGCATATTCACATATCTGATAATATACATAATAAATGTTCAGCATTAAATCCTGGAGAAATAGAAAGATGAAAAAGAACCTGTAATTCAACTATCCAGAAATAATCACTGTGACTTTTGTTTCCATTTAGTTTTTTTTGAAAAGTATATACACATATTTCTTTACAAAATTGTACAAATGATTTTGTTTCTTGAGTTTTTCCATTTATCTTGTTTTTGTGAGCAATTCTTCCATGTTATTAAACATTACCCAAAATGCAGTTTTTAAAGGTTGCATATCTCTCCATCATATGGATATTATTAAATATGTTTAACCAATGATCTTTGTTGGAATTTTCATGTATTTACAATATTTCATGATCATGAATGACACTGTCACTTCGATGAATAATTTTAACTTGATTTCATTCTATCATTTGTTTTTAAAACACCAAATGGGCATCTAAATAAACCAAATAGTTTCATTTTATATTTTCACTAAGCATTTTAAGTTCAGTAGAATAAACCAATATTTTATTATTCCTTTTCATTCTATAAGATTTCATAAGTGTACTAGTGTGACAGTTTGAAGAACTGTTCTCTGTAGCCCCTAATATACATAATGTTTGATTTTTATAAGTAGCTTTCAATAGATTCTATATTATGTAAGAACAAGCACCATACATTTCTCATGTCTCTTTTGCATATCCCATAAGCTGATGAAATAATATTAGACATAATTCTGGCTGCAGTGAGTATTTAGTCTTTATAAAACATCAAATATCTTGGCTATCTTCCATCTGTGTTTGCAGATTTGCAGTTACATTGTACATTGTACGATTTTAATATTGATTGAGAAAAAGTTGCTTTAGATATATTTGCTTACTCATTTCCCTCTCTCAATGCTTACCCCACAATGCTTTTTTTCTTTCACTCAAACTCAGTTGACAAAGGAAGCTTAAAATAGCATCATTTTCTGAAATGTTGAGTAAGATATGTTCTTGTGTTTTAACTCTGTTAGCTCTGTTTGCAGCTAAGTACTGACTCCTATTTTTAAAATATTAGTAGGTAGTACTACTAGAGGTAAATGCAAGTTGTCCTGTGGGGACCTGAGAGAGAATATTTTTCAAACGGCCAGAAATTATGGGGAATTTGGAAGAAAGGAGACCAAAAGAAGTAGAGGCCATGTGTGTCACATGAGTAAGAAGTCCACAGGCAAAAAGACAGAGATGGTTTTACCAGGAACCAAAGTGGGCAGGGTTCAGATGGTCCTTAAACTTTAGTGTTGGGACAGATTACCCAGAAGCTTGTGGAAAATGCAGTTTTCCAGGACTGTCTCTCAAAGAATCTGATATAATTAGTATGAATAGGGCCCAGGAATTTGATAATTTTAAAATTATCAGGAAATTCTGTTGCAGATGAGCCGAGGGCCAGAGTATGAGAAACGCTAGTTTAGGAAGTTTGGAGGGAAGAAATTTGAATAGAAAGTGAAAAATTGATACAATAAGGGTGTTGGCATTTGTGCGTGCATGTGTGTGTGTGCACATGTGCCTGTGTATGCGTGGTGATGGTGGTGGTTGATGATTGTGCTACAATGAGGCAAAAAGAAATTGTATTCTGAGCATGGATGGAGGGTTGAAGTTTAGAGAGAACTGCCAAACTGAAGACATTGGGGGATGATAGAAATAAGATGTAGGAGTAAACTGAAAATGAGTATGTGTAAAGAGAGTCCAGTGGCCTCCCTTCTTTCCTGATTTAAGTGCCAGTTCATGTGCTGAAGTCATTAGCCAACAAAACCAATCCCACATAAGGGCCACGGCAGCCAGTCATGCAGAGGACATCATCGCTCTGCAGAGATAAGGCACATTTTCCTTCCATAGACCATTAGCAACACCCGATCTCTCACAAGTGACTAGTTGTAAAAGGAATAGAACATGATCTAGGGGATGGAAAACATTGGAAAATCCCATCGGCTCAAATCGTGAAGAAAATAGATGTCCCTTGTTCATTGCCTTCATTTTGTTTAAGTTTTGTGTGTGCTTGTGTGAGATGGAGAAAAAGTAGTTCTCAAAAGGATTCTAATAATAATTACCCTTCTTCTAGATTAGATCCTGAAATACCCATTAAAACTACTTCAGTTAGGGGCGCCTGGGTGGCTCAGTGGGTTAAAGCCTCTGCCTTCAGCTCAGGTCATGATCCCAAGGTCTTGGGATCGAGCCCCGCATCGGGCTCTCTGCTCAGCAGGGAGCCTGCTTCTCCCTCCCTCTCTGCCTGTCTCTCTGCCTACTTGTGATCTCTGTCTGTCAAATAAATAAATAAAATCTTAAAAAAAAAAAAAAACAACTACTTCAGTTCATCTCAGTTACCCCAGTTGGGCATCTGGGAAGTGTACTTAAGAGAACAAAGGTTATCTGGTATGTGATGAACAGCAATTTCCCAAGGCTTTGATGGCCAGATCAAGACTGACTTAACTCCTCCCAATTAAATGAAGTAAAAGAGCCAAGAGTTGGCAGAGTTCTTTTAAACCATAGATGCTTTCTATTTGAAAATCCCTCAGCAAGTTAATATAGTCACTGCTGCTGAGTTACAAATCCAGTGAGGGGATAAAGGACAAATTCAGAGATAGCAGGTGAAAGCCAACATTCCAGGGTCGTCAGATATTCCAGACTATACTTCTCAACTGCTAAGATATATCTTCAATTATCAACCATGTCTGAGTTTAAAAAAGAAAGAATCCAATTTAATATAACTCCTCACAGTGGAAATGACCTTTGGCTTCCAACTTCAAAGAAATCTTTGAGAGCTGCTTTAAAAAAAAATAATTGAAAGAGCAGAAGATCAATAGAACTCAAACAATATAGGACAGAGTTTAATAACTCTGGGGCTATCTACTGCACAAAGCAAGTTACCAAATTTGGGGGTGGTCATATTAAAGGCAATAGAGCCTGAGTTCTACCCAATTAGATGATTGCCCAGTTTTTCTAGTTCTATGACATTTAATTCCAATCAGCCTAATCAATGAAGAAGAAAATTTCTTAATCCAAAGATATTTTATTTGTAAACTGGTTAGTATACTTCAGGGTTATGTAATTTCCTGGTGGCAACAGTACAGTTCATTATGAGAGAAATGCTCGAAAGGTCAGGTTGCATTTCAGCTTCTACCTGTGTCTGAGGAAAGAACTGATGTTTGTGTCAAAATAATGGAACATTGGACTCTTTTGTTGCCTTCCATAAATCCTTCACAAATGGACTCATTATCTCCCATCAGAGACCAGGCAAGACTGTCACAAAAACAGTGTTTGTTCCTGATGCCTTTAGTAACCTCTTCTTTAGTATAACGATTTCTTTTCACCTCTGAACCAAGAATCACAAATTCCAGAAAAATGGAGAGGGGGAAGTGTGCACAAATGGTACCAGGTAGGATTCATGGAAACACAGGATGCTGGAATTGGGAGAGAATTGAAATCACTGAGCTTAGCATTGCTGTGAGGGGCCCACTTAACATCACAACAGACCAAAGTTTAGGTAATTGAGTAATACAATAGAGGTGTACTTTCTCAGAGAAAAATACATTTTAGTAAAATTGGAAATCAGTATTTTTATAAAGCATTATGATCTTCAAACAATTTCTCATCATATTCAGCTGATGTTGGGCTCTTGATTTTAGTCTTCCCTGTATTTTTGCAGACATGGAAAACTAAGGCTCAGAAAATTAAAATTAGTCATCTAGTCATCCAACCACCTACCACCCAATCTCGGACTGGAAACAGGCTTTCCTTTCCCTAACCGTGGAAATCTGTGCAAGCCTGATGTGGAGGACAACGGGTTTGGGAAATAGTGGGAAATGAGTTTTGAAATGGAGATTGAGATAAGATTGTGGAAAATCTTATTTGACAAACCAGGATTCTCCACCCCGAACTGGTAGGCAGTGAGAAATTCTGAAACGTCTTAAGCAAAGTTGTTTTTTAGGAAAGCTGGATGGCCATGTGTATCATTTATATTGAAGGAGAGATCATTGGAAACAAGGCAATCCAAGAGAAAGTAGTTTTAGTTCAGGTAGGAAGTTATGAGAGTCCCAACATTGCAAAAGCAAGGGACAGATTCTCAAGGGGAAAGTGATGGAACCAAGTGGCCAATTGAGTTGAGAGACAAAAGAGAGGGAAAGCCATAAGTGACATCCCCAAAGAGAAGATTGTATAAAGACTAAAGTCACTCTTTTGGTGATTTTCTTACCTACATGTGCTCCAAATAATTTAATAGGGTTAAAAATGGACTTATTTTGTTATTGCTTACACTATTGGGGCATAATACGCGCCAGCTCATGTTCTCCTCAATCCTGATATCAAGCAGAAGTTTAAAACAACTGGCCAAATATCAGGCAAGATGTCAGTCCTGCAACTGTAAACCTACTTCCTAGATCTCACCTTGTGGTATTTGCCCAGGACCCTCCACAGAAGAGCTGCTCTTCAGACAGGAGGAGTGCACCTGGCCTGCTGGGAAAAGAGTCCTTGAAAAAAACAAATGGGAAACATGGCTACAAGAAAACTGGGAGGACTGCACGGTGAGAGCTTGAAAGACAGGAAAAAAGTCTCTTTTCCTCATTGATTCAGTTACGACACACCCCCCCCTTCTAAGGGCAAAATCAAAACTCTAAGCTTTCCTCCGCCATTTTCTCTAAAACTAGCAGTGTTTGGGGTTCTCCATCTCTTTGTTCACCTCTTCTTCATCATGACGTGATACTTATTTTCTAACCTGTATCTTATCTTAATATTGCTGGACTTTGGAAGAGTTTAAAATACTTCAGAATGCAATTGTTCCTTTTGATAATAATAAGTGTCAAGTGTTGGACAATATTCCTTGTCAAAGAGTTTATGATGCAATCCAGAATACCTTGAATAATGCATTCAGGCCAAAACTTTGAACAGCTGGAGCAGCCAGCCTGGTCTGAACACAACTCTCCAGAAACAAAACTTCTTACCAGTGAAAATAGGAGCTGTGATTTGTTGGTGCTGAAAATGACCCAGCTGACCAAGCTGCTAGCTTTGATGCAGCCCTTTCCCTACATCAGCCGGAGCACTACGAAGCTATGGGGCTGTAGTTCTTCAAGCCTCTAATCCCGGCTGGCTCAAGTCATGTTAGGCAGAGTACAATGGGTGTAACCGGGAAGGATGTGTTGGTGGCAAAAAAAGAGTGAATCAACTTCTTCACAATAGAGTGGGATGCCAATATTTTATTTTTGTTTTTGTTTTTTAAGATTTTATTTATTTGACACAGAGAGACACAGTGAGAGAGGGAACACAAGAAGGGCAAGTGGGAGAGGGAGAAGCAGGCTTCCTGCTGAGCAGGGAGCCCGATGCAGGGCTCAAACCCAGGACCCTGGGATCATGACCTCAGCCAAACACAGATGCTTAAGGATTGGCCACCCAGGTGCCCCAATATTTTTGGTCTTTGGAGTGATCAAATTGTACATGAAGAATTTAGGAATTCTTCCAGAAATAAGATTGTGTTTAAAACCTGCTTCCTGAGGCTTCTTGATGCCAGTTTTGCTTCACAGATTGACCATAGATGTTATAGAATTATGGAATTAGGAGTTTCAGAGAGGGTTTGTTCTGAATCCTTTCCTTTCAAAAAGGAAGGGGAAGTCCAGAAAGAAATGATTTGCCAAAGGTTATACATCTTGATAGTGGAAGGTATCAAAATAGAATATTGTTTCCCCTGCATGGTGCTTTCTTTTCTTTTTAAAATTAATGAAAAATTTTCATATATAATGGGTAGACACATTCTACTCTTAAAAATTAAACCATACACCTATTTTATTTGTTTAAAATTTAAGCGATGTACCTGAAACGTTGACCTCCACTCCCAGAACTATCTTCAGAGGTAATCATTTCAGTGTATACCCGTATTCATTCTTTATAGCTGCCATTTAAACTATGGATATATTATAAAAGCCAGTGGAGCCTTCCTAATAAATTATCATAGAAAATTTAATTGGCCTTGAGATAACTGTACTCTAAGACAATGGCTAAATAAATTCTAACTACCATAGAAAACTTAATTGGAACACAGTCGTCTAAGAAAAGCCTCTCTGAGGAGGTGACATTCAATATAGAGATAGATATAACCTTTTATCATTTCTTAAGTTTTATTTCAAAATTAAGACCTTTTATCCTTTTGGAAAATGGAACTTAAAGTATCAAAGTTTATGTTTAGTATCTAAAAATATTAAGAACTTAATGATCTTTATAAAGATAGAGCTATCTATATTTTTTTAAAACTAAATTATTTTGATTCAAATTTTTTAAAAAGGGGATTACCATTTTATTTGTTAATTTTATTGACAGAAATTGATAGCAGAATTCTGGAAATAAAATAAATTAACTCTTAGGAATAGAGTTTATAGGGCCAATGCTACCACCAAAAGTGGCTTTAATTTCCTTTATATCAAAACTGACTGACGTTAAAAGCAAAAATAAAGTATCCACTCTCTGTTAAATATGGTAAAGTCATTTTTACATATGTATCTGTAGCTACTTTAAAACAAAATAATAGCTTCCATCTTTTGAATGGTGGTATCTTCATTACTTTATAATTAATATTACTTATTACTTCATAAGTAATATTATTATTATTTATTCTTTACTTATTATTAAACATATAAATATATAAATTATAAGTATATAAATAATATTTATTGTTAAATTACTTATAATATTACTTATTATTTTAAAAATAATCTTTTTATTATTATTATTAGGTGTCATTTTTACTTTCTCTAAGAAGAAAAGGGGGGCGCCTGGGTGGCTCAGTGGGTTAAGCCTCTGCCTTCTGCTCAGGTCATGATCCCAGGGTCCTGGGATCGAGCCCTGCATCGGGCACTCTGCTCCGTGGAGAGCCTGCTTCCTCCTCTCTCTCTGCCTGCCTCTCTGCCTACTTGTGATCTCTCTCTGTCAAATAAATAAATAAAATCTTTAAAAAAAAGAAGAAGAAAAGGGGGACAAGAATAATTTTCATTATACACAGAAGACAAGTTAGCACGGGGGTGGGGGAGTGAAATCTTTTTAAATGTGATTTCTGCATATTTCCAAGGAGGCCAAGGATAACTAATCATTTCAATCAGTAATTCCAAAATAGAATTTTATCCCTTCCACTCTTTACCCCTAGAAAATTTCAGAATTAGTTTCAGGATCCTGCCTCCCCCACTTCCAACCTTGTATGTAATTCTAATCAGAATCAGGTCAGGATTTTCACCTCCCTTACCTTGAGAATGAATCACTGCCACATAATTGTGAGTATTGGGATGTGTGAGTGTTTCAGAGTGCACACCAAAAACGGTGGAAAACTACTGGTTTAAATAACATCTGCAACACAATTTTAATTAATAACTATTTTTAAAAGTTGACAAAGAACTTGCTTTTTCTTTTTATTTATTTTTCCCTTCAGAATTTGAACCTTTCATTTCAGAATTTGGGGGACCCTTATCAAGTTGCAAATTTTAACAGGATTCTTAGAAGACTAATTCGAGTTGAAACCCTCTGGTTAGTGGATAATTCACTGGTGGACTTAAGTGCCATAAGATTGCCAAGGTACCTACTCTTTAGCATGTCTAGTTACTAAGTTAAAGTCAAATATTTGGTATTTGGACATATATGATAACTTTCTGTACCTACTGTGGCCAAATGGTCACGTCTTAAAGGTAATAGTGGTAAATGATACCCAAGCAAGGCAAAAAGGGAAATTTATACATCAAAATGTCATACTTTAGAGGGGAAAAAAACCTATTCCTTTCCAAATTAATATTATCATCAATTTTTAGAGGAGTAGTTTGTTATCAGAGAATCACACTGGCAGAAAAGCTTGCCACATCCCTTCTATTGTACACTGGAAAATGCAATTACATTATAAAAGTACAACTGTTGTAACATAGACATTTTTAGTCATATTTGTTGAGCACGCATGAGGAAAGACTACAGGTAGTTGACAAGAGTCTTGGTTTCAAGGTCACAGTCTAACGGAAGGGTGAGGATAGTCAATCAGAATAGCAACAGAAACAAACAAAGTTTTTTTTAAAAAAATATAGATTCTTTGGTCTTCCAAAGATCCCAAACTCCTGACACTAAAGATAATCTGCCTTTTTGCTCAGGATTGCGAGAACTCCTTTCTTAGAGAGCTGCTGTCTGCTGCACTAGGCACACTGGGTAGGTAGAGTGGCAAGAAGTAGGAGATGAAAGAAATTAGGCAGACGCAAGAAGGACGGGTAAATCCTAGAGCTGGTTAAGTTACATCTCTGAGTGGGGAACACTTATCCCTGGGTGATAAAAAGACCATCACAGCCACGTGGGAGAGGGAAGCAGTCAAGAGATGGAGGAGGTATCAGAATATGCAATGTCTCTGGGTATCTTCAACCATTTCCAAAGCCCCTCCAAAATTTTAGATAGACTTACATAGCATTTGACTTTACTTGTGTTCTTTTTAAGTAATCTCTACACCCAAGTGGGTCTTAAACACACAACTCTGAGATGAAGAGTTGCATGCTCTAGTAGTTGAGTCAGCCAGGCGCCCCTACTTATGTTCTTCTTAAATAACAAATTTTTAAATACTGAAATAAAAATTCTCAAAAGAAAATTAATATCACTACTATAAATAAAAATCACTGGTAGTTGATACTGATTTATTCAGGTTTTTGTTTCTGTTTTTGTTTTGCCAGACTCTTTTCTAGGGATATGATAGTGATAACATTAGTTATATTTCTAATACATATTTAAATATACATGCAACAAAAACATGTTTAATAGTCACATGGCATACTTTAGAAATACTGAACTAGAATATTGTGTACTTGAAGTATTTAAACTTGGCCTGATCCAGATCAATAAACCTCTAACTCTTTGATACATTACATAAAAAAGAGAAAGAGAGAAACCATAATCATTAAAGAAAAGACTTGCCCCAGATTTAGTGTTCTCTGGATGTATTCTTTTGGCTTTTCTTTCTATAGAAATAGACTACATAATATCAAATTATGTAATTGCAATTCAAATTTTACAACTGCCAAATCAAGGTGTCAAAAGAGAAAAAAGTTGATGTATTAATTCATGGCCTCCTTCTTTCTGCCCCAGGAAAAAACACCACACTTGGTTTGCTGCTTTTCACCCCTAACATCCTGCAGACTGGGGATGTGTGATGGGCTGAATCTCAGAGGCCAAGGTGGATATACATTGAAAATGAGAGAATGACTAGCGGACAAGAACAGAACAGATTTCACAAGAGGACAGAAAGAGGGGCAGAGAGGCAGGAAATGCTTAGGCTGGAGCTTCCATTAGAAATCAGCATCACACTAAAGTACTCCTAAAAGCTTATGTGTAACCTGGAAAAGAGTAAAAACCCAAAGTTATCAAATGTATGATTAGGACTGTATAAAATGTCCATATGAAGAGAGAGTGGAAGGAAACAAGGAAATGAAGAGATGTGAAAAAATTACAATTCAGTCGGGTAGGGAATTTAAACTGCATTTTTCTAATAGAGTTGTGTGGAAGCGTGCTCTCTCTCTCTCTCTCTCTCTCTCTCTCTCTCTCTCTGTTTAGCACCATCTTTACCATTAGCAATAATTATTTACTAAGTGTCTTTGTGGGGTACAAGGCCATAATAAGTTCCCTGTGTTTCTCTCATGGTATTTAATCCCAGTTTATACATAAAGAATTTTTCCTTAAGGCAATGTATCAGTGATAGATTTGAATTATTTCCTCTACTTGCATGGCCTTATACAATCAGAGCTTTAAAGCAACAATATTGAGAAGCAGGATATGTCAGGAAAATGTATTCAACCTCAGTGCCCAACACACATTTCTTCTCCTAAGGATACATTTTAGTTTTCTTTTATATATAACCAGCTTTTTTTTTTCTAATTTAAAACGTTATTTTTTCAATATAGAATTTAAGTATGGAAAAATAGGGAAAAAAGAACAGATCTCACTACTTGGAGGCAATACTGTCCATAAGTTGTTATGTGTCTGTGTGAACAACTAGATCACTGAGATTCACTCATTCATTGCAGCCGTTCACTCCTTCATTTGAGACATATTGCAACCCACCATGGACCAACTACCATGCCAAGTACTGAGTGTATACACTGGAAAAGAAAACAGACTTCTGTATTCAGCAAGCTTATAGTCTCATATATTCAGCTTATTTTCTCTTCATATTTTGATATAAATATTTCTCTTATAAACCACAGTTGTAGAAAATATCACTGTCACTCCTTTGAGGGGTTATGGTCTAGATGAGGCATGCTAGTTTTGTGCAAGATTTGGTAGTCAACCATCTTCTTCAGGAGACAAATGACAAGGTGTTTATATTTTTTATCCAGATGCAGAGTTTTAAATATGAACAAAAACCATCTCACATCTTTCAAACAATTGCCAAAGATACCTCAGATACAGCATTTATCCTTGGCTGAAAACCACATTGAGTCTCTGACTGGGCTCTCAAGTTTATGGTGCACTCCACTAGAATCCCTTACGCTCAAGAGGAACCCTTGTGAGTTTCACTGAAATTACCGGAAACGGTAAGGCCCCCAAACACCTTTGTCATCTATGTTCTTCATTGAATGTTATACTTTGATTGGCTGTTTCCCTGGAACTTAAATTTACTTGGCAAATATTTATCCTATCTACTATATTTTGAACATTTCATGCTTAAGATCTCACCTGAAGAGCTTTGAACTGATCTTTAAAAAAAAAAAAAAATTCTACAATATACTCTTCTCTCAGATAATTTATGATTGCTTTAAAATTATAGGCTTCTCTTATAATGTGACTTTACATATACAAAGATGCTTCATTTTAGACTCTCAAATCCTATGTGTTTTCTCTCATAATGTTTAATAGATATTATGTCTTTTTAAAGATTTCTATGTACAGATTCCTATCAATGTCCATGTGATAGTTTTATAAATGGTTTATTCTCTGGGTTTTGTTTGTTTGTTTTGTTTTGTTTTGTTTTTTGGGGAGAGAGAGAGAGCAAGAGTGAGCAGGGGAGGGGAAGAGAAAAAGGGAGAGAGAGAATCCCAAGCAGGCTTGATACCCAACACAGAGCCTGATGCCACACTCAGTCTCACAACCCTGAGATCATGATCTGAACCAAAATCTACAGCTCAACCAGCTAAGCTACCCAGGCACCTCTATTCTTTGACTTTATTTTCACTCCTTTGGGCCATAAGGGCACCATTAAATGGATACAAAGAAGTGACTGATTCAATCTACCCCACTGGTTGAAGGTCCTTGAAAACCTGTGAAGAATAAACCATTTTATTCTTTTGTCACTACTGGAAGATTCCTAATGGTAATAATGCAATGTATACCTTGGAGTATGCAGAAAATTCCCTCTTCCCTAGCTAATTCCCAGCACTGCTTGTGGGAATTTAAAGGGCAAAAACAAACCACTGAGTTTTAGAACTTGTATTTGTCCCCAGATAACAAGTCAACTCATGTCTTAGTTTGAATCTGTTATACAAAAGATTAGATCATCTCTAGGTGTGTACCTGGTCTATGATTATATCCTTCGACTTCAATAAAAGACATAGTTCTCACTATCTTCCTTTCTCAAACTGCCATTTTCCCATGACAACAACCATATTCTGAGGCCTAGATAATATTAGACTCTCTAAACCCTGATGTATAAAAAAATTGTCAAAATAAGAATTCTAATCTCTGTTGTTCCTACATAAATCTTATTACTGCCATTGTCTCCCCCATGACTATAGACTGAAGGCAAAATTCATGTTCTGTGATAATAAATTCTCAAATTGCTTTTACATAAGTGAAAACTAGCAGCACAGTTGCTTTAAAATTGAACTAAGTTTTAACTATAATAACATTTTGAAATTTAAAATTGTATTTCCTACAGTCAGAGGAGGTTTAGCTGGACATTTCAACATCATTCATAAAAAGGCGCATTTCTAGTCATAAAGACAATTGATTAGTATTACATTTTAGTTAATTTATATGTGGAATTTTATTTTGCTCCCAATTCAGTTACTTGCTTCCCCTCAAAGGATGCCTTACAACAATAGAATTAAGATTAACTGTCTGAAATCTGATATGCCCTGAGGTCTCACTATAAATCTGTCTTCAAAATTTATGATGTGGTATAGAGTTATGTGAGAATGAGGAATATAATGAGGTTCTTCTATTTTCTAACATTAACTCTGTTGGGTTGAGTCCAAGGTGGATACAGACTGGCATTCAAGCTATAAAAAGCCAGATTGTATTGACTTGCATAGTACAGGGATACTTTAAACAGAAAGGTCTGCCTAAACCAAACTGAACTCCCAAGTTCATCCAAATTTGGGTTCAGTCACCTAGCCAAAACCCACACTTTGAGGATTATAACAAATTTCATTCTGTCTCTGGGTATCTCTGTGTCCAGGATTTGGGCCAGACTTTCAGTGTCCCCTTATATCATAATCAGAATTATTTAAGTATAAGACTTTCTTGGTCATTGTCACCTAGCATTGTGACTGTCTTTCCCTTCCTCCTTTGTTTCAGATCCTCCAATAAGAAGAAAGCACAGTTCAAAAGAGAAAAAACTTACTGATAAAGCTCATAGTGTAAGTCCCAGCAGGTAGAAGGCAGCCCCATGTCCTGGGACAACCACAGGCAAACTCTTTCACTCTTCTTCAGAAGTCAATGTGATCTGAGTTCACCACAGTTTGGCTTTTTGAAAAGTAGTAGCTAGGGTTTCCTGTCAGCTAAGTCTGAACATTAGGGTCAGAAGGCTTAGATTTTCATCTTTGTACTGTCCCCCACAGGCTTTATGATCTTGGATAAGTGACTTAAAATGGAGGACAAAAACCTGACAGAACTGGTGTGAGGATTAAATAAGATAATGTTTAGGAAGTAATTAGTGCTAAGAAAATTATGTGGCCAACGAGAACACCCAAGGAGGTCAACACCACCATTAGTTGACATGGCATGTCTACTGACAGGTTCTGGTATCTTTCATCCTGGGCAAGTCCTAATATGTATTTCCTCTGGTCTGAGCCCACAGAACTCCCATATCTAGAAAAACTATCCACTTGAAAGGAAACACTGCTTTATAATTCTGCTAGGCATTTGACTGTTTAACTGGGCTGATGAGCAGGATCCCTTCCTGAACCTGGAAGTGACTGTGTAAATCTGAAATGTGATCTTCAGAAATGCTCTCTATCAAGAGAAAATAACTCAGGACAAGACTATTTCCCACCTCTTCTCTTATGCCTTAGAGCCAGAATTCTTCCTTAACTATCATTAAACAACATGTGTTTTCTTTACTTCTTTTAAAAAAAAAAAAAACAAACTTTTAACTTTCTAATGTGCACACATATTATCTCATTCTTTCTCTCATGGTTATTTGGCTAAATTCCTTCATTTTTTTTTTTCCTTTATAGAACGTTGTAAAACTGGACTGAAATTCTCTTATAAAAATGGACTGTACACAGCACCACTTCTCTGATCTATATTTATGATCTGTAGAACTATATGGTAGCTCCCGGAGAGGGCAAGCTACAGCAGCATGATCAGCTCAATGAACATAAAGATCATTTTATTATAACCCTATTGTAAAGATTAAAAAAAAACAGAATAAAATGATAGACACTCATCTCTCAATCAACAATGCTTTTGTTCAGTATAGTTACTTTTTTTTTTCTTTTTTTTAACTTTTGCTTTAGAGTGCTTTCCTGTTTGCCAAACTTAAAAATGCTGGATGGAATCCCGAAGCTACCAGAAGATTCTTCACCACCAGAAGCCAATATTTTTTCAAAAATGTGTATTATATTATAATGCAATTTGTATAAAAAGAAAGCAATCACTATTGTCTCTAAAAGCTCATAAATACAAGAGATACATACTAAATATTGTCACTTACCATGTATATATCATATATATGATATATTTATATATTGCTTTCCTTTAAATTAGTGATCTCCAGTTTTGTTTTATTTTTAAAGATTTTATTTATTTATTTGACACAGAGAGAGAGAGAGAGAGAGAGAGAGAGATCACAAGTAGGCAGAGAGCAGGCAGAGAGAGAAGGGGAAGCAGGCTCCCTGCTGAGCAGAAAGCCTGATGCGGGGCTCGATTTTAGGACCCTGGGATCATGACCTGAGCCAAAGGCAGAGGCTCCCCACTCAGGCGCCCCTCCAGTTTTTTTTAATTCTATACTCCAACAGTAAATAAATTTTGAACATACACATATAATTTTTATTTAGAAATCTTATACCTAAAATACTAGAGAAATATATAATGGATATTTTAAACATTAAAAAGAGAGATCTTTAAGTGATGGCATAAAAATTTAACATAAATAAAAGCTCTAAGTCTTCCTCCATACTCCAGGGACTCATCTTTCCAGCCTCAAGGCTATGACTCTTTTACTTTGAGAGTACTGCTTCAAATATCTGAGCCTATCAAAAGGAAGAGAGACAACTGTGTGATTTTAAGCCACATGTTTGGATTCTCCATTTTGAACATTCTGTCAATCATTAGTGACTTTGATACAATAGAAATTTAGGAAGGTCCCAGGCCATTCATTAAACATTTAGAAAATAAACAATAATGGCAAATCTTCTTTATGTTCAGAGACTTTCATAAATGCAATTTCAAAGCTGCCTTCCCTGTAAATTAAAGGGAAAGAATACAATTCAATTTAATTGCTTTCAAAATTTAGAGAAAGGTCAACAATTAGATCAACTTCTGACCTTATATTTTTTCTTATTTATAAAGATTAACTTTGTTGCAGAACTAACACTTTTCTAATATGGTTCCTCAATTAGATGCTTCCTACCATGAAATAAAATATTTTCTGGATCATCCTGCTATGAGTGAAAACTGCTTATAAAATTATACAACAAAGAGTCTAACAAGACCAAGATATAGTTCCTTCTCTCAAGACTCTTACGAATGACTAAAGTAGACAACACACACATAAGATCTAAAATATAATAAAATATAAATATTATGGGAGGAAGCGGAAAGAAAAGATTTAGTTTTAAATTATGGGAAGCCCTTTTGAGGACTTTATAGAAAGAAGATAATTTGAGACGGATGTTAAATAGTAACAGACCTCCGCAGGTAGCAAATAGTAGCAGGTTGTATCAGTCAGAAAGCATGACACGAAAAGGGGCAAAAAGGGCACCTAGGTGGCTCAGTCAGTTAAGCGTCTGACTCTTGATTTCTGCTCAGCTCAGGATCTCACGGCTTGTGGGATCCAGCCCCGCATCAGATTGTGGGCTCAGTGAGGAGTCTGCAATAGATCTCTCCCTCTGTCCTTCCCCCTGCCACCATGCATGTGCATACATTCTCTCTCTCTCTCTCACTACTCCCCCTCTCTCTCTATATATGTATATTTCTCTATATATAAACATATAGTAGTTATATAATAATATATAATATTATATTATAATAAATCATAATAATTATTAATAATTATAATTATATATTAAAATTATCAAGTCATTAATTTATAATTATACAAATATGTGACTATAAATATATATGCCTATGGAAATATAGAAAGAGAGAGAGCAAGAGAAAGAGAGAGAAAAGGGGCATAAAGTTCAGAAAGCATACGTCAATTAGGAATGGGCAGGCTGCAAAAGTCAAAGCAGATTGACAATAGCTTAAAAAGAGTAACAGTAATAATAACAGCTATAATTTTTGAACACCTACTCTGTATCAGGCACAGCACAGACACTGTACATTCATTATTTATATCCTCAAAAGACTATGAGGGTCTAACTATTCTCATTTCACTAGGAGGGATATCTGAGGCTCAGAGAGGTTAAATAGTTTGGTTAAGGTGACACAGGTAGGTCGCACAACTATCATATGACAAAGGCATGGTTCAAAGCCTGAACACTTTTCAACACCCTTGTTGCATCTTCTAATAACATAGTTCTAATTTAAAAATTCAAGATAATATTTGTGTTTCCAGGAACAGTACCATCTCTCATACACCATCATAAATACCAATATTTAACCACAATCAGATATTCTCCATTCCTTTAACATACCCTAAACCTTCCTTGTTCAGGTCTTTCCTTCCTTCTGCAATACTTTTCCCTGGAGGGTAACCCTAAGAAAATCCTTCCTCCTTTCAATACTTATCCCAAATACTATTTCCTCTAAAAAATCTTCCCTCATCCTTTCAATCAGATGTTTCCTTTGCAGTTCCAAAGTACTTAAAAAAATCTTGGTCTTAGGGCACATTTTCTTAATAATACCTCCACTTGATTTTTATTTAAATGTATACCTTGCCTGCTTCCCCAAAAGGGCTGTAATCATGAAATAAGAAAGCAGATACAGGAGCACCTGGGTGGCTCAGTGGGTCAGGCCTCTGCCTTCGGCTCGGGTCATGATCTCAGGGTCCTGGGATCAAGCCCCACATTGGGTTCTCTGCTCAGCGGGGAGCCTGCTTCCCCCTCTCTCTCTGCCTGTCTCTCTGCCTACTTGTGATCTCTGTCAAATAAATAAATAAAATCTTAAAAAAGAAGCAGATACATTGTATTTTAGATATTTATGCATATATCCTTCTGCTTCTCTAAATCAAGGTAAGAAAACATCTTCTGTAAAGAACTAGAGAAGAAATATTTTAGGCTTTGTTGGTCATATGGTCTCTGTCATAACCACTCAACTCTGCCATTATGGTGGAAAAGCAGCCATTGATCATATGTAACGAATGGGTGTGGTTGTGTCCTAATAAAACTTTATTTACAAAATGTGTGGCAGGCTGTAGTTTGCTGACTCCTGCTCTAAAAGTTAAGGTCATGTGATTGAGTGCTTTACTCTTAAACAATATCCATTGTCCTCTAGGCCTAGATGAGGTGTATATTTCCCCTACTCCTTGAATTCAGATGTGTCAAGTAATTTGATTTGGCCAATGAAATTTAAGTATGATATAGGTAACTTGCAGGCAGAAATTTTGAGAAACAGTTTGTGTTTTGTAGCCTGTGTAGGGTTGCACTCTCATGGCTGGTTGTAAAAGCTATACATATTTTACAGGCAGTGTGGCTAGAGGGAGTTAACTTCAGTTGTTGACGCCTAACTATGCCAGAGGGGAATTGATTGGCGGGAGGTCAAAGAACTGAATAACATTAAACTTAAAATTGAGTTTCTCATTCTCTTTAGTGACAGCAGCTTTGTCCAACAATAGTATTGCTATTATTTCAAATAAATCTGCACATTTGACCTGTTCAATACTTCTTTGCACCTTCTATAATATCTAGAGATCTGAGTTACTTTCTCCCATGGCCTACGCATACTGGCAGATATACTGTCTTAGGAAATACTGTGTTGGGAAATATACAGAGATTATTATCAGCAATAGAGCTATATTTGTGGGAATTTTATGCATAGGCACAAAAGATGGCTAACTTCTAGCCATATTGTACTTAACTGAACAGAACCACAACAAGCTCCCATTCTAAAACTTCTTGATCCATCCATCCTTCCGAAAGAGTCAGTTCTCCTCCAACACATGGGCGGCAATAGATGAAAAAGGAATGACCTAATGTCCTTTAGCATCTCACATCTAATATTATGTCTCAGTTTCATTCTTTTCCTAAATGGCATGTGTATGCAGGCTCATGATTATCTGTATGTCTCAGTTCAAAACAATGGCAGGGATTAAACTGTATAACCAAGACAACTTTCTGACAGAAGGCACAATGCAGGTAACTCCTCCGTTAAAATAATTTCAGTGAGAGAAGCTAATTCAGTGCCTGAAGAAAACTTACACATCAACTAGTCCATCTCCTCACCAGACCCCAGTGAATGCTCATATCAACTCTATAACATTCAGTAAAGGATTTTCCAGTCATAGTTGGTAAAATCGAAGAATTATAAGTATTTGAGAAACTTATGTTTAGCCCATCCTAATCTGTAAGAAAATTTTCCTTATATTGAACTGATGATACCTGCCTTCTACAGCTTCCAATCAATTGTTTAAATCTCTCAAATAAGTATCAGTAATTTCATCTTGTAGGGAATTTTTCCCAACTTCCAGGTTCTTGAAAGTACTCTCATATTTTCCTCTTTTAAATTCAAATTCAATTAGTCAACATATAGTACCTCATTAATTTTTGATATAATGTTCAATGATTCATTAGTTGTGTATAACACCACTACTCATCACATCACCTGCCCTCCTTAATGCCCATCACCCAGTTACCCCATCCCCCATCCTGCTTTTCTATTTTTATTTACAGTAGATATGGAGGATATGTGAGATGAGGAGGATGGAGGAAGGAGGAAGGGTAGAGATAAGGTAAGTAGAAAGAGCCAAAGTAAGAAAAAGGACTTTATTTTCCGCAAGTTCTACACACACCCAAAGAGTAAGATTCCTAAACTGAATTCTTTGTACTAAATTTAAAAAATTAAGTTAGCAATTTAGAAAAATAAATTATGTTTTAATTCCTTTAGAAATCATCTACTCTCAATTATTATTTCTTTCTAGGATAGAACAATTTATCACTAATTGCTTGTCATTATACTACCAAACTGTGCTAATGGATGCCCATCTTTTTAAAGGCTAATTGCAGATATGAAACAAATTTCTAATTAGTTTTAGAGCTTGGGAGCAGATGCATCAATATTGGAATCATGCAGGTGTGTATTTGCTTATTTGAATTTTTTTTCCTCTTCAAAAGAATAAGTATTCTGAGTTCTGTTTGAAGTTTCTAAAAGGTCACTCCAAAACTTATTATATTACTTTATAAAATTCAGAGTGAAATTTACTGTCTCTAAAAAAAAAATATTTTCTCAGTGTCCTTGAACTATAAGCATTTTAAGGTACTTTTCACTTTTGAGTTTATATTCTAGTTATTTTTGATAGGGCCTAAAATACAAGTTCCTTCAAGGGCAAGAGTCATCTTAATTCCTCTTTATACCCCTCAAACACTCAACATCAATGAGTATTGAGAGAACAGGTGAAATCTGAGTATATCCTCCTTGAGGTTAAATCTCTATTGCTGGAAATTTTTTTTTTAAATTGTGTCTCATGAGCCTAAAGAAATAACGTTATATGGCTGAGAAAATGTGTTGTGGAAACCAAAAATCTCACTGAGACATGAACTTCCCTATAAGGTGGAAATTAGCTTTGGGGTTACTCTGGGCTTTTTTTCTACCTGTTCTCTCATTCCTTCCCCTGACCAGTCAGACCACAGGCCAGAGGTCTGCTCCCCCTGTCCTTCCGCCCAAGGAGGGAGGATTGAACTGCTTAGATCTAGGTTATGGGTTATGATGAGTTTTCTAGGGTGGAGCTTTCAAGGAGGCTTTGATTTTTCTTTTCTCCTAATTCTCTTCCTTCCACACTTGGAAAGTGGTAAAGCCATCAGCTTTCTTTCTCTACCTCTTCACATTCCACTTTGCTTCCACTTTGTTCTACTTTGCTTCCTCCATCTCTCCAATTCTCTTCCATCCTCTCCCCTCCTTTCTCCCTCTCCCTTTCCCCTGCGCGCGTGCACACACACACACACACACACACACACACACACACACACACACACGATTTGCCTCTCCCACTCTGTCACTCATCAAGAGACTTTTCCCAGGTCTGGGAGGTATGCATGTCCAGTTGTACAAGCCAACTTAGTGCTAGACCAATGAAGCCAATGCTCTTTTCTGCTTGCTTGTTTCCATGTTATCCTGAGCTGGCAGGTGTAGCTTTTTGCTTTATAGGGGTAGCCATTTCTAAATGTCAAATCTGGGCTCAATAAGATGGCGTCTATGCCTACATCTAGTTTGGGTGTAAGTTCTACTAGATCCCAGTACAAGTTACTAGACTTTGTCAGTGGCTTTGGGGGCAGAGAACTAATTTGTAATAAAATGTTATTTTGTTTAACTAGTCATTGTTCTTTCACTAATCCCCTTCTAGAAAATTATAGGAGGTATTTTTCTGAGGGAAAGATTCTGGTATTCTTGGGTCCCATGGCCAAAGCACCATTTAAAAAGCATACCAGTCTCACTTTACTCTCAGTATTAGAGTATGTGTTTGCATACACACCTACAAATATACTGATAGATTTCATATTAAACATTAAGCTGAATTTCACCTAAATAAAAGCCTGTTGTAAACAATTAAAATAATATCTTGATTAAATTCTATAGATCCCACTCATACAGATTCTCAAACTATTCCCAATACGGTCAGCGTTAGTTAATGATATTCCCTCTGCCTATTACAACACAAAGAAAACTAATTACATAGCACCTTTGTAGTGAAAAGGACTAAAATAAGGAACAAATATTTCAAAAAGTAAGGAACAAATATGAATGTATATTTATCCCCACACAGAGTTGTGAAATTCAAGTAAATAACTGAATATTGGTCTATATTATACAGAAGAATTATGGCCTCTCTCTTTGGCTTTCTAAAATAAAAATAAAGACAAAGCAATTGATCACTGAGTAACAAGATCTAAGATGCCTTTCAAATGAATTTATATTAAGTATCCACAGGGTGTATTGCCATCATTTTTTAAAAGTAAAGCTCATTTTGATGAAAAATTGTGTTTTAAAAGGTTCATTTATTTCCTTTTTGCAAGCCCATACCTGTTCAATGACTAGATATATTTTTCCTGCTTTTAAAGCTATTATCTGTCTAAAACACATTTTAAAAAAGCTTTGTGTCTTTTTCCCTCAGTAAATTATATGGATAAATATAGAAAATGGCCTGCTGATGAAAGGAAATACATTTATAAAAAGCAAATGAGTTTTATCACGCATTGTTGTTCCAATACTTTAAACTTTGGGGGGAAGGTTTATGCCCATCCCTACCCCAGTTAAGTTAACATTTAACACACATACTTCAACTCCTAAGCTCCTCCATCTATACAGAAGAGCGCCTGCGATCTAGTTCTGATTTAAGAGTTGTTAACAGCAAGCTAGGCCCTGGATATGAATCTGACACTTTATAATACTTCCAGGGCAGCTAAGGTTTATTTAGCAACCAGAATATTCAAGACCCTGTGCTGGCATTTTTAGATCGCACAATCTCAAAGACATAACTTCTACCCCCATCCTTCTGTGAAACTAATTCTAGCAGTTAAGTAAGGCTTTAGGATATGAAGATCCTTATCCCAGACCTCCAGTCTACTCAACGGTCTCCAGGACTCCTTTCGCATCTGAGCCCTCAGAGCCATCAGGCAGCAGATACTCTTCTCTCTTGAGTTTTGAATGGGACAGAGCAGAAAGGAGACAGAAGGAGGGCGGTATAATGTATGCATCATTGGGTGTATACCAGGCGTGATGGTTAATTTTATGGCCATGATGCCCAGATAGGTGATCAAACATTATTCTGGAGCTTTCTGTGAAGGTTTTGTTTTGGGCGAAATTAACATTTAAGACAGCAGACTCTGAGTAAAGCAGATTGTTTGCCATAGTGAGGGAAGCCTCCTTCATTCTGTTGAAGGCCTAAATGGGACAAAAGACTACTCCTCCCTCACCCCCCCCACCCCCACTCACACACCAAAATTTTGCCAGCAGACAGCTTTCAGATTGAAACTGTAACACTGGCTCTTCTCTGGCTCTCTCTGCAGATTTTGGACTTGCCAGCCTCCATAATTGTGTGAGCCAATTTCTTAATAATAAATAAATACACACACACACACACACACACACACACACACAAATACACATACACATTCTATTGGTTCTATTCCTCTGGAGAACCCTGACTAGTACACCAGGTAATCAGCCTAAGATGTGTATCTCTTACTTGCTTCCAGTTCTCTCTGAGGCCTCGACCAGCACCTTCTCCCATCTTCACCTCTCCACCCTTCCCTGCATCATTGTTTTTACCCTCATTCTGTATACCTGGAAATGACTCTCTAAACATATCCTTAATCCAGAATCTTAAATCTTCTGTGGTTCATGTCTTATACTCCAGGCCTGAGTCCATCACTATCTGACTTTTAATACTTAAAGATTTTGGAATCTAGGAAACCCTTTTCTCTCTCAAGTGCCCAGTCCTTGCTTTTAAAACTATCCTTTCTGCTATCTACTTTTTGAAGCTTATCTTGAAAATCAAACACTGACTTTTCTTTCCTCAGTTTTTACCTGCCCCACCCTAAAGCTATAGATGCCTCATCATCTATGCTTAGGGAACAAAAGGAAAATGAATCATGAAAAAAATGTTTTTAGTTCATCAGCTAATATTTGCAAATACTTATACTCTGCAAAATGAGATTCTCAGCCCTGGCTTCACATTGGAATTGTCTGGAAGTTTTTCAAAATTATCAATGTCCTAGCCTCTCCGCCCCACAGAGATTCTGATTTAATTGATCTGGGTGAAGTTCAGATATCACTATTTTGCTAACCTCTTCTAGTGTTCTAATGGGCAACCAGGGGTAGAAACTGCTGGTGCAGAGGAAGGGCATGGTACTGGTGTACGGTTTTGCCATGAACTAGTTAGAAGATCCCTGGAGGGTGAACATCACCTATCTGGGTTGAACTTGCTTCTGTGAAAAATGTGGCATTGAGTTTCAAGGTCTTCACTGAACTAACACTAACATTCTGTGAATTCATCACTGTGGGAACTAAAAGGGTGACTTTGTCCAGTGAGTGATTATAGTAACAAAAGAAGAGTTGGTGTGGTCACACAAATAATGCTTCTATTTTGCTTTGAAGTAATATATAGCAACTAAAAGAAACCAGTGCTCTTTTCGATATAAAGGTCTTCTGCTGTTGTCTCTGTTGAATTGTTTAGGCACCAACATCAATTTAGAAGCACCTCTACATGTAGCTCTACTCCCTCAGTTCCTCAGCTAAATTCAATGAGATTAAGCCACAAATATTTTCTATGTTGAAAGCATGCATCTAAACATGTAAAAAGTGACCGACCAGCTCTTACTAGTAAAGCATTTTGCAAAATGTGGACTGTATACAAGGAATTTCAAGTGGTTGCTTTAAATAGCACTGAATCACAGGGGTAGAAGATTTCTCCTTTTGAATTGTTTTATTTCTCTTGGTTAATCAAGAAAAAAAAAAATCCCTGTTTAGTACTGGGATATCTTCATCACATTGCTAATACTTGTTAATGTATTTTAAGAACAAGATAGTAAATTGCAGGCTCTGAAGCAGACAATGGTATTTAGCTAATATTTAATAGCAATGTTTGGTTCTTACTCTTTTTAAGATACGTTATATAAATGGCAGATGCATTTCTATCTAGATGAATAGACGGCTTCCTTTTAAGATACTTTTATTTAAATAAGGAAGAAGCTGTCAAGTGAAGATTCAGATGAAATTATTGAGAAAACATTTATCTGGGAAAGGGTACATGAGAGTTAATGTCAACTAGACAGCCTGATTGAATAAAAAATACAAGTGTTTTAAAAGGAAAAAAGGAAATGACTGAATAAAAAATACAAGTGTTTTAAAAGGAAAAAAGGAAATGACTAAGGTCATACTATTAGGGAGTTGAATTATTTTATTTTGTTATTGGCTGGGTCTGCATGTAAAGCTAGGGATGATAGCAGCTTTTTTTTCCTTTTTTTTTGACTGGACAGATTTTATTATTCCATCTTATCAGTAAATACATTAATTATAAATAAATTAAGCACTTTGGTCAAAAGGCTGATAACTTTTTAAATTATCTGTGTCCACACCAACTGTGTCTAGGTGAAACACATTTTAGTTACAAAGACATAAACAGGTGGAAAATAAAAGCATAGAAAAAGACATAATATGAAAGCAGTAATCAAAAGAGAGCAGATGTGACTATACAAATACAAGAAAAAAATGGACATTAGGACAAAAGCTGCTAGAGACAAAGCGTGACATTTTATAATAATAACAGGGTCAATCTGCCAGGACTTGTATTAATATTAGTATTAAAGAGGGGTTTTGTTTTGTTTTGTTTTGTTTTGTTTTGAGGAGTTACATTGTTCTGATAACTGCCTATTTAGTTATATGTAATGTTTATTTTCTAAACAAGTCTGTTATTTTCACTTAAATTATTTATAGTGAAGGGGAATCTTAGGTGAGATTCTGGTACTTTGACAGAAGGAATTTATTGGCACACCCTCTGATTTGCATATGGCCTCAGAGGCTCATGGAAGACAACCTGCTTCTTGTTGGTACTAAGGGACAAGAGTGCTAGCCTGAAGAGAGTCGGGGAGGGGGTAAGGGGGGCACTGAAAGAAGAATCCCTATAAATGAGGAAAGAGCTAGGCATGACAACAATGCAGTCTGTGCCAGGAAAAACTGCGTTAGACCGGAAGTGAAGAGGGAGTCACTGGGAGGTGTGACTGTGGGACCTCTGGAGAGCTCTCCGGTAGAAACCTCTGCTCTTCCACTAGAAGACTTTATCCCTCTTCTCTGATGGAAGAAAAGGAAGAGTTCTAATGAAATGGAGACAAAGAGGTAAATTAGGTCCAGAGTGAGGAGTTGGAGAAGAGAGCGGATTCCCAAGGGGGTTCCAGAGGTCAAGTAAGGATCAAGGCCATGATGGGAGACCTGCATAAAATCTGAACTGGGCAGCCTGTCTGGAGCTATGTGCACAAGCAACTAGCCTCACAGCAAGAGCAAATTCCAAGCAGAGGAAAGGCAGATGCACTGGAAAGCATTCAAATTAAATTTGAAATTATTCTCCCTGGGGAATTCCCCCCCCCCAAAAAAGAGATTCAAAAAGACTTTAAAAATGTCAAGAAAAATCTAGAAAATTATACAACGTTTAAGAAGAGCATTTCTCATTGAGAGCTGCTGATTGATGCAGTAGCCAAGGGATAAACTGCAAAAATAAACCCATGAATGGAATGTAAAATGCTTATTATTATGAAGCAATATATTTGTATATACAGTATAAGACGTTTCTCCTATTGTCTGTGATCTTCCTAACTTGTCTATGAAGTAATATTATTTCCATTACACGGTTCAGAAAACTGAAATTCAGAGAGGTTAGAGTGACCTCCCAGAGATCCCCAGCTGCTGAGTGTTGCTGGCTCAATCGTAGGCCTTGTGACAGCCATACCAGTGGCCTCACTACATCACCTACAATCTCACGGCTTCCAGGATGAGTCAAATGTGCTCCCTTTATACACAGTCTCCAGGAACCCGGCGTGGGTTTCCATCCGTCAGAGTGGACTTCACAATAGCCTAGTAGGAAATGAGTCACATGCTGCCCAGAAGGCAAGATTGCTTTCATCTGGGGCCTCGACCAGACATTCATCCTCCTCATCCATGTATTTATAAAGGCCAGACACTGCCATTCCCTACTGGAGTCTCAACAGCAGAAGTCTTTCAAACCCACAAAAGTGCAGTATAGGGAGAGATGCATTTCATATCAGGGGGACAGGTGACTACCGAGAGACAGGAGACAAGGGTTGACTCAAAATGAAATGTGGGAGACAGACCCTACTTCCTAATCTACAGGATGGAACAAAAATTTGGAATTATGGTTTCAATACCTCTAAATACCAGCTTCTGCTCTAATACAGACTATATTGAGCTAGGGTTTGGCACCAAATACCTGCACGAATCATCAGAACAGGGTGACTGCTCCTGTTTTCAAGAGAGTGAGGATTAGAGAGAAGGATGGATGTTGGCAGTAAAACCTTCACAAGTTCCTAAGGATTTATTAAATGAGTAAATGAATCAGACTAAAATCCCATTTTATTATTATTTTTTAGAGATGTTATTTATTTAACAGAGAGAGACACCGCGAGAGCAGGAACACAAGCAGGGGAAGCAGGAAAGGGAGAAGTAGACTTCCTGCCGAGCAGGGAGCCCGATGCAGGGCTTGATCCCAGGACCCTGAGATCATGACCTGAGCTGAAGTCAGACACTTAACGACTGAGCCACCCAGGTGCCCCTAAAATCACATTTTAAAAGCTCTTATGGTATTCTACCAAGATATCTTGAAACTAAATTTGTTACTTTTGGTGAGAGAGTCAAATGGGACACCAGAATCATAATTTGCTATTCCAGGAGAACAAAAGAGACATGCTTTAGATTTTTAAGTTAACAGTCACCTGTAGCATGATCATCAACATCACCATTACCACCACCACCATCGTTAACAACAAGGATTAGGCACATATGGCAGAACTGAAAAGAAAATTTGGATTTACCAAAAAAAGAAGAATGCCAAAGGAGGAATGCCTTTAGCAAAGAAAAATACTAAAAGATACGTTTTTTAAAAAATTATGATATCTAATCTTTCTAGAAATTAAACAGAAGGGAGCCATGTAAGACAGAAAAAAAGTCAAGGTGAATAGAATGATGGTAATTATTAATAGTAATAGTATATCCATATCCTAAAACAAACATGTCTCATTCCTCATTTTCCACCTCTAAAAATAACCTATGGAAATTTCCTTTAGTTGATCGCTTCATCAAGATTATCATCTAAGTCATAGAAAATTGTTCAGTTATGAAACATAACATAACAGTCTATAAAAGCTCAATTCCTCCAAGCTTCTCATCTCCATTTTAGTTTTTCATCTCATCTTCCTTTGGAAAACAGCTCCATTCCTTCCTTGCACGGAAAAATTTAATATCACAAAAAATGCTGGTTTTTATAAAAACCAACTCAGTTGGAAGACAAAGAAACAAGACTGGTACCTTATTAAAGATCTTTAAAATGTTGAGACCAAACTGGTTTCTTACATTGCAGAAACATTAACAGTTTGTTCCATAACTCAAGCATCTTGACAGAACCTTCCCCCTCAATAACCATCTGTTACCACATAGAGTTGTTGTTTGTGATTAGCTTACTTATTATCACATATTAAAGGAAATGATCTTGAATCTAACATATTTGTTTTCATGTAATTCACAGTTTTCCCTCCTTAGCCTCCTGCTTAGTTCAGCTGACCTTTCTTCCCCTTGAGGCAAGAGTTTATTAAGGTTGGAGGCAGTTAAGAGCCATTCCGGCAGAAAGTCCTCAATCTGCGCCACTGCTGCAGATTATTTTCCCATCATTACAACTATGTCACCAGAATTTATTCATAAATTAACTTTTGAATCACATTTGCTGACAGAATAATCACCATCATGTTCAAATGGTATATAAGTAAAAGAATTGCCCTCTTAGCAATATTTATTATTAGTGTAAAATACTTTGGAAAATTAGTGGAAAATACTTTGCTAGCTTTATCTGTTCTGACTTGGTTTTCCATAGCATTCTCCCATTCCTGAACATGCCAAATTGTGGTGTCATCGGAAAGCACTTCAGCTGCCTTCTTTGTGGCAGAGTCACCCATTATTTCTGAGCAAAAATCTTCCATATGGTTGGTTGCCTAAGCCTAGTGTCACATTATAGGTAATCCGTAAAGCACAAATATTTATATGTGAAATATAATGTTTATGTGTGAAATAGTGAACACGTACCTCTGTCAGGTTCTCATTTCAATATTTTTTCTTTCAAAGAATTTTTTTAGATTCAGACATATTTCTTTATGCTATACATTCAAATCTTGCTTAAATTTTTGTATTTTTGTTACTTTATTAGCCAGTAGATTTCTCAAGTAACACATTGAGCTTGTAGCTCTTCTCCATCAACAGTGGCCACTAAACTCCAAATACACAAAGCAATATTTTTCCAATTAGAACTAGTATGGGTTCTTATGGTCTTCCTTTCTTAGCAATAAATTATATTTTGTCATCATATTCAGAAAAAAAATCTTTCTTTTGACAAAAAAATCCAGTGAACTAGACTTAGAAAAAGTCCATCTGTAAATTAGGATTAAATATAAATAATATAAATTTTATTTATCAAACATAGCTAACAATGTTATTTTGCAAATTCAAAAGTAAATTTAAAAATTCAGAATTTTTTAATGTTCAGAATTAAAAACTGAATAACTAAAAATAAATTATGAATAATGTTTATATGTCCTCAGATTTTTATATACTTCTGGGTTACAGTTCAGAAACTAATTTTAAAATACTACACATAACAAGTATACAAATAAACCACAAACAAATCACACATGTTCAGCATTTCAACTGATCTATATCCTATTAAACAATGTGAGTTCTGGGATGCCTGGGTAGCTCAGCTGGTTAAGCGTCTGCCTTTGGCTCAGATCACGATCCCAGGGTCCTGAAATCCAGTCCCTAAACTGAATCAGGCTCTTTGCTCAGCAGGGAACCTGTTTCTCCCTCTACCTGCAGCTCCCCTTGCTAGTGTGCTCTCGTTCACTCTCTCTGACAAATAAATAAATAAAATCTTTAAAATAAATAAAGTAAACAAGATGAGTTCTCTGATCATGACCTTGGATACCGTGGTATGCCAACTGCTATAATGGTTTCTAAATACTCCAACTTTCTGTAGTTTCTTTGCATTCTTTTTTTTTTTTTTTAAGATTTTGTTTATTTGACACAGAGAGAGAGAGTAGCAGAGTGAGAGGGAGAAGCAGACTTCCCACTGAGCAGGGACCCTGATACAGGATTCGACCCTGGGACCCTGGGATCATGACCTGAGCCGAAGTCAGACATTTAACCGACTGAGCCACCCAGGCGTCCCTTTCTTTGTATTCTACTGGGAGCTGATAACTGAGAGTTTGCACACGGACACAGAATGCAGAGCTCACTTTGACACCTAGTATAATATCTATTTAAAGAAAAAGATTAAGAGAAATATATATTTTAAATCTATAATCTGTATTATTGCCTCTCGTTTTGTGTTTTCTCAAAAAAACTTTACATGAATCAGATTTATTTAGCTGTGGTCATTCTTCCAACCTTGATGTTCTCTTTTATTTCAGGAAGTATATCCTGCTGTAATTTTCAGCTAGCCCTTAGCAAAACTCCTAACCTCACTTTAGACATTTCCTTCAGCAAAACTAGGAAAATCATTTATTACAAAATATTTTTTACTAGAAAATGTGACTTTTTTGGCATATTTTTCCCACCCTGCCTGAGGGAAACTTCTTAAAGGCTTTTAAATAGAGATCACATAGGACTCTTTTAAAGGGAGAGAAAACCATGGCAGCAGCCCTTGGGAGAAATTAGTTCCCTGGATTTCAAAGGGGAAGATATTTGGAGGTTGTGTGAGAATTAGGAGCTCATGCCTCACTCCCTTGCAACAACTGTGGATGTTAGCAAAACTACAGAGGGCATGATGCCATCACGAATGGGGAAGCCTATATCCAAGACACCAAGGCTCTACACTTGGTAAAGTCTCTGCTTTCAGACTTTGGCAGAGATGCCACAGAGCAGATTGCCCCCAAAGCAACAGGCAAGTATATCAGTGATCCTCCCAGTGGAAAGAAACCAAATGGCCCTTGCCAGATTTTCTGGATTTCATTAGATTCTCAGGACCTTTACACAACCTTGGCAATGGAGAGGGAGGCCCAATGATGAATAATATTGGGTTTCCTACCATTTTGGCCAGATAGAGGCACAGAATGGAAATGTGCTTTAGAGAAATGAAGAGCTATAGAATTTACAAATTAACACCCACGACACATTCAAGTTTCTGCAGCATAACAGCTAGCAAGTAAGTATCATATTCAGGAGATTTATAAAAGCTCTTTAATGCTATTGGCTTTGTGACAAGCAATTTCAACATATTCCACCCCTAGATGGATCTTCATAGTGTTCATTCAATTTACTTGATTATTCCCCAAAAGTATTTGAGTTCCTTCTGTGTATTAGGAACTGTTTTAGGTGCTGTGGTTGTAGTTAGAAACAAAAGAGACAATAACTACTGCACCCCATGGAACTTCTATTTTAGTCACTTAGACAATAAACTAAGTAACCATAACCTGTAGTATGTTAGAGTGATATGGCCTAAGGAGAAAAATAAGACACCAAAGGAGAATCCAGAACTCACTGCGCTCCCTGGTCAGAGTGCTCCCCCAACTTTGTTCCACAGATGAGCAAAACTGCTAGTCAGGATTATTACTTGGATTCTGCAACTGTGAATTTGGTTGGCAGCCATCCATGTTCTGGTGGGTGCAAGCCCCTCCCCATTCTTCATCACACATTCCCAGTGACTGAGCCATACAGATTCCCCTACAGTTTTCGTGGTGTAAGATCAGAGTTGGTGCTCCCAAAAAGAAACCTACAATGAGTAGGGGTGGGGGTTGCCAGTTTTCTCCCCTAGGTTTTCTTCTCTAGCTGGAGGAACCACAGGCTTAGGGGAGATGTCTTCACAGTGCTGCCTGGGGGAGGAAGGATGCGGTCAACATGCAGCCACTTCTCTTACCCTTCTAATGCAGATGGTCTTGGTCTCTATGGTGCAGGGGGGCGCTTCAGCCTCACCTCTGTATTCTAGGATCCTCTCAGTGATATCTTTTTCTTGCATGATTGGGGTTTTCTTCTTTTTTTTTTAATTTGTTTTGGTTTTTGTTTGTTTTTTGTTTTTTGGTGAGGAGGAGCAAGGTTAGAAACAACCCATGTCATCATCTTGGTGAGTCACTTCCTTACATCTCAGTTTTGACCCAGGGACTTCATCACTACTGAAGATATAAATACCTCTCCCTTTTGATCTCATCAATGTAATGAAAGAAAAGACACTCTGCAGAAGGTAGTGGCTCCCAAGCTTCAGAGACAGTAAAGTATCATCAGGGTGGATATGATTTCTGTCCACTCAGTAATTACTTCTTGAAACAGGGTGATGCTAAATACACTTGAAGCTTATAAGCTAGTGCAATCACTGGATCTCAAAGCATAGCTCAGAATCGTCAAGACCTATGAATCTCTTTTGAAATTGTTTATTTCCATGAAATTACACTATAATTTTTTTGGATTCTGTTTGACTTCAGAGAATTCTGCAATAGGAAATGAGGCTTCTCAGTGGTGGCTATGTGCATAATCTACATATAATCAATCTTAGTTTGGTTTCTCCAGAGAAACAAACCAGTCTCTTTATGTATAAAGAGATTTATTATAATGAATTGGCTCATGCAATTATGGAGGCTGAGAATCCCACAATCTGCAGTTGGCAGGCTGACGTCCCAGGAGAGCCAATGGTATAGTTCAGTCTGAGTCCAAGTCCAAGGGCAGAAGACCAATGTCCCAGCTTGAGGACTATCAGGCAGAAAGTAAATTCTCTCCTTTTCTGCCATTTTTAGTTGTATTTAGGCCTCCAGTGGGTTGGATGAGGCCCACCCACACGGAGGAGGGCAACCTGCTTTACTCAGTCTGCCGATTCAAGTGTTAGTCTCAACCAGAAACAAACACAGCCACTCCATGGCTCAGCAATGCTGACACATAAAATTAACAATTACACCATGTTTTACTGGACAGTAAGCCCAGGATGGTAAATGATATTAGAGTCATTCAACGAATTTGTCAAATATTTATTAGCTCCTATTATGCATTGGTTTCCAGTGTAGGCTCCGGGGATTCAATAGTAATTAAAACAGACAAAACCCATCTCATGAAGTTGACATTAAGAAGTATAATTCCACATCTCACAGACACTGGCTTTCCACTGTCTATTGAAGGACCTCCAGGCTCTTGCAAATTTGTCCCACCCCACAGCATCCAAATATTCTAGGAATTTGGTCAATTAGTCAACAAATGATTGTTAAATGAATGAGCGTCAGCCATTTTCTTCCTTTTTTCCCTCCTGGGCCTATCTTTCCTCTGTGTAGCTAGGTGAAAGTGCCACATGCCTGAGAGCATCTGAGATTTACAGCTGACTCAGCTCTTGATGACCACCACTATGACCCTCCCAGGTACCCCACCACTGTCCAGCACTCTTAAGAAGCCAAAGGGATCTTAGCTCCCTGGAGTCTTCAGCTCAGGGAAGATAGTCTAAGTTCCATGCAGAAATGGAGGTGGGTGGTTAGGGTTTGAGGACATCCCCCCCTCCTTTTACTCTTTGGTGTTAAACTGTCATACATAGGTAAACAAAAAGGGCCGTCTGTACTCAAACAGTTTAAAAAGCTGTTACAACAAACACATCTGTGATTTTTAAAAAGAAGAAGAAGAAGAAGAAGATGGATAGTCCCCTAAACCTACGTGAATCCCAGGAAATTGGAGGAAGGCTTGGAGGGGGGTTGAGAATCTAAACTCAACCATGCTGTACTCAAAATTGCCCATCGGTAACAGAGTCCTTGCCACTGGATCCACCCCATGCATCTGACTCCTCTTTCTTTCAGATGACTTATCTCTTAAGAGGTGCTTCATTCCTCATATAGATTTCTGGTGAACCAGTGCCGCCTGTCCTCCAGACATGTTGTGCACACGGCCGCAGATCAAACCAGCATCCCAACTACACACATAATTGGTTTGAATCTGAACTACTACCTCCTTGAACAAATCAGTAACAGACTAGTTTGCCCTCCCTGAGTTTTTAAGACAAACAGATTTGATGTCTTGCCATCTCAGTAGAAAATTCAATATTGTAAGTCACAAAAGATTTGACAAGTTGGCTCTATTAGAGGACCTTAATTCTGAAAAGTTCTTGATTTGAAAAAAAAAAAATCTCTTTACAAAAGTTTTTCCTGTGTCCTATGTGTCTAAAATTTAAAAATTATATTCGTAGAATTTGCTTTTTCTTCTTCCAATGAGCCATACACATGTTTCTATGGTAATATTTAAAGGCTTCTGATTGTATTAAAGGACCAAACAAAAAGAAAAATTTTAAACTTGATATCTCCTTTTCTGTCACACTGTACAAAATCTGACTTGCAAAGTTCCCAGCACATCCTAACAAAAGATGCAGATAAAGTGTGACAGGCTAGCCTCCTCTCTGGCTTGAGGAAGACTCTGAAATCTTCCCTTTTGCCTATTGATTACAAATGCTCCACTTGTGAGAAGTTAACCCAATTCTTCCAGGTCTATAACACATTTCTCAAATTCTTCACTACAAATGAGTTAGCCCCTCCTAGTCTGTGTTTGCCTGTATACTTAATTTTATTTTGCTCTGTTTTGCTACTGAATAGATTACCAACAGCTACCATTTATTGAGAGTTAGACATGGTTGTAAAACATTTTCTCTAATCTTCCTAACAACCTGCAAGGCAAATATTCTTCTTCACATATAGCCACCAAGGTAACTGAGCTGAAAAAATAACTTGCCTCATTTGTCGAAGTCACCAACCAGAAACTATAAATTAAGGTTTAAAAAAAGGTTTTGCTGAATTTCTCATGGTCCCTGTGTGTCGGTAATAATGAATAATGAATGTTGCCATTACAACACAGCTATGGTTAGAAATAAAGAGTGAAATTTTGTGGTCTAATTAATGCTCTGGGAAGATGTTTTGAAAACCAGTCTCCACACAGTTTCCTGTGTTCTTCTTGCTGATAAAGGCCTACATGAAAGAGGAAACAGAGCTATTGGCTCTCCTCTTTGGATATGCACAGAACAACTTACACATGAAATTTTGCCCCATATTAACTCTAAATGAAGCCAATTTTATTTGTTCTTGGTTGGCATCAGATTTTATTTTTTTATTTTTAAAAAGTATTTATTTATTTGTCAGAGAGGAAGAGTGTACAAGCAGGGGGAGCAGCAGAAAAAGGGAGAAGCAGACTCTCCTGCTGAGCAGGGAGTCCCATGTGGGACTTGATCCCAGGACCCTGAGATCATGACCTGAGCTAAAGGCAGATGCTTAACCAGCTGAGCCACCCAGGGGTCCCTGGCATCAGATTTTAAATATGATCATAAATATACATTTATGTTTAGTAACATCGGAGATGATGTTGGAATGCAGACACTGTCAACATCAGCTAGAACCTGAGATCTGACCTTTGCTGCCCACCTGTTTGTACTCATTCATGTTTATCTTACATTTTTTCTGAAGCAATTCTTTCTGGCTTATCTCTTCACTCAGGCAAATGAAACCTGAAACCACCCCTCAGGTGATGGCCACTGTCCCCACAAGACCTCTCCCTGTGGTGCAGACCACCCAGACCTTTTGAACTAAACCCGTGACTTGTGCTGGCACAGATGGACCCACAGAGTGACCTCTGGAATGATCTAAATTACCTTTACATTATAATATTAAAATCTCTAACCAAGGAGGAGCACCAGTCTTATTTACATAACATATAATGTATGAATATGTATGGCCATGTTTTCTTAAGGTGCATGCATGACCTTATGCCCACCCCTACATACGATGGTAAGGCTTCCCTATCTAAGCATTCATTTAACCCTAAATGAAACCATTCATCCTCTCTTGGGGAGTCATGGCTCTGACAGCCATTTCCCATGATCTCCTTATTCGCTACAAATAAAGTCTTCTTTGCACAACTTCTTTGCACAACTCACCAGTGCACTCTCTGTGACTTACCAGGGAGTGAACTCACCGTGGCTCAGGTATACCGTCACAATACTGAACTTTGTGTATTCTGTGTTGCTGGAATACGCAAAAAGGGGAAAGTGCCATGTCCAAAACGTTTAAATTACAGAGATTTTACCCTTTACTAATATTTTCCAGGTAGGAAGTCAATGATTAGGAAGAATAGAAAAATGTACTATGTAAAATGTATTCAAAAAATTGTTCAAATGGGAAATTAGACTTAAAACTGGCAGTACTGGGGCACCTACGTGGCTCAGTTGGTTAAGTGTCCACCTTTGGCTCAGGTCATGATCCCAGGGTCCTGGGATGGAGCTCCACATCTGGCTCCCTACTCAGTGGGAAGCCTGCTTCTCCCTCTTCCTCTGCCCCTCTCCCTGCTTGTGTGCTCTCTCTGACAAATAAATAAGTAAAATCCTTAAAAAAAAAAAAACTGGCAGTATTAGCAATTTTTAAAAATATTTTATTTATTTATTTGACACAGGGAGAGAGATCACAAGTAGGCAGAGCAGCAGGCAAAGAAAGAGGGGGAAGCGGGCTCCCTACTGAGCAGAGAGCCCGATGTAGGGCTCTATCCCAGGACCCTGAGATCATGACCTGAGCCCAAGGCAGAGGCTTAACCCACTGAACCACCCAGGAGCCCTGAGCAATGCTTTTAATCACTAATCAAATAATCATTTGTATTATTTTGTAAAAGTTCTCAAGAGTAGTTCTTCAATTACCACTTCTGTGCACCTGTTATTTCTCTGCATATTCAACCTACATTTCACCCAGAAACATTTTGAGTAAACTTGACTAATGCTTAGTTTCAGATAAACTTATTTCAGAGTGTCTTATCCCTCTTAAGACACAAATTGTCACCAAGTCATCTTTTCAATAAATTTTTCTTCAAAAATTATATCTTTTGCTTTCCAAGTGTTGACCTCATATAACACCTCTGGAAAGCAAGTAGCAATAAAATGTTGGAATTCATTTGAAACTGGAGCAATATCAGAAATCATGAGTCTCAATGTCATTCATTGACATTCAAAAAGACCCTCAGAAGAACCAATTGCTCAAGCAAAGTTTAGTTTATCAATGGTATAAAAAAGCAACAGTTCCCTAGAGTAAGAAGGCTATAGTTGATATCTAATTCTTGTTTTTAATTAAAAAAAATAAAGAGTATTAGCATGGAGTTAAATACCAGAAGAAACAGCTGAAAGGGTTGAAAGTCACTGTCTTTGGAGGCATTGTGAAGGAGAAGAAACTGACATGATGATTCTCATCAAAGCCCTCATGGGCTCTTCCTTCTCTCCTTCCCTTTTCTGTCTTCTTCTTCTTCTACCTGCCCCCAGCCTTTTATTCTCTTTAAAAATATTTACTGGTTACCTTCTCTTAACTTTTTTGAGGAGTCTCAGGCCACCAATATCTGTGGAACAAGGTCTAAATATGGAAAGAACAAAGGCTGAAATGAACTCTGTCATGCTGGATTATAAGTGGACATACTAGTGTGTAAGTTCATTTTTTAAGAATGTATATACGGAAATAGATACAGATGTAAGTATATGTGTATGAGTGTGTCTGTGATGCCATCTTTCCTATTTCTGCTTTCTGAGAGGCCCAGAAATAATACCTCAGTAACAATGAGAACATCTAGTACTTGGATCTTTGTTTCTATATAATATTCTTAATTTTTAACTAAAAACCCATCACTCCTTGGAAAAATGGCTGATTCCAGGGCTTAAATAGGAAAAGTACAAGACAAGCCTAGAACATCTTGTTGTTACAAAAGGTGCTCAATAAATTGGTTGAAGCGATTATGAAAAGGGCCCAGAAGCTAGCTTGAAGGGGCTCCCACTAGCCAATAGTTAAATAATTTTAACATCAAAATAAATAATGATAGTAATAATTACAACTTATTGAATGAAGAGGGAATTTTTAATTCCATATTGATATAAAAATTAGTAAGTGATTTTTTAAGTGGAGAAGGAAAGCCATACATTAAAATAGAAGGCCAAATAACATAATTGGAAGGGATGATAAAGAAAAGAATCAGTATTTAGCAAATATCATAATAATAACTGACTCAGGAATGAATCATCAATGGTAAGGCAAACGGATGAGTTTGTTGAATAACAGGATACATATATACGTATTTATAAACTTTACAGTGGATAAACTGGGTAGATATCACTCTACCAAAATGTTTGAAGTTAGTATGAGTAATGGGGCAAAAGAATGTCACATGCCTCACTGAGAACACAGAAATGTTTTTGCAGATTTCCTACTAAAAAATCATGACCTGGATCTATCTGATCATGACAAAACATCAGACAAGCTAATGCTGAATTATTCTAGCAAATGACTAACTTGTACCCTCCAAAAATATCAAGCTCACAAAAGACAAGAAAACACTGTGGAAAACTACCAGACTGGAGGTATCTACTGAACTATTATTATTATTATTATTATTATTATTATTATTAAAGATTTTATTTATTTATTTGAGAGTGAGTGAGAGCAGGAGCAGAGGCAGAGAGAGAAGCAGGGAGCCCTATTTGAAACTCAATCCCAGGACCCTGGGACTGTGACCTGACCCAAAGGCTGATGCCTAACTGACTGAGCCACCCAGCTACCCTTTATTGAACTATTATTGGTATATGCAGAACATGATTCTGGATTGAATCTTAGATCAGAAAAAATGAAAAATGTTTTATATAACAGCATTACTGGAAGTTTCTAGCCAGGTAAATTAGGCTATTCCAGATAGAAAATAAACAGTAAAACTACCTCTATTTGCAGATAAAATAATCCTTCATGCAGAAAATCCTAAGGAATCCACCCAAACCTATTAGAACTAGTAAATGGATTCAGCAAGGTTACAGGACACAAGACCAACATACAATAGTCAATTGTGGGACACCTAGGTTGCTCAGTGGGTTAAGCATGGGTCATGATCTCAGGGTCCTGGGATCGAGTCCCACATTGGGCTCTCAGCTCAGCGGGGAGCCTGCTTCTCCCTCTCTCTCTGCCTGCTGCTCTGCCTACTTGTGATCTCTGCCTGTCAAATAAATAAATAAAATCTTAGAAAAAAATAGTCAATTGCATTTCTATGCACTAGATTTGAAGAATCTGAAAATGAAATTAAAAATTATATCATTTTTAATAGCATCAAAACATAAAATGATTAAGAATAAAAATAACAAAAGTATAAGACTTCTATGTTGAAAATTATAAAATATTGTTGAAAGGAATTAAAAAGCACTTAAATAAATGGAAAGACATCTATGTTCATGAATGGAAAGACATAGTGTTAAGATGGCAAAACTCTCCAAATTGATCTGCAGATTCAATGTGATCAAAATCCCAACTGACATTTTTTTAAATTGACAAGCTGATCCTAAAAATTGTCTAGAAATAGGGGCGCCTGGGTGGCTCAGTGGGTTAAGCCGCTGCCTTCGGCTCAGGTCATGATCTCAGGGTCCTGGGATCAAGCCCCGCATCGGGCTCTCTGCTCAGCGGGGAGCCAGCTTCCTCCTCTCTCTCTGCCTGCCTCTCTGCCTGCTTGTGATCTCTCTCTGTCAAATAAATAAATAAAATCTTTAAAAAAAAATTGTCTAGAAATACAAGAGACTCAGAGTAGCCAACACAATCTTGAAAAAGAAGAATACAGTTGGGGTATGCATGTTTGCCAGTTCCATACTCAGCAAAACTGCAGTAATCAACAATGTGTGGTGCTAACATAAAGAGAGATATATAGATCAATGGAATATAATTTAGAGTCCAGAAATAAACCCAACATTTATGGGCAATTGATTGTCAACAAGGATGTCAAGCAATTTAATGGGGAAAGAATAATCTTTTGATGTACAGTGCTTGGACAACCAGATATCAACCTACAAAAGAATACAGTTGGACTTCTACCTCATATGTTAAAAATTAACCCAAAAATCAAAGACCCAAATGTAAGAACTAAACTTTAATACTCTTTGAACTTTATGAATTTGAGCTAAGTAATGTTTTCCTAGATATGACATTTAAAGCACAAGTCACTAAGAAAATAATATAGATAAACTGGACTTCATCAAAATTTTAAATGGTGTGCTTCAAAGGACACCACTGAAACATAAAGAACTCTTGAATATAAAAATAACTTACAGCTCAAAGACAACACAATTTAAAAATGGGAAAAGGATATGAATAGACAATTCTACAAAGAAGATATACAAATTGTCAATAAGAACATGAAATGATTATCATTAGTCATTAGAGAAATGCAAATAACCACAATGAATAACTCTTCACATACTCCAAGAAAATTACAGTTAAAAAGATAGGCAATAGTAAGTGTTGACAAGGATGTGGAGAAACTGGAATGCTCAAACCTTTCTTGATGGAGAAATAAATAGGAAAGCTGCTTTAGAAAACAGAAGGTCAGTTCCTCAAAATGTTAAACATAGAGTTACCATATGATCCCGAATTCCCCCAGAGGGATCTACTCCCCAGAATGAATACATATAGCCACATAAAACTTGTATATAAATGTTCGTAGCAGCATTATTCACAGTAACTGAAAAGTAAAACAACCCAAATGTTTATCAGCTGAAGAATGGATAAACAAAATGTAGTACATCTATGAAATGGTATATTATTGGCCATAAGAAGGAATTAAGTATGGATAGGTGTTATAACATGGCTAAACTCAGAAACATTATGCCATATGAAAGAAGCCTGTCACCAAAGACCACATATTTTGTTTTGAGCTTGTTTTGACTACATATTTAAAATATAGAATTGTTCCATGTTGTATATTTAAAGAGATAGTAAAAAAAGGAAATGGTCATCAATTCAAGTTACACCTAAGAACAATAAATGCTTTTGAATCCCAAG
Source organism: Enhydra lutris kenyoni (assembly GCF_002288905.1). Lineage (NCBI taxonomy): Eukaryota > Metazoa > Chordata > Mammalia > Carnivora > Mustelidae > Enhydra > Enhydra lutris. The sequence continues at coordinate 22,434,894 of NW_019154086.1, read as the reverse complement.
GAAAACAAAATATTTAAAAATAAATGTCAATACATTTATTAAAACCCTGAAGATATTTAACAACTTATTAAAGTCAGAAAAATAGATAAATTCTCAATATATCAACTATAGGAACCTAAAGGTCCCAGAAATTATATTTCAAAGGATTTATAAAGAATGCTTCATAAAATTAATATTACATTCTTTGTTAAACTGGAACTTTGGTGACTTTTGCTGTAATTTCACCCCTGAACCTATACCATGATAAATTACTCAGCAGCACCACATTCCATCTCTATGAAATGGCCAGGACGGGCAACTCTGTAGAGATGAAAAGTAGATAAGTGGTTGGCTGGGGCTGAGGGGGAGGAGAGGAAAATGATTGATAATGAATGCAAAGTTTCTTTGGGGGATAATGGAAGTGTTCTAAAGTTAGAGTGATGGTTGCACAACACTAAACATAACTGAATTGCCTACTTTTCCTCATACTTTCCCTGTCTTGAGCTGTACACTTTTAATAGGCAAACTTTATGGGATATTATACTTCTACAAATAAATAATATATCCATAGAGAGAGAGATGGATAAGGTAAATGTGGTCAAATATTAACAATTAGGGAACCTGGGTGGTAGGTACACAGAATTTCTAAATTTTGCAGCTTTTCTACAAGTTATATTATTTCAAAATAAAAAATAAAAATAAGCTTTATGGTTGCCCCTGACTTTTTTTAACTAAATGCCAGTATCATGGTGATAAAATTTTAAAAATTACGGAACATATATGGGTTTAGAAGGAAGTAAGAGATAACATGGTCTAGTCAGGAAGACTCCAGAATTCCAAGAGGCATCATTCAATAATATAATGGCCAGACATTCCCCCACTAACCTGTAGCTTTAAATTCAATGTATGGGGCCTATCTGGCAAAACTCTAGATTTGGCCAGTTTTTAGCTCTGCTGTGTAGGTAATTTATTTATGCTATCAGGGTGTAGGAGGCAGAATTCTAAGATCACCTGCAATGACTCAATCCTTGTATAAGGCCCTCCTCCCTGAGTGTGAGAGGAACTATGAAGATGACAGGACAGTCCCTCCCATGCCTGGATTATGTCATATGGCATGGTTGACTTTAAGAAAGTATAGACCTGGGGGAGGAGTCAAGATGGCGGAGAAGTAGCAGGCTGAGACTACTTCAGGTAGCGGGAGATCAGCTAGATAGCTTATCTAAAGATTACAAACACCTACAAATCCAACGGGAGATCAAAGAGAAGAAGAACAACAATGCTAGAAACAGAAAATCAACCACTTTCTGAAAGGTAGGACTGGCGGAGATGTGAATCCAAAGCGACGGGAAGATAGATCGCGGGGGAAGGGGCCGGCTCCTGGCAAGCGGCAGAGCAATGGAGCACAAAATCAGGACTTTTAAAAGTCTGTTCCTCTTGAGGGACATCGCTCCAGAGGCTTAACAGGGGTGAAGCCCACGTGGGGTCAGTGTGGCCTCAGGTCCCGCAGGGTCACAGAAGGATCAGGGGAGTCTGAGTGTCGCTGAGCTTACAGGTATTAGAACGAGGAAGCCGGCTACAGAGATAGAGCCGAGGAGTGAGCTCTCAGCTCAGGGTTACCTTGAACCGGTCGCAGGCTCGGTCAGCTCGGAGCGCGGCCGGAGGCCAGGGTGACGGGAATAATTGGGCGCTGTTCTCTGAGGGCGCACTGAGGAGTGGGGCCCTGGGCTCTCGGTTCCTCCGGGCCGGAGACTGGGAGGCTGCCATCTTCATTCCCGTCCTCCAGAACTCTACAGAAAGCGCTCAGGGAACAAAAGCTCCCGAAAGCAAACCCGAGCAGATTACGCAGCCCTACCCCTGGTAGGGGCGGTGCAATTCCGCCTGGGGCAAAGACACTTGAGAATCACTATAACAGGCCTCTCCCCCAGAAGATCAACAAGAAATCCAGCCAGGACCAAGTTCACCTACCAAGGAGTGCAGTTTCAATACCAAGGAGAGCAGCGGAATTCCAGAGGAAGAGAAAGCAAAGCACGGAACTCATGGCTTTCTCCCCATGATTCTTTAGCCTTGCAGTTAATTTAATTTTTTTTTTCTTTTTCAATTTTTTTTCTCTTCTTCTGCCAATTTTTTTTTAACTTTTACCCTTTTCTTTTTTAACGTTTTTTAACTAGTTTATCTTATATATATATTTCTTTTTTATATTTTTTCTTTATCGGTTTTCTTTTTTTAATTATTTCTTTTTTTTTTTTTCTTTCTGAACCTCTTTTTATCCCCTTTGTCCCCCCTCACGATTTGGGATCTCTTCTGATTTGGCTAAAGCATATTTTCCTGGGGTTGTTGCCACCCTTTTAGTATTTTACTTGCTCCTTCATATACTCTTATCTGGACAAAATGACAAGGTGGAAAAATTCACCACAAAAAAAAGAACAAGAGGCAGTACCGCCAGCTAGGGACCTAATCAATACAGACATTGGTAATATGTCAGATCTAGAGTTCAGAATGATGATTCTCAAGGTTCTAGCCGGGCTCGAAAAAGGCATGGAAGATATTAGAGAAACCCTCTCAGGAGAGATAAAAGCCCTTTCTGGAGAAATAAAAGAACTAAAATCTAACCAAGTTGAAATCAAAAAAGCTATTAATGAGGTGCAATCAAAAATGGAGGCTTTCACTGCTAGGATAAATGAGGCAGAAGAAAGAATTAGCGATATAGAAGACCAAATGACAGAGAATAAAGAAGATGAGCAAAAGAGGGAAAAACAGCTACTGGACTACGAGGAGAGAATTTGAGATATAAGTGACACCATAAGACGAAACAACATCAGAATAATTGGGATTCCAGAAGAAGAAGAAAGAGAGAGGGGAGCAGAAGGTATATTGGAGAGAATTATTAGAGAGAATTTCCCCAATATGGCAAAGGAAACAAGCATCAAAATGCAGGAGGTTCAGAGAACCCCCCTCAAAATCAATAAGAATAGGTCCACACCCCGTCACCTAATAGTAAAATTTACAAGTCTTAGTGACAAAGAGAAGATCCTGAAAGCAGCCCGGGAAAAGAAGTCTGTAACATACAATGGTAAAAATATTAGATTGGCAGCGGACTTATCCACAGAGACCTGGCAGCCCAGAAAGAGCTGGCATGATATATTCAGAGCACTAAACGAGAAAAACATGCAACCAAGAATACTATATCCAGCTAGGCTATCATTGAAAATAGAAGGAGAGATTAAAAGCTTCCAGGACAAACAAAAACTGAAAGAATTTGCAAACCAGCTCTACAGGAAATATTGAAAGGGGTCCTCTAAGCAAAGAGAGACCCTAAAAGTAGTAGATCAGAAAGAAACAGAGACAATATACAATAACAGTCACCTTTCAGGCAATACAATGGCACTGAATTCATATCTCTCAATAGTTACCCTGACTGTTAATGGGCTAAATGCCCCAATCAAAAGACACAGGGTATCAGAATGGATAAAAAAACAAAGCCCATCTATATGTTGCCTACAAGAAACTCATTTTAAACCCGAAGACACCTCCAGATTTAAAGTGAGGGGGTGGAAAACAATTTACCATGCTAATAGACATCAGAAGAAAGCAGGAGTGGCAATCCTTAGATCAATTAGATTTTAAGCCAAAGACTATAATAAGAGATGAGGAAGGACACTATATCATACTCAAAGGATCTGTCCAACAAGAAGATCTAACAATTTTAAATATCTATGCCCCTAACGTGGGAGCAGCCAACTATATAAACCAATTAATAACAAAATCAAAGAAACACATCGAAAATAATACAATAATCGTAGGGGACTTTAACACTCCCCTCACTGAAATGGACAGATCATCCAAGCAAAAGATCAACAAGGAAATAAAGGCCTTAAATGACACACTGGACCAGATGGACATCACAGATATATTCAGAACATTTCATCCCAAAGCAACAGAATACACATTCTTCTCTAGTGCACATGGAAAATTCTCCAGAATACATCACATCCTGGGTCCTAAATCAGGTCTCAACCGGTATCAAAAGATTGGGATCATTCCCTGCATATTTTCAGACCACAATGCTCTGAAGCTAGAACTCAATCACAAGAGGAAATTTGGAAAGAACCCAAATGCACAGAGACTAAACAGCATCCTTCTAAAGAATGAATGGGTCAACCAGGAAATTAAAGAAGAATTGAAAAAATTCATGGAAACAAATGATAATGAAAACACAACAGTTCAAAATCTGTGGGACACAACAAAGGCAGTCCTGAGAGGAAAGTATATAGCGGTACAAGCCTTTCTCAAGAAACAAGAAAGGTCTCAGGTACACAACCTAACCCTACACCTAAAGGAGCTGGAGAAAGAAAAAGAAAGAAACCCTAAACCCAGCAGGAGAAGAGAAATAATAAAGATCAGAGCAGAAATCAATGAAATAGAAACAAACAAACAAAAAAAACCAATAGAACAAATCAACGAAACTAGGAGCTGGTTCTTTGAAAAAATTAGTAAGATTGATAAACCCCTGGCCAGACTTATCAAAAAGAAAAGAGAAAGGACCCAAATAAATAAAATCATGAATGAAAGAGGAGAGATCATAACTAACACCAAAGAAATACAGACAATTATAAGAACATACTATGAGCAACTCTACGCCAACAAATTTGACAATTTCTGGAAGAAATGGATGCATTCCTAGAGACATATAAACTACCAGAACTGAACCAGGAAGAAATAGCAAGCCTGAACAGATCCATAACCAGTAATAAGATTGAAACAGTCATCAAAAATCTCCAAACAAACAAAAGCCCAGGGCCAGACAGCTTCCCGGGGGAATTCTACCAAACATTTAAAGAAGAACTAATTCCTATTCTCCTGAAACTGTTCCAAAAAATAGAAATGGAAGGAAAACTTCCAAACTCATTTTATGAGGTCAGCATCACCTTGATCCCAAAACCAGACAAGGATCCCATCAAAAAGAGAACTATAGACCAATATCCTTGATGAACACAGATGCGAAAATTCTCACCAAAATACTAGCCAATAGGATTCAACAGTACATTAAAAGGATTATTCACCACGACCAAGTGGGATTTATTCCAGGGCTGCAAGGTTGGTTCAACATCCGCAAATCAATCAATGTGATACAACACATTAATAAAAGAAAGAACAAGAACCATAGGATACTCTCCATAGATGCGGAAAAAGCATTTGACAAAGTACAGCATCCCTTCCTGATCAAAACTCTTAAAGTGTAGGGATAGAGGGCACATACCTCAATATTATCAAAGCCATCTATGAAAAACCCACTGCAAATATCATTCTCAATGGAGAAAAACTGGGAACTTTTCCACTAAGGTCAGGTACATGGCAGGGATGTCTGTTATCACTACTGCTATTCAACATAGTATTAGAAGTCCTAGCCTCAGCAATCAGACAACAAATAGAAATTAAAGGCATCCAAATCAGAAAAGAAGTCAAACTATCACTCTTTGCATATGATATGTTACTATATGTGGAAAACCCAAAAGACTCCATTCCAAGTCTGCTAGAAATTGTACAGGAATTCAGTAAAGTGTCAGGATATAAAATCAATGCACAAAAATCACTTGCATTTCTTTACACCAACAACAAGACAGAAGAAAAAGAAATTAAGGAGTCAATCCCATTTACAATTGCACCCAAAACCATAAGATACCTAGGAATAAACCTAACCAAAGGGGCAAAGAATCTATACTCAGAAAACTATAAAGTATTCATGAAAGAAATTGAGGAAGACACAAAGAAATGGAAAAATGTTCCATGCTCCTGGATTGGAAGAACAAATATTGTGAAAATGTCTACGCTACCTAAAGCAATCTACACATTTAATGCAATCCCTATCAAAATCCCATCCATTTTTTCAAAGAAATGGAACAAATAATCCTAAAATTTATATGGAACCAGAAAAGACCTCGAATAGCCAGAGGAATATTGAAAAAGAAAGCCAAAGTTAGTTTGGCATCACAATTCCAGACTTCAAGCTCTATTACAAAGCTGTCATCATCAAGACAGCATGGTACTGGCACAAAAACAGACACATAGATCAGTGGAACAGAATAGAGAGCCCAGAAATAGACCCTCAACTCTATGGTCAACTAATCTTCGACAAAGCAGGAAAGAACATCCAATGGGAAAAAGACAGTATCTCCAACAAATTGTCTTGGGGAAATTGGACAGCCACATGCAGAAGAATGAAACTGGACCATTTCCTTACACCACACACAAAAATAGACTCAAAATAGATGAAGGACCTCAATGTGAGAAAGGAATCCATCAAAATCCTTGAAGAGAACACAGGCAGCAGCCTCTTTGACCTCAGCTGCAGCAACTTCTTCCTAGGAACATCTCCAAAGGCAAGGGAAGCAAGGGCTAAAATGAACTATTGGGACATCATCAAGATCAAAAGCTTTTGCACAGCAAAGGAAACAGTTAACAAAACCAAAAGACAACTGACAGAATGGGAGAAGATATTTGCAAACGACATATCAGATAAAGGGTTAGTGTCCAAAATCTATAAAGAACTTAGCAAACTCAACACCCAAAGAACAAATAATCCAATCAAGAAATGGGCAGAAGACATGAACAGACATTTCTACAAAGAAGACATCCAGATGGCCAACAGACACATGAAAAAGTGCTCCATATCACTCGGCATCAGGGAAATACAAATCAAAACCACAATGAGATATCACCTCACACCAGTCAGAATGGCTAAAATTAACAAGTCAGGAAATGACAGATGCTGGCGAGGATGCGGAGAAAGAGGAACCCTCCTACATTGTTGGTGGGAATGCAAGCTGGTGCAACCACTCTGGAAAACAGCATGGAGGTTCCTCAAAAAGTTGAAAATAGAGCTTCCCTATGACCCAGCAATTGCACTACTGGGTATTTATCCTAAAGATACAAACGTAGTGATCTGAAGGGGCACGTGCACCCGAATGTTTATAGCAGCAATGTCCACACTAGCCAAACTATGGAAAGAACCTAGATGTCCATCAACAGATGAATGGATAAAGAAGATGTGGTATATATACACAATGAAGTACTATGCAGCCATCAAAAGAAATGAAATCTTGCCATTTGCGACGACATGGATGGAACTAGAGGGTATCATGCTTAGCGAAATAAGTCAATCGGAGAAAGACAACTATCATATGATCTCCCTGATAGGAGGGAGAGGAGATGCAACATGGGGGGTTAAGTGGGTAGGAGAAGAATAAATGAAACAAGATGGGATTGGGAGGGAGACAAACCATAAGTGACTCTTAATCTCATAAAACAAACTGAGGGTTGATGGGGGGAGGGGGGTTGGGAGAGGGGGGTGGGGTTATGGACATTGGGGAGGGTATGTGCTATGGTGAGTGCTTGAAGTGTGTAAACCTGGCGATTCACAGACCTGTACCCCTGGGGATAAAAATATATGTTTATAAAAAATTTAAAAATTAAAAAAAAAAAGAAAGTTTAGACCTGACCTATACACATGAACCACTTAAATCTGGGTCTTGACATTAGAGACAAAGGAGTCAGAGATTTGATAGGAGATAGGCACATTGCCTGCTTTAAAGATATAGTGGCCACATGGCCAAAAATGTACAGAGCCTCTGGGAGCTGAGAGTAACCCCCAGCCAACAGCCAGCAAAGAGACTAGAACCTCAGTTCTATATAGCCTCAGGGAATGAGATTGTGCCTACCGCCTGAATGAGGTTGGCAGTCGGTCCTTCTTCATAGGCTCTAGATGGGAAAGCAGCCCCGTGGACACTTTGATTTTGACATTGTGAGATCCTGAGCAGAGAACCAAGTTGTGCCCTGTTGGGACTTCTGCCCTAGAGAACTGTGAGTTAATAAATGTGCTTTTTAAAGTTTGTGATGATATGTTATAAAGCAAAAGGAAATGATACACAGAGTATCCATTTCCTCACATATAACATGAGAATAGTGTGCCTGGGTGACCCAGTAGGTTAAGCATTTGCCTTCAGCTCAGGTCATGATCCTAGGGTCCTAGGTTCAAGCCCTGCATTGGGTTCCTGCTCAGCCAGAAGTCTGCTTCTTCCTCTGCCTCTCTCCCCAACTCATGCTCTCTCTTGCTTACTCTCCCTCAAGTAAATAAATAAAATCTTTAAAAACAATAAAAACAAAATAAAATGAGAACAATAGCACTGTCTGCCTCATGGTGAATCCTTACCAGATGAAAGAATCATATAAAATATTTAGCAGTCTTTCATGTAGCACATGCTTAGTTTAGGTTAACTCTCATTATCATTACTTTTACTATTATTGAGATTAGGTAAAGCAAAACTCAAAAAAAATCAGAGTCTTCTCCAGTAAACCCATGATAAACTTAATTTATTCATTAATATGCCATCCAAAATATTTTGGCATACCTTGGATATGAATAATATTCCTAATATCATTCAGAATTAAGGCTTTGGCTTTTATTCAAGATCTGATTTATCCCAATAGTAGCATATCTGAGTGAAAGATAAGTTTCGCAGTCCTTCAAAGAATTCATCACCAGTCTTGATGATAGGTGGAAAATGATGGAGACAGCAGGGACTATTCTTATAAATGTTCCCTGAATATGGCATTTAAAGTTTTATACGTTAACTATAAAACTGAAATACTCCTGCCAACCAACAGAGCCAAGATGGTATTCACGAAACAAACAAGCCAAACCACATGAATAAAGTCACACTTGTAAAATGGGACTGAATAGTTTGGTGTCACCTAATTCCAGCTATGGGGTAAATACTCAGGTGGAGGACACCCAGACCCTAAAAATCGGCTGACTAATTCCAGCTATGGGGTAAATACTCAGGTGGATGACACCCAGACCCTAAAAATCGGCTGACTATAATGTACACCTGTGCACATGTGAAGCAAAACAGCACTTATTCCCAGGTGTGTTTATCTAAAGATAAGTAAGTGAATCAGGGAAGCAGAAAAATTGCTAACCCATATAGCAATAAGCTAGCTTTACTTCAAACACTCCATAATTTCCATTTATGTTTTGTAATATCACCAAGATTGCCATGGATTCATTCTCTTTGCTACCAAGTAAGAGCGGCACTCATTCTTAGATCTTTACTACCCATCAAATTTAAAACTGCTCCAGTATTTTAAGATCTCTAGAATTAAAAGAAATGCACCGTTGAATGATCAGAGCAGTAGAGAACGTCAAGTAGATCCATAGATCTGCAATAAACTTCTCCAAAACATAAAAATGATAGAGAAATTTAAATATACCTTCTCAGCAAAGTGAAAATGTCACTAAGCTATATGATGATGGTTCCTGAAATTAAGACATAATTTTGAGAAAATCATTAATCAACAGGTATTAAATCCCTGACTATGATAAACAACTTTTGATAGCTGACATTCCTAGCTAAGAAAATTAAGTTTAAAATTTATTTAAAGTCTCATTCAACTCTCCTTACCTTAGACATAAATCTATCCTAACTGGAGTCATTTCATGTTGTCTTTTACATTTTGAATCCTAGCAGCATTCTTACTTTAATCATTCTTGAAACATTTCTAATTTTGGATAGAAGTTTTAACCGTTATTTTTACAAAACACCTTAGCTTATCATTAAAAAGAATGCTGACTTACAAAGTTGTTTTATATACATATAATTTATATCTTGATTATTTATTAGCACATCACATTCAAAAATACATTGCTAGTTGAACAGAGTGGCATATCAATAAATCAAACACAGACTTAATCCTCATTTCTGAATAATGATGTACAGCACATCTTCATATATGGGGCTCTGGGGGAGGGGAGGGCAGATAACTTCCCACATTAAAGTACCCCAAATTAGTTGAGAACTATTTTAATATATTGAGTTAAGACTTAGTAAATTTGTGAGGCAAAAATAGATATCTGAGAGTGCAGTTACAAATACAGTAAAATAATGTTAAGTTCAAGCTGCATATTTTTTGTTATTAAATATCATTCTTTTAAATGACATTACTATAACATAAAGAAAAAGAGTTAGGGGGTTTGTCTGTTTTTCAAAAGAAAATCAGTCTCTTAACTTCATAGCAGCATTTCTAAACCAGATATGTTTTAGGTAATCAATCACTATAATCCCTTTCTGGTGTACACAGGCTTTTTGCAAGAAGGTCTATAGCTTTACTTCAATACTAAATGATGCTGCGTTCTCAAAATTATAAGAACCATGGATTATTTCATTGTTACCAGAGATTTAAATAAATACCGAGAAGAAGCCCAAAGGGTTAAAATTATTTTATCTGAATAGCAATAGCACTAATTTTATTATTCTTATTTAATTTGAAAAATACTGTACTTGTTACATTATATTAGTAATTTGAAATGGTCTTTGTAGATGTTATCCCAAGTTTATGCAGACATATTTACAAATATTTACACTACATGCACATAGGTATTTAGTTTTTATAAAAAGGAGTCCTGATATATATGTACAAAACTAATTTTTATTTTTTAATTACAAATACACTGTGGACATATTTTCAGATCTGTACACATATATCCCTGGCATCATTCTTTTTATTGGTTGTATAACACTGCTCACCTCCAAACATGTTACATAATTTAGTCATTCCTTAGTTTATTGGCTATTTCCTTACACAGATAAGCTTCATAGGATAAAGAGTTCTTCATTTCCTGCCATATCCAAATGCTTAGGTTAGTCCTAGCATACAGCAGGTTCTCAACAAGTACTTGTTGAATGAATTGAGTTTTAAATAATGCAAACCCATAATTTGTTTTGTTACACTCTTGTTAATGAACTTATTTTGATTGTGTTCTTTGCTAGTAAGAGAAATATTTGAAGACTGTCTCTATGGATATATCTTTCCTTGATGAAGCAATTATTTTTTAAATTCCTAGAAGGTAATTGCTAGGTTACAGATTATATGCTTTTAAAAATAGTATTGCTAAACTGTCCTCCAAAAATGTAATACCAAATTAAATTCTTAATACAAGATATGAGTCAGCCATTTAGTTTTATTCTTTATTACTTTCTGCTTTTCAAATTTCCTATAACCGACATTAATGATCTTAATCAGAAGCAGCCATGATTAAAAAGAAAATTAGTTTTTATTTTCTTGATCGTCCTAGAAACATTATTTAACAGTCTAAAACTTGAACATACCAGATATCATTTGGACTACAGTAGTCTTTTTTCACTCATTTAAATTATTCCATTACTTAATTTTTAAAAATTATTTCAATGTCTATCAACAATTTTCTACCAAATAGGAGCCTTATAGCATGCTTACTGGAGCAGAGAAATTAGAAAGATTTAACTAATTTTCCAAAGTTGATGTTGCCTTATAATTTGCATAAAGTAATATGAAGAAAAATGCTTTTAATAAATGATTTTTTATTAATGATGAGTTATTAATAAATAAATGTATTTGGCTCTCAGCCCTTTTAGTAAAAGCCCAGGGAGGAAAGAAACATATTAAAATTTTCAGAGTACACAAAATATATATTAGTTTCCAGGTTTGGAATGTTTCTAAGCAGCCAGTAGATTAAAAAAGGAGTTATTCAGCTTTAAACCTGACCTTAGTGTGACCATGGCTTTGGTAAAGTGTTGTCCTTCTACAAAAATTATACTATTAACCCCGAGTCATGATACCAGAGCTGCTTATTCAGACCTTCTGACAAATTGCACTGAACCCATCACATATGTCTGCATCTCATCTAAATAGAAATAGACACAGGGAGGAGTTTGCATCAAGGTACATAGATTCCCTTTGTGAAGGGAAAACAAACTGGACCCTCCATCATTGCCTCTCTTCTAATTTATCCAAGCACAACGTTCATTGTCTCCTAAAGAGTTCAGAAGCTAACGAAATTTCATAACTGCCAGACTTCTGATTTATATAATAGCAAATTATAAGTAATCAACAGAAAATCTATACTGAATAGAAAAATGTCCCACTTCAATAGACATTGAAGAATACTTCTGAATGCCTTGGGTGCAATGGCTTGATTTTAGACTTCTGCAAAGTAAGCACACCCTGCCCTCAAGGAATCTGTATTTTGCCTATCAGCCAGGGAGATTGAGAAATAGGTAAGCAAAAAACAGGGCAATTTGAGTTGGCATTCTATCTAGAGGTGAACTTTGTGATGCTTTATTTCAGTGTTACTGTAAGAAATTATAAATAGCTACTGCTTGTTAGATGAGTGAACACAATGCGATCATGAAAGAACTAGAAAATCTCAAGTGGGTTTCCCAATGAATTAAATTTCCTGATTGGGATCCAAGATCTAAGTTATTCTTCAATATTCTGGGGTTTTTTTTTCTTCAAATTAACATATTTATGTGTATTCAGATTCCTTTATTCATTTTTTTAATCTTTTCTCTAGATATGAAGAAAAAGTCATCTTTCCAACTTTCTTTTTTAAGATTTTATTTACTTATTTGAGAGAGGAGAGAGTGCATGAGTAGGGGATAAGAGTGAGGGAGAGAGAGAACCAGACTCCCTCCTGATTAGGGAGCCTGACACTGAGCGGGGACCCCAAGCCCAAGACCCTGAGATCATGACCTGAGCAGAAGGCAGTTGCATAACCAACTGAGACACCCAGGTGCCCCTCTTTCCAACTTTCAAATCTTCTTAAACTTCAAGTATTTGCATGGATAGGCTTAAACAGGCCTATATGTTTCTTTAAAAAAGGGTTTTGTGAAATTAAATTCTTTGAATAGCTATTACCAAAGTATTATTTTAACTCTAATAAGATCAGGGTGCTAATCAATCCCCTTGTTAGTTAAAGTCAATATTCTCCTTGTATTACTTAAAGGTGTCTGCCAAAGATTTCAAAGGCATTAAATTATTGTGAAATTTTAGATGAATTTCTTGAAAGGTGTGTTCTCCTCTTTATCCAGGCTGTCTGTATATTATTGTCCCATTGTTTCTTTAATATGTTTTTCCATGCAAATTCCATGTCTCATTCCTTTATTGGAAAGGTATTATCATACTTTTGAACTTGGTAGATAATCAAAGATTCACTTAATAAGATAACCCTACAGATACTGATTAAACACCTTCTGTGTGCAAAGTAAAACCATAGCTGCTGAGGTAAAGACAAAGGTAAATTAATCACAGACCTAATTCTCCTAAAGTTCACAATCAAGTGGCAGAGATGATGACAAAACATATAATTCAGTACCTGAGTAAAATGTTAAGAAGACAATGGAAGAGGAGAAAGCAAAATTTTTACATGTCATCCTTGTGCAGAGCCATGCTAATCTTCTTTGTATTGGCCCAGTTTAGTATTTTTTAGTGAAATTTTTAGATACTGTAACCTCCTAATTTGCCATTAAGCCAGAGTTTACATAATTACATGGATTCCACTGCAAAAAAAAACAAACAACAAACCTCTGAATTTTCTTACTTAAACAATTACTACATCTCTCATTCATGTATTCCACATACCATTATTTACTGAGTACCTCCTATGTGTAAAATACTGCATAAGGATGTGTCAAAATACAGAAGTGATGTAGTATCTAAAAATAAAGTATTTAGAGACTTCAGGATTGCTATTTTTCATAGAGATGCTTTTATAGCTTGGCCCAGAATTTTCTAGAGTATCTAAGCTGACTTTCATAGAAACTACCTTTTATATTTTACTGAAACACTTTTTACATAATTTTTTATCTTAATATTAAAATCTTAAAGTTCATGATTTTGGACTTCGATTTCAAAAGGTCTTTGTATTAGAGGGAGAAGCCAGGATTTCTGGCAGAAAACAGCAGCACAAAGAGTCATCATACACCTGTGAATCTTAGCATTTATCTGGTAGACTGTTAGAAGTGGTAATATGCAGAGCAGAGTTCTAATTCTTCCAATCGGCAAAAGATATCAAGTCATAAGTAAAATTGTTCTTTACAGTTCACCAAATGTATTTGGATTTTGAAGAAGATAACCAAAGAGTGACAAATGCACCTTGTTCACATTATTTTGGTGATATATAAGATATTTTACAAATCTCACACTACATGTAAGATATTTCGTTCCTTTTAGTGGTGGTAAAATATATTAAGTTATGAAAATGCCCACCTAAAAATGCATATACCTGTTATATTCACTTTACTAATGGCCATGAGTTGATAATTAATTTGTATCAAATGAATTAAAACACAAGAAAATTATTTCTTATTAAAAAGAGAAGTACTGCTCATAGAAAAATGCTCTGGGAAAAATATTCAATGTTATAGTCAAATATTGATGCATGAGGAGTGAATACAGAATGTACAAAAATGCAGGGACTCTGAATCCCATGTGTCCATTTTTAGGAAGCTAGTGTGGATGTGCTTGGTAAAATGTGGTGCTAAAACCAAAAGAGGCTGGGGCACCTGGGTGGCTCAGTGGGTTAAAGCCTCTGCCTTCGGCTCAGGTCATGATCCCAGGGTCCTGGGATCTAGCCCCGCATCGGGCTCTCTGCTCAGCAGGGAGCCTGCTTCCTCCTCTCTCTCTGCCTGCCTCTCTGCCTACTTGTGATCTCTGTCAAATAAATAAATAAATCTTTAAAAAAAATTAAAAAAAAATAAAACCAAAAGAAGCAAACTAGTGCCTAAAACAGGGGAACCAAAACAAGAAGGTCAGGAGGTGGAGATCCACCAGGACAGTCATGCCTTAGTCTAGAAAGCAACTAGCACAGACTGAAACAGGCAGAGAAATAAAATCTCCAAATGACCAGATTTATTTGAGTATCTGAAAAGAAAGTAATGAAAATCTGAGTGAGCCAACAGAGGTATATTGAAAAGGTATAGAGAAAATAAAAACAAACAAGGTGAGAGCAAAATAATTAACCTTAAGTAAGCAAAAAATGGAAAAAAGAAATATAATAATACTATCTTTTTTTATTAATAAACAATATCTACACAGTAAACACTGGCCAACGGTTTAAGCAAGTGTTTTACAAAGATACTGGGAAGATAGAGGAAGTGGAAGGGAGGTGAATACAAAAGAGAAATACATAATCAATAGGTAATATCTACATGTGACAAAGAAAAAGTTATATATATATGAAAAATTTGTATATGGAGGAGGGGGAAATATCAGACAAATCAACTAAAGTTGTTGAAAGTGAACGTATCTGGGAAACGGGACTAGAAAGGAAGAAAGATAGAGAGGTGTCTGATATTTATTATAACTCTTCCACTTTTAAAACCCTTGTGTATAGTATTTTGGAAAAAATCTTTCCATTTTATTAAAGAGAGAGCACAGCACGTAAACACACACAACACAAGCATGCACACGCGGGCTGAAGGAGAGGGAGAAAGGGAGAGTGGGAAAAGAATCTTAAATGCAAGCCCCCCCAGGCTATTGCCCACCATCAGCGCCACATTGGGCCGAGAACTCAGAGGCTGACGCCCCGCCAGAACCCCTTCCTCAACTCTCCCCACGCCACAAGGCTTCCCTGCGCTGGGGCCCTCTGGGGAGCCACGTGTTCAAGGCTCTTTTCCCAGTGGGCCTGGACACGCACCAAGCGACTAAGGGCTCTAGATTATGGCATTGAGGACCCAAGTGGGTCCAGCATGGAGCGCCCATGGTGCTCTGTGTCAGAACCTTAAGATCATGCATGATCTGACCCAAAACCAAGAGTTGGACATTTTATTGGGCCATCCAGGCACCTCTAACATTTGAATATTTTAAATTAATATTTCAATAATTTAAATTTGCAATAACAAAATGCATTCTGCCTTATCTAAATAGAGAAATAATTTGTTAAAGAATACCGAGGACACAGGGAAGAGGCTGTGTATCCAGCCACACAGGAAGATATGACTCATTAAAGACATTCCTAAAGCCAAATGCTGCAACTCCCAGCTACCACCCATTCCAGTAGAGTGGATGTTACATACTCACGTTGCTTACTTTTGGATCAGTATTACAGACTGTTAATGACAGAATATGACTTCCCTGCTTTCAGGCTATGGCCAAAGGAATCTAGAAAAGTGAGTTTTCTTTAGAGAGGCCAAAGAAGTATGGGAAATTATCAAGATATAGAGAAGTTATACAAAAGATAACAAATAGTTAAAATGACAATGTTTGCTACACATAGATAAATGAATTCCTTTCCTAAAATGTATACTTTCTCCTTTCTGTCATTAATATCTAACCATTTAAATACAAACATCATTGGTAATTCAAAAAAAAATTGTAAGAAGATGTTACAATTATTATTTTAAACTTCTGGGATCTTATTAGGTTATCAGTTACCATGGGGAGCTAGATACATCGGAGCACAATTTATACAGAGATGTGAGTATAGATCCTAGGCCTGATTATAAGAAAGCAAGTGTGAGAAATCAGCTGAGAAACATTTGGTTAAATGGAAAGGTGTTGAAGTCCAAGTGAAAACTCAACATCTTGGATAAGAGTTACAAATTCTGTCATAAGAATAGCTTTCTGGGGCGCCTGGGTGGCTCAGTGGGTTAAAGCCTCTGCCTTCGGCTCAGGTCATGATCTCAGGGTCCTGGGATCGAGCCCCGCATCGGGCTCTCTGCTCAGCAGGAAGCCTGCTTCCTCCTCTCTCTCTGTCTGCCTCTCTGTCTACTTGTGATTTCTGTCTGTCAAATAAATAAATAAAATCTTAAAAAAAAAAAAAAAAGAATAGCTTTCTACCATTAACTTGCCCTCTTCTACATACTATGCACTGAAGATTAGTTTTATAGCAGCTGGAATTTGAAGATCTTAAGTATATGTTTTGGTGATTATATTTTTCTTTAGCTAAAATTATCATAAATTACTTATTAGCAGCAATTATGTGATAGTCAAGTTTATTAGGAAGTAAACATGTTGATTTGTCTCCAGGGTAACCTATGCACAATTGGAGACAGGTGAAGACATAAAGAACAAGATGGATAATAATGTTATAATAATATGGAATAAGAATTGGAATTGTTATTTGATGAAATAAGAGTCCAGCTTTTATTTACTAAGCTGAGTCAACATCATGCCAGGAATTAGACTATCCCCACAATCCAAAATTATATATGTAACAGCTCCCAAGAATATTATCACTTGAAAAGTCTTCAGACACATTAGCCCTTCAAGAGAGAATCACACAACGTAGACATCTCAAGAGACCATCCTATCAGTTATATTCTGCCTCCAGTAAAGATTACAGTAGTTATCAATTCCCAAAATGTACATTATGGTAATAAAGTTAGAGTTGATGCAGGATATAAAATCCTCATTTTACAGATTATAAAACCAAAAATCTTAGAAGTGGAAAATATATACCCTCATTTTTATAAGTGAAAAGTTCAGAAAGTGAAAGCAATATGAAGAAATTCACATATGAATGGAAGAAAACATTTTAGAAAGCAGATGTCTTGGTGTTGAACACTGAGCCAGAATAGCATTTCAGACAGTATGCACATTCTTAAGTACTATACTATACTGCCTCTTGACAAAGGAGAAGTGTGGTTATTGAATATCAGAAGTCCAATTTTAATCATAGTAAAAGAAATGTACATTAAAATAAGAGGAGATTATGGTTCTCAGTTGATTCTGTTATTTGCAGTAGTTACATTTAAAAAAATTTTTTTTCTCTCTTTCTTTACTTGCAAGAGAGAGACAAAGCACAAGCAGGACAAGGGACAGAGGGAAAAGGAGAAGCAGACTCTCCACTGAGCAGGGAGCCAGACATGGGGCTCCATCCCAGGACCCTGATTTCATGACCTGAGACGAAGGCAGACACTCAACGGACTGAGCCACCCAGGTGCCCCGGCAGTAGTTACATTCTATAAAGTAGATGTAAACAGTGAATTAGTGACTACTGAGCCATTGTTCCAAGAGAAATATAAGATTAGATTTCTGAAAGCTTTTGGTGAAAACGTTTCTTCAACTGACAAATTTATAACTTTGTTTAATTATATGCAATATTTATTTGATTACATGAAGCATTTTTATATAATAAAACACTAGCTGAGAAGGGTTTACCATGATCCTTACTCTGGTAACATGAACTTAAATTTCTTTGGCTTTCAACATCACAACAATGCTATCAACCATGCATTGTTGTTGTTCTTTTTTATCAATCATCATCTCATGAATCCCCATATTTAGCCATTTTTCCATCCTTTCCGTAACTTCATCATAAGCTGTAGATGTTACTTTAGCACTTTCCAGGGCACCCTCATGTACAGATCAGTGAATTTCCTCTTCCTTTTTCTGGATAGACAATACTGTTTCATTAACCTTGAACTCAGAGCCAGTAGCACTGTAAATCATGCCTAAATGAAGTTAATCTAACACAGGTATTTTCTCCAGAATGCACATCACAATTTCCTTACACACACACACACACACACACACACACACACACACACGAAGCAAACAAACAAAAACAAAAAAAAGAAGATAGCACTTTAGCACAGTGCTTGGGGGCCATTTTGAACAGCAAAATCACCAAAACAAGCCCCCAAATGCAAAAATCGCAGCACTAAATTGACCATGAAAAAGACACTTGAGAGTTAAAGCAAGAATGCAGAGTGTTGCCTTGCTTGACCTCAACTGGGAATAGTTTTTCACTGCTCTGTCCACAAATGACCAGAAAAGTGGTGTTTCACTGAGGTTACAAATAAAACTTAATGAGTAAGCAAATTTCATGAATAAAGATGGACTCTATATTGACCAAGAATTTGAAAGAATGACAAGACTAGGGAGGTCAGGATGGAGGACAGGGTCTCCACTGCTGGTGTGTGTCTTCTGAATTAGGACAGAAATTTCAGAGGTCAATTCGGGAAGAGGAATAAAAAATTTTAAAGATTTTATTTATTTATTTGACAGACAAAGATCACAAGTAGACAGAGCAGCAGGCAGAGAGAGAGGGAGAAGCAGGCTCCCTGCTGAGCAGAGAGCCCGATGTGGGGCTCCATCCCAGGATCCTGGCACCACAACCTGAGCCAAAGGTAGAGGCTTTAACCCACTGAGCCACCCAGGAGCCCCGAGGAAAAAAAAAATTTCTTTAAAAAATCATTTACATGTGATGATCAATTTCATGTATCAACCCAATCTGGCCACAGGATATCCCAATGTTTGGTCAAGCATTATTCTGGATGTGTTTATGAAAGTATTTTTGATGAGATTAACATTTACATTGGTACACCTAGTAAAGCAGATTTTCCTCCCTGAGGGGGGCTTGGGTTGAAGATGCTGCTCATCCAATCAGTTGAAGCCCTGAATAGAATACACAGGCTGACCCTCCCTTGTTAGGGCAGAATTCCTCCTATCTCATTGGTTTTAAAGTAAGGTATCAGTCCTTTCCTGGCCTTTGGACTCAAACTGAAATATTGATTCTTCCTGTGTCTCAAGCCTCAAGGTCTTCTGAATGGAATGGCACCATTGGCTCTCCTGGATCTCCAGCTTGCTGAATCACCCTACAGATCTTCAGACCTCTCAGTCTCCATAATCTTGTGAGCCAATTTCCTAGAATCGATTTATTTCTCTCTATATGTACATCCTATTGGTTCTGTTTCTCTGGAGAACTCTAATACACAGGCTTTGTCATTGGAATTGTACTTCTAGGAATATATCTTGATTTACTAATCAGCAATAGATAAATGTTCAGACTTGATGATAAATAGGTAGATATATGTGCATGTCTATATCTTTTATATAATAAGCGATTTATGGAACTACTACAATAGCAACAGATTGGAAAAAGGGCCTAAACATCATAAAAATTTTTCTGTACATCATACTATGCCATGATTTAAAAAATTATGATATGGACATATTTATTTACATAAAAAGGCACTTTAAAATATTAGGTTATAAATGACTCTGGGGGGGCACCTGGATGGCTCAGTCATTAAGTGTCTGCCTTCAGCTCAGGTCATGATCCCCCCACATGGGGCTCCCTGCTCTGTGGGAAGCCTGCTTCTCCCTCTCCCACTCCTTCTGCCTGTATTCCCTCTCTCTCTCTCTCTCTCTGTGAAATAAATAAATAAAATCTTTTAAAAAAATGATTCTAGGTACCATACATAATGGAATTACATTTTAAAAATATATGTGAATATACATGCATAGAAAGAACTCTTAACAGAAGTGATTATCTCGAGTGGCAGGATTTTGGATAATTCTATTTTTGTTACCTACTACATATCTATATTTTTTAAATTTTTTCTATAATGAACATATAATATCGTGTTGTTTAAAAAAAGAAAGAAAAGCTATGATGGAACTAAGGCTTGGTGACATAGTAGAAAGAACTCTAGATTTGGTGTTTGGTGACCTGGGTTCTAAACCCAGCTCCTCACTAATTTCAACAGTAGCTTAGCTACTCTGGTCCTCATTTTCTCATCTATAATATGGAACTGAAATAATTGCTTTCTAAGGGCTTTCCCACACTGAAGTCAATCTTCCTTGGGCTCATGACTCTTTGGATTCTTTGGTGAGGGTTGTAAGTGTTGATACCCTCATGATCTCAACTCCGGAATCCAAGGAGGCATATGAATTTCTGCACATGGGCTGATGGGACATTCCCAACTTGTGGCTCTAACCATAACTTGGCTCAAACTTGGCTTGTGATACTAGAAGGGAGGGACATAGATCAGATGTAAGATTCTAATTACCTGGTTCCATTGTCCAAGTGTCCTAGAGAAAGAGACTGTATATAGTAAAAAACAAAAAACACACAACAAACAAACAAAAAAACAAAAACCATGGATGTTGAGTTTGCATTCCTACTTAAGCACTTACTAATTCTGAGGAGGATTTTCCTCATCAGTAAAAAAGAGACTATTCTATATACTTCAAGACTGTTTAGTGAGTTCTAAATTATTCAAGGTATCTAAAGTACATAGGACAAAATAGGCACTAGGGAAAAAAGGTAATCTTTTCTTTTCTTCTTCCTTTCACAGATGACACATTCTAGAATCAGGTAAATTCTTAGGAAAATGGGAGAAGGGAAATGGGTTTTTTTCATAATTGTCCTAGGACCTAGAAGTAATCTTGTTCTACCTAATGACTACATTAGACAGTTGATAAATTGTAACACACAATGAATGTGTTGTCGTAGCAGTAAAAAAATAAAATTTAAAAAAGCAAGTTAAGCAATAAGAGATAGGAAATAAGGATTTAATTTTGGGATCCAATTTGGAACACAGTTAAGGTGATGGAGGAGACTAATATTTCATTCATCTAATAAAATATTGCCAGGCTGGGTAGTGATTAGACACAGAGTCATTTCCTGGCCCTCTAATAGATAATAGCTGTGACATTGTATCCTTTAACAAAGTGCCAGAGGAACAGCTTAGTGTACTCTAGGAGGAAAACAAATCGTACCTGTCAGACCTCCATGGTTCTGGGATTCTGCCCACCAAAGTAGTAACATAGTTTGACCTTATTTTACTCAAGAACCCTGGTGGGATCTCAAGAGGTTATTGTTTTATCTTGAAAACTACTCTTGGAAACAGAGTTGGGCAAACTCACGTTTATGTGTAACTAGGAACAAATTATGAGGCCTCTTATCAATTCAATGAATCTTAGTTTTGCACAGTGAAATCACTTAGTCATCCAAAGAGATGATCTCCTAAATGTTCTGGTCTCTGATCCCGTTCTGATGTCTGATTACTTCCAAATTCCCTAAAGGTGCAGCTCCCCAACTTTGTGCCGTCATCTGAAGGGAAGGCAGAAAATTCACAGGGGAGCTGTGGATATCCTCTGTTTTTTAAGGGAAACACTTTGATACTGAGTGTCCATCAGATGGCTCCTGAATTACAAGTCTGAGTTAATTTTCAGACCTGGTAACATTCCTTTGAATGACATAACTTTTAGAAGCTGGGTTTTTTGCAGTTGCTGTGATAAAAAGCAAGCACCACACAAAAATTAACGTGGAACAGGAAGTGATGGTGGTGGTGCCCAATTTCAAGAATGATATAGGATTTTTTAAAAAAAGATTTTATTTATTTATTTGACAGACAGAGATTACAAGTAGGCAGTGAGTCAGGCAGAGAGAGAGGAAGAAGCAGGCTCCCCGTGGAGCAGAGAGCCCGATGTGGGGCTTGATCCCAGGAGCCATGACCCGAGCCAAAGGCAGAGGCTTTAAACTACTGAGCCACCCAGGCGCCCAAGGATATTTTTTATTTTAGTTTACATGTATTATTTTTTCAAATGGCTACTGAGTTGTGAGGACATGAATACTTACAAAATCATTTGGCTCTAACTACTTAATACACTGAACTGTCAGGTATTTCTTCTGTCTTAAGAATGTTGTGGAAAAGGAAGAAGAAAAAAACAAACAAATAAAATCAAACAAACAAAAAAACCCACAGACATGAAGGGACCCATGAACAAAGAAGGTCTGACAACCTCTGCCCATATCCCTCTTCTACCTTCTCAATACTTTATCTTCAAATGCTTATCTATCATGATAAACTGCCCAAGAAGGCTGGGGAGATGGCTATTCTTTTCCTTAAAGCAGAGAAAGTTAAAATACGTTTAAGTTCATTAAGATCTTTTCAACCTATTGAAAAATACCTGTTCTGGCTCATGTTAAGTATTTGTCACCTGAGGACAGCCATCTTTTCCCTCCAATTCTCAACTGGCCTTAGCTTCCTGCCTTCTTGTCAAATGTATGAGATGGCTGATGCCTTGATTTCCAAAATCAGTGTGCTCTGGGGTTGCCTACTGCATGTGCTTATTTATAGCAATATTTATTCTGTCTGACCTGCTTTCTGCATTTCTCCAAACATATCTCCATATCTCATAAATACACTATTTCAGTTCTGATCATGTTGCAACCTGCAAGCACCCTAAAATAATTATTTTATTTTCTCCAGTTTAAACTGGAAGGCTGGGAAATAAATGTTCAGACTTTACCAGTTATTCATATTAACAGTAAGGCACAGACACTCCCATTTATAATTGCATAGTGAAGATCCCTGAGAACCTGTTTGAAACCTTTTCTTTCTTTTCTTTCTGTTGGTTCTGTCTGGGCAAATTCCTCCCATCTTAGTGCTACTGCAGCATTAGATCTATGTAGATGGCTCCCACGTTCCTATCTCCTCCTTTAACTTGTTTCTGAATTGCAGCCACACGTTCCAAATTACATAGATATTCCACAAGCCTCCAAAACATCACTGTCCCAAATATACTCACCCACTTTCCTCTCATACTGCTTTTCCTACCTCATTCTTTTACAACCAACTCAGGCTTTTACTCTTCTTTCTAGCTGTGTATCTTTTCCTTCACCCTATATTCCCCCTACAACTTCACAGGTTCAGGCTTGTATTTCTCCTTACTCCAGTTCATTCTTTACAAAGCAGATAGATCATTTCCTAAATTCAAAGAGGCGCATGTTACTTTCCCCTGCCAGCTTTATTGAGATATAGTTCACATATAACACTGTGTACGTTTGAGATATACAAAGTCATGATTTGATATATGTATATATTGCAAAGTGATTACCATGATAAGGTTCGTTAACACATCTATCACTACACATGGTTACAACGGTGTGTGGGTTGAGAACTTTTAAAATCTACTTAATCCACTTTCCAATTGGAGAAGCCAAAAGAAGGGTTCATCCCTTCAAGGAATGTTTGTGTCCTTCAACCACCTTCGCCCATTCCCCCCACCCCTCACCCCCTTGCAGCCACCAATCTTTTCTCTCTATAAGCTTGGCATTTTTAGATTTCATATATAGGTGGTATTATACAGTATTTGTCTTTTTTTTTAAGATTTTTTTTTTTATTTATTTGACAGACAGAGATCACGAGTAGGCAGAGAGCAGGCAGAGAGAGAGAGGGAGAAGCAGGCTCCCTGCTGAGCAGAGAGCCCGATGCGGGGCTCGATCCCAGGACCCTGGGATCATGATCTGAGCCGAAGGCAGAGGCTTTAACCCACTGAGCCACCCAGGCGCCCCTATACAGTATTTGTCTTTCTCTGACTTATTTCACGTAGCATAATGCCCTCAAGGTTCCAACCACTTAAGCACAAATGGCAGGATTTCCTTCTTTTGATGGCTGAATAATATTCCACCATTTCTATATACCACATATCCTTTATCCATTCATCCATCAATGGACACATAGGTTGTTTCCATGCCTTGGCTATTGTAAATAATGCTGCCATGTCATGTTTGGAATTTAGAATTCTGTGTTATGGCCTTGGATGATTTAACTCCTGCTTGTGTCATAAGTTTCATGTGTATCCTCTTAGCATCCCCTCTTATCACAGATCTAGCCTTCTTTTGACTTCATTGCTTTCCCCCAAATCAGACTCTATATAATGCTATTCCTGCTACCTGAAAAGTTCCAATTTTGGCCTTCTCCACCTTTCAAATGTGGAATAATGTTAGAATTTAAAAAAAGATTAACTTAAACCTATCTTCTTCTAGAGCAGTTCTTTATGCAAGGCAACATACTTCAACTGCCACTCACCCACCGTTGCCCCACTCTGCCTCCAGCAAAGAAAAAGTGTTCTCAGTTTAAATTGTGCTCAAACTGGCTTCAAATTTGGAGGAGACAAGAGCTTAAATGTACAGTTATGTTAGCATGATGACCCAAGTTAGCCACAACAGTGAAAAACTTGCATGCATTGATCATAAAAAAAAGAGAAATCTTAAAAAGTACTTGAAAAGTACTTGAAAAACTCATGAACACAATCTTCTGTTAAGCTTTCAATGGGAAGATCTTTCTTACCATGATCTGCAACTTAGAAACCAAGGAAAAATGTTAATACATTACCTTCATTAAATATTTGCTTTGTATATACTAAAATATATAATCAAGATCTCCTTATTTATTCATTCATCAACATATATTTATTGAATCCCTGCTGCATTCTAGGCTTTGTGCTAGCTCTAGAATCAATCCATTTTGAGACAAGGGGCTGGCCTTCTTACTCCAGCATTAGTCAGTGATTAGCTGTGGTTGGAAGGCACAATGTCACCTCCCAGACAGGATGCCCCTGATCTCCAAGGTCAGTCAGTACTTAGAAAAAGTGGCAGTTGTGAGCTCTTAGCAGTCAAAACTCGAAACAGCTGTAAGGTGGGTACAACAGCCTTGAAAAGGCTATGTGAGACACCAACAGCTTCTATTACAAGGCGTAAGTGAAAGAGTTGTGATCCTGGGAGCCCCCAAATGTTACAACTCTGGGGTAGACAAGGGTCTCATTAACATAAGTATTGCTGCAGGAATGAATAAGTATGTATTATATTGTGCAGAATTACTTCCAACTTGTTTTAACACAGTAGGCCAAGAACAGAAACAAAGGTATCCTCAGACTGGGATATCCTCAACTGGATTAATCAGTTTCTATGTTGTCTCTCCTTGAGACATTTGGAAGCAAGGCTAACTTCCTTGGATCAAGAAAGCCTTTGGCATTCTGGATTCATTTGAGGAACAAAAGGGGATAATGAAACCTTTGAAAGTCTGTTATAGGAAGGAGTCAGATAATTTCATTAAAAAAAAAAAAAGTCATGATCATGCTTGTACCCTTAAGCTAGTGAGGAGTGCTTACAAAGTATGGGTTGGAGAGGAGCTGGTTATGGGTGAAGTGCAGAAGAAGTCTTCTAAATCTGTTTCTCCCATGTTTGTGGGGCTGAGAATTAATAACTTTGTAAAGGGGAAGCTATAATCAAGTATCAGGAAGTATCAATCTTCAGGCCTAGAAATGGGATAGGAAATGCACAAGAAAGAGCTCCTTAGTGGTCTACCAAGATAATTCTTTCCATTTAAGCAGAGACTGTTTACATGTCAAACACTGATGATTACTGAAGTAATTTAATAATGTTAAATATTTTAAAACCAGAAATCTCACAATCTTTCTGAAGTTATGCTCAGACTTACTTTTTTTCAACACTGATAGTGTTATTTGAAATTTGGTGAAAAGCTACATAAGGTAATCCATTGAATAAATGTGCTACATTTTTAGTTTAATCCAAAATATGAGCATGTACATTTTTTTCCAACTTGGGAGGGATGCTCAGTGGTCAACCTACACATTGGTCATTTCCCACATGTGCAAATGCATCTGCTGAATAAATTCTTAAATGTGGAATTGCTGCATCTAAAGACATGTGTATTTTACATTTTGATGAAGAATGCCAAGTCATGTTCCATAACTATTACTGTTTGCACTCTTATCAGTGGCAAATGAAGTAAGCATTTATAATTAAATGCATAACTACCTTATCATATAGTCATTCTACAGTTGTTTTTCTCTGAGAAAAACACGGTTTTCTATCATTCCTCAATAAACACAGGAAAGATACAAGATGTTATTTTTTCATTAAGTGAAACCTTCTTTGACCAAAAATCCCTTCTGTGAATTCTTTATTCTCGCAAGGAGTGCTTTGTGCAAAATGGCTTCACTCAAACCCTTGGGGTAAAAAATTCATAAGGTTTGACACAAGAGAAATCTTTTATGTATCCACTTCTCCAAATTTCTTTGCTATCTCATTATTGCCACAACGGAAAAAAGTATGAAATGATGTAGAGAACTTAAGCTAGGCACTGATTTATCAGAAAGAGCAGGAACATGCATTTAAAATGCTCATCTTTAAAGAAAAAGAAGGAACAAGTTTTTAAAAATGACTTTACTGTAGATCTAACAAAAAGAATCAATATCTGGTTTTTGCAGGAGCAATCCCATAGTGAAAATAAAATCACTCACCCTTGTAGCTTTAAACAACAAATTTTTGTGCCTAAGGAAAAAAGGGCATTTTCTAGAGAAGCTTTAAAAGAATAATAAGAACTTAAAATTACTCATGTTCCACTTTTTTAAAGCACTTTTTCTTGAAAATGAAATAATTAATGCACCATTCCTAATGCCCAAAAGCCTTGAACAATTCTTCACAAAGTTTACTAAATAGTCAAGACTGAAGTAGATGTTAGCCAGGAAAAATAAAGGGAAGAGACAGAACTGCATTTCATATAGTATTATTTCTCTTGAAGACCTCAAGCAGGCAAAATGCCAACAGAGTTGTTAGAATAAGCTTTTCAAAAGCTACAGGCAGGAAACCAAAGAAAAGATACACAAAATCTTCTTTAAACAGAAATAAGATGAAATGGAAAGAGGGAAAAGTCAACATTTCCTAACCACCATTTCCTAAGGGACAAGATTGTGTCCCTTAAGTTCAACCATATTTGGTGCTTTGGAAGTATGTATCAGTTAAAATGAAAAAGGAGAGAAAAAGAAAAAAAAAAAAGAAAGAAAGTGAAAAAGGAGATAAAGATATGCATATGCAAAGATATGCAAAGATCAGCTAATACAAGCTACTGCATTTCTCTCATCTGAAGGCACTTCCATGTTCCTTTAAATTAATACCCTCATGTTGGTTCTCCTAATCATGCTAGTCAGCAGACACACTGACTAGAAATCTATGGTTCATCCCATGGGCAAAGCTCCCTTTACACATTTATCCCACAAGATCCCTTTTATTGCAATGTGTGTTCACTTCCTGCTTTCTACATATAAAAATGTATTTCAAAAAACTAATCCAGAGCAACTGAACCGCCAAGAGAGATTCAGAAGCAGGACGTTGAAAACGCAGATCTGAGACTCAGATACACACATATATATATTTGGAACTCCTCAACATAAAGGTCACAGCCAAAATACGTGGTGAGGCAGAATAATGAAATAAAAATTACAAAGGAGATAAAGGCAGCGAACAAATCAGCAGGGATCAAGAGCAATCCGCGCTCCAGGGTCCCTGCTATGTGGGAAAGCGCCTGGCAGGGAGAGCCTCGCAGGGGGCTGCCTGTGGAACCTAAGCCCGTCACCAGTCCTCTCCAGGCTTCGGTTTTCCCATTTGCAAACTGGGAAGCTGTCTGAATCTCATACCCTGTGGGTGGGTCTCTGATTCTATGCTCCTACAGGTGTGTCAAAGGAAGGAGGATGGGGCTGAAAGATATTACCAGGAAGGCTATTTCCTCCATCCCATCTGACATGATCTGGGGCATAAATAGTGCTACTTCCCAAATATTCTTCCATGCATCCCTGCCCTTATTGCGCTAAGATGGAGTTTTATGACTTGATCTGACCAATTAGCTGTGAGCAACTCTGCATCATTTCTAGGGTGAAGCATGAAAGAGTCCACAAATGGCATGGTCCATGCCTTGTGTGTACCCAGAAACTCTCAGGTAGTTCTTCCATGCTTCACTGGTATGGGGGCGGGGGGAGCTTTCAAAGCTGCTGCCAGACCCATAGCCCCAGAGCGTCTTCCGGCCCTTGCCTAAGTACGGCCACCAGGGCATGTGGAATGTAGTGTCACATCAAACTGGGAACTTTCTGGTAACTAATCTCATCAAACTAGATATTCAGGTTGAGTGATCATTTCAAGTCTCCACCCCAGTCCTTTCCAGAACTTCAACTCAAGCTGGGGAAGCCAAAGATCTGATGTTTGGTATAGACCTTAAGACCTCTAGTTTGAAGACTTCTCATACATTTCCAGTTGGAGTATAATTTAGTACTATCACTATGGAGGATAATTTGGCAATATTTAGCAACTTTTAAGTACACATGGCCTTGAATAGCAAGTCTACCTTCAAGAATTTATACTGCAGGTAGGATCATGCTCTCACAGAATGGTCTTTTAATAAGGTTATTCATGGGGAATTTGTAATAGTGAAAGATCAGAACCTTGCATATCCATCAATGTGAAACCGATTAAATAAAAATTATGGTAAATTCATACAGTGGACTATTATGAAGACACCATATATAAGGAAGTGGCTCTTTATGTGCTGATATGTTAAGATCTCCAAGATGTATCTGGAGGATTAGACTGAAAATCAGTAATATGGATTATGCAGAAAGGCAGTGGGTAAATAAAGTTCAGAAGAGGAAGGAAGAATTTTCACTAGATACTCTTTCATACTTCTTGGATTCTGAACCATGTGACTATAAAATCTATAAATACCTATAAACACATTTTTAACTAAAAAATACACTTAATTTTTAAAATATACCTTTTCCCCTAAAATATGTATGCATAAAAAACTATATACTTACATTTTAGAAACTGCTCCAAGTTGAATAATTACTTATTTGTTCTTTGAAATACCTTCTCTCCCCAGAAGTTACATTTGCTTCAGTTTTAATGAAAGAAGAGCCTCAGGGCGCAAAGAAGCAATTATTAGTTCCTCAGAATAAGCAATTACTGGTAACTAGGATTTAACTAAATCAGTTTAAAGTTGTAAAAATGCCATCTCTTTACATAAGGTCAATAGTTGGGATTTGTAGCATTTTTTACTCAGACCTTTGTGTAAGTGTTTCTCCTTGGCTTATTTCAATATTTGCATTAAGACTCATTCTAGGGGTGCCTGGGTGGCTCGGTAGGTTAAGCACCTGCCTTCGGCTAAGGTCATGATCCCGAGGTCCCGCATCAGGCTCTCTGCACAGCTGGGAGCCTGCTTCTCCTTCTGCCTACTGCTCCCCCTTTTTCTCTCTGACAAGTAAATAAGTATTTTTTTAAAAAGACTCATTCTAAAGTATCATTCTCTAGTTTTTGTAGCTTCTATAAAATTATATCACTTGGATATAAAATGACAAGCACAAAGCAATCTTTTGGTGGTTCTCAGACAACTGAAAGCAACTAACGGTTTTGTGGAGTGCTCAGTGTACACGAAGCCTGCTCTGAGCCCTTTGCTATTATTTGTTTCATTGGTTGTTTAATCATCACAATGATTCCATTACACTATTACTATCATTTTACAGGTGAGGAAATTGAGGCACAGAGGAGTTCACCAAGGTCATGTAGATAAGAAGTGATAGAAAGACGATTCATACCCTAGATTCTGCTCCAATAATGATGACGATAACTAATATCTATCGAACAGACATTATGTATCAGGTACTGTCCTAAACACTTCCACGGATTAACCAAATTTTGAGGGATTGACCAGTTTAATCCTTACAAAAATTCTATGAGTAGGTACTGTTATCCTCCCATTAGATATGAGGGTATTTCCTAGTTCCAGCTGCTATAACAGAATACCCTATTCTGGGTGACTTTGACAATGAACATTTACTTCCCTCTGGGCCAGGAGACTCGTGCAGCACTCAATCCCAGGACCCGGGGATCATGACCTGAGTGGAAGGCAGATACTTGACCGACTGAGCCACCCAGGCGCCCCTATCCCCCTCTTTAAAGAGCTGCCAGTAGCTCAGTGAAATTCCCTGGTTCACATAGTAAGGAGTAACACAGACAGGGCTCGAATCCAGCTGGGTCTGTCTTCTACAACCTGGGCTCTTCCCATGATACCGCTGTGCCCCTCCCTGAAGCACAGGGCAGACCATCGGGGCCTGGGGTCAGCTCTGGCACTAGCTGGCTGTTTGTCTTGTCCAAGCTGTCTAACTTCTCTGGACTTTCATGGCAACGCTTATAAAGAAAAAAGGAAAACCAGATGGTCTCTAAAAACACTGACAACCCTGGGAGTTTCTGACCACCCAACATCCCCATTCTGTCCCTTCTCTCAGTTTAGAAATTCCATCCAGGGAAATCTCTATTCACCCCCTTATATTCTGAGACTACAACACTCAGGGAAAATAGCTCACAGCTGAAGAGTTCTGAGCATTTAACAGCGAGAGTTGAAGTTCCAGAAGAAAGCAAACATTTGTCTCACGGACCCAGGTTCAAATCCAGACCTGGGTTCAGCTCCTGGCTGCCCTCCCTCCACATCAGTTCCGTCATTAGTTCCGTCATTGCCTCTGCCACCGCTGCTGCCTTGGTCCTGTGCCTTTGCTCATGCAGAACCTCCTGCCTTCAGTACCTTCTTCTTCCCTTTCTCCTTCCTTTTCCAAAGCTATAATATCCCTCAGGTCCCATTTAAATTGCCTCCTCTCTAGGACTCCACCCTTGTTCTCTCCTCTTTCCCTATTGGAAGCATTCTTTCTTGTACTTGGTTTAGTTTTTCTCCCTAAATGCTAATGGAAGTCAAGAGCACACAGATCATTGCCATTTCATTTATTTTGTGCTATTCTTCTAACTATCTTTCTGGTCAGGATATTTTTCATGATCTCAGGTCAGTTTAGTCTACCATACTGGAAGCTGACTTTTTTACATGTGAAGCTTATAACAAGTTTATTTTTTTAACATGCAAAATAATCCCCGGTTCCTTTGACCTTTTCATTCCATTCCCATCCCCCCAACTATTAAATATCTTGGTTGTTTTTCCTCTGCCTCTCTCCAACTTTTCTCTCCCTCTTAATTCCTTTCATTCTCCCTCTCCTTGTTCCTTTCTCTCCTCCTCTTCTTCATCCCCTTTTCTTCCTTCTCTTCCACTTCCTTCTTCTCCTCCTCCTTCTCATTCTCTTTCTTCCTTTCTTTTTAAATGTAAATTTAAATGTAAATGTAAATTTAAATGTAAATGTAAATGTAATTTCAATT
Source organism: Enhydra lutris kenyoni (assembly GCF_002288905.1). Classification (NCBI taxonomy): domain Eukaryota; kingdom Metazoa; phylum Chordata; class Mammalia; order Carnivora; family Mustelidae; genus Enhydra; species Enhydra lutris. Next base: position 22,403,540 of record NW_019154086.1, on the reverse strand, counting down.
CAGTTTAGCCAGTGTGTTGAAGTCCAGCTATCTATAGAACTCTGTCATTGGCATTAAAGAGGATTTTAAAAAACGGTGCCTGGGTGGCTTAGTCAATTAAGCATCTGCCTTCAGCTCAGATCATGATCGTGTGGTCCTGGAATCCCGCACAGAGTCCCACATGAGCTCCCTGCTCAGCGGGGAGTCTGCTACTCCCTCTGCCTCCTGGCCCACTTGTGCTCGTTGTCTCTCACACACTCTCTCTCTCTCTCTCCCAAAAACAAATAAGTAAATAAAATCTTAAAAAAAGAGAGAAAGAAGATTAATAAAAAATCAAGAACACTCTCTCTCCTCAAGGAATTGGCAATCTACTCAGAAAGAAATCTGCAAAAACTAACGATGACACAATGCAGTCTAAGAACTGCCTGGGGAACTGGAGATTAATCTTCATTTGAAACAAATAATGCAATACACACCCACCCACACACAAAAGCTGTCTTAAAAACAAACTCAAGAAACTTATAACATTTAAAAAATATTAGATTTACTAACAGAGAACCCAAGATACAAATTAGTTATAATTTGAAAGTTCTTCCAACTTTCATAAAACAGAAAACAAAGTCCATTGTTATGGTTGGTTCACAAGCTAATCAGTTACATTTTATATGGAAAAGATAAAATGACTTTCTTCTGCAGTTATTTAAGCAAAAAGTAGCCTAACTTTCATTTATAACAAAAAATTTATTTCATTTTTTGGCTTGCTTTTCTAGGTTAGATAGGCATTATGCAGCATTTTATTTTAATATATCTTTTTTTTTTTTTTTTTTTAATTATTTGTCAGAGAGAGAGAGGGAGAGAGAGCAAGCACAGGCAGACAGAATGGCAGGCAGAGGCAGAGGGAGAAGCAGGCTCCCTGATGAGCAAGGAGCCCGATGTGGGACTCGATCCCAGGACGCTGGGATCATGACCTGAGCCGAAGGCAGCTGCTTAACCAACTGAGCCACCCAGGCGTCCCATTATGCAGCATTTTAATAGACCCTGCATGCTCTATGACAATATTTATATGGTGATGTTTGCCTAATATGGAAGAACTTTAAAAAGGGAACACTACAGGGGTGCCTGGGTGGCTCAGTGGGTTAAGTCTCTGCCCTCAGCTCAGGTCATGGTCTCAGGGTCCTGGGATCGAGCTCCTCATCGGGCTCTCTGCTCAGCAGGGAGCCTGCTTCCCTTCCTTTCTCTCTCTGCCTGCCTCTCTGCCTACTTATGATCTCTCTCCATCAAATAAATAAATGAAATCTTGAAAAAAAAAAAAAAAGGGGAACACTGCAGTGAAATGGTGAGAAGTTATCTAGCATACCTAGCAGTCCAGTACACATTTTTGACCTTAACAATCCAAAAGACTGCCTTTTCCCTGGTTTATAATCCCACATTGTGGAGTAGATGGCTTTAAATCTTTGGAATCTAAGCTAGCTGGAGACCTCAGGGCCCTCTCTAGGCTACTGCAGCACTCCTCATCCGTCAGCTGGGCCAAGTAAAGTCTCCTTCTCTCCTTCCCGTGCTAAAAGGCAATTTTACGCACTTCTCTGTCAGTCTCAGATGAGCTGTTTCATATCTTACAAACAACACTACCAGAAAGATAGGCCTTCATACACCTCTTAATGTATTACATTAATAACATAATCAATGTATTAATTTACTTTTGTGTAAAAGAAATAGAAAGAGTCCACTATATAAGAACATAATGCAACCCCAGGAATTGCTGTTTATAACACTTTTGTGTTGATTTCTGTTACCAAATCAGAACATGTCTCAAACATTAGGCAGTATGTTTATTGAAATTAATCAAAAATAATACAGGGGCACCTGGGTGGCTCAGTGGGTTAAAGTCTCTGCCTTCGGCTCAGGTCATGATCCCAGGGCCCTGGGATAGAGTCCCACATCAGGCTCTCTGCTCAGCAGGGAGCCTGCTTCCACCCTCACCCCTCGCCCCCTCTGGCTGCCTCTCTGCCTACTTGTGATCTCTGTCTGTCAATTAAATTTAATAAAATCTTTTTTAAAAATAATAATACAAAAGTGTGGTTCAAACACACATGTGTAAACCAAAATGATGATGAACACAAATAAGCGGGGAGAGAAGAGTCAGAGAATCAAAGGCTGTTCATTCCATTCCCCCTTCCTTTACAAACAAGATCCCACTATCATATTGGCTTCCATTTTTGTTCCTAGCTTATTGAAAGCCTGTGTTTCAAAATACCTTGTGCATTAAAAAGTAACAACACAAAACTTAGTGAGCAATTGCTCTAATGAAAATTTTTGATAACCATTGTCACTATATTGGAGTTATTCATCTGTGGTGTCAGTCATATACATATTTGTAATGTCCCAATTTATCAGCTTAAAAAACCCAGCCAGCATATAAGTGAAACATACTACAGCTCTCCCATTATTAACAACAGGAAACATAAATATAACCTCCTTTCAGCCAGGGTATCCTTAGCAAGATTTGCAATGCATTTTATTATTATATTCACATAAACAATGCAGAAGAAAATTTAAAGCAAAACAGAGATGCTTGATTTATTTCTACTTCTTTTCAACATTTCTTCTGATGTGACTCTAAAATAATGAGTAACACTATATTTTAGTCAATAAAACCAATATTCTGCTTTTAAGAAATGAATTATAGAAAATTTAAAAATACTCTACTAATAGAAAATGTAATACATTGGCTGGGATTCTGTGTATTTCAAAAATTCTGCCAACAGTGTAAATATATTTAAGGGCTATGACACAAGAACTTTATTTGGCCTATAAATATATTTTTATCTCTACATATTCTATTTTGAGGAACATTGATAGAACATTTGCTTCAGCCAAAAATCTTTTCAAGAGAAATCAAATAAAGTTTAGGTTTCCTTTCTCTTTATAAATTTAAAAATGCTACAGAAATTTTGTATTTTATAGAAAAGTAGGAAAAAAAAAAAACAATTGCCCATTATCCCACTTACCGTCAGCATTTTTGCTATAATTTTTCTTAGGCTTTCTTAAATGCAAAATTTCTTATTTGGTGTTACTTTTCTCTCATGGTAAGAACACAATTTGGTATCCATTTCCCAACAGTTTCAAATACAAGGAAAGGGATTTTAGAATGATACTCAAATTCCCATCCCACCTCTCCCTCTGACAAGTTTTTATCACCTTGACAAATCACTTATTTCTCTAAGCCTTAGCTTCCTTGTCTATGAAATGGGGATAATGCTGATGTTTGTCTGTTGTGATCCCCAAGTGAACGTGTGTCCACAAAGGTCAGGTTCTCGTTGGTGAACACTGGTGACCTACAGTAATCAGAACTCCTCTTGGGCTACTTTGCTGCCAGGATCAGTATGATGAGAGCAAGGCTCAGTGATTTCTGCCAGACATGCAAGCATTCCACAACTTTCAGGACCACCAGTTCTCTATCTCCAGGAAACCTCATAGCGATCTTCATGGAAGTGTCACTCTAAAGCAGAGATAGCCACCCTATTCTAAGGTGGTGAGTATTAGGGTCCGTGATCAAAGGAGCAAGACTGATACAAAGCAAAGGTCAAGCAAAGCTCTATTTCACGCCAAGCATCGAGAATCAAACTGACCAGTCGGGGCTGTCTCTTACAAAGAGGCGACGACGACAAGGACATTGACCCCGACGACGACGACCCTGACAACGCCGCTCCCGACGACATCACTCCGATGACTACGACCCCAATGACGCTGCTCCCAGCGACACTGCTCCCGGCGACTACCCCGACAACACCGGTCCCGATGACACCGCCGACGACCCTTCCCAGCTTCACAGACTTTTATAGAGGAGGTTGAGCCTGGCTTATACACAGGTGGCCAATGAGATTGCAATACACAGGGAAAACTGCACAGTCATGCTAGGTCGGCAATACAGGTGGCCAATTGAATTTCAATTTACCATAGTAAATATATGCGCGCCCCACTGATTGGATGTCTCCATCCGGCCTGGCCCACCCCTGTATCCGGGGTTGGAAGTAAGTTCCTCTGGCTAACCAGGCTCTCACAGTGAGCAGTGATATTTCTAATTAGAATAGATAATGAAAACTAAAGCACTCTTCCAGGGACATTGGTCTGATGGGCTCTCAACAATTAATACACCATTCAGGGAATGCAAACTGGTGCAGCCACTATGGAAAACATTATGGAGGTTCCTCAAGAAATTAAAAATAGAACCACCCTAGGACCCAGCAACTGCACTACCAGATATTTACCCAAAGGACACAAAAATACTGATTCAGGGGAGGAGGAGTCAAGATGGCCGAGAAGTAGCAGGCTGAGCCTACATCAGGTAGCAGGAGATCAGTTAGATAGATTACCAATCCATTGCGAACACCTACAAATCCAACAGGAGGCCGAAGAGAAGAAGAGCAACAATTCTAGAAACAGAAAATCGACGACTTTCTGAAAGGTAGGACGGCGGAGAAGTGAATCCACAGCGATGGGAAGATAGACTGCGGGGGTAGGGGCCGGCTCCCCGCAAGTGGCAGAACAACGGAGCACAAAATCAGGACTTTTAAAAGTCTGCTCCACTGAGGGACATTGCTACAAAGGCTAAACTGGGGTGAAGCCCACGCAGGGTCAGCGTAGTCCCAGGTCCCGCAGGGTCACAGAAGGATTGGGGGTGTCTGAGTGTCACAGAGCTCACAGGTATTAGAGCAGGGAAGCCAGCTGCAGAGACAGAGCCGAGGAGTGAGCTCTCAGCTCAGGGTTACCTTGAACCAGTCACAGGCTGGGTGAGCTTGGAGCGCAGCCAGAGGCCAGGGATACAGGAGTGATTGAGCGCTTTTCTCTGAGGACACACTGAGGAGTGGGGCCCCAAACTATCGGCTCCTCCGGGCCAGAGATTGGGAGGCCACCATTTTCATTCCCGTCCTCCAGAACACTACCGAAAGTGATCAGGGAACAAAAGCTCCTGAAAGCAAACCCAAGCGGATTCTTAGCCCAGCCCCTGGTAAGGGCAGCGCAATTCTGCCTCAGGCAAAGACACTTGAGCATCACTATAACAGGCCCCTCCCCCAGAAGATCAACAAGAAGTCCAGCCAAGACCAAGTTCACTTACCCAGGAGAACAGTGGAATTCCAGAGGAGGAGAAAGCAAAGCACGGAATTCATGGCTTTCTCCCCATGATTCTTTAGTCTTGCAGTTAATTTAATTTTTTTTTATTTTTTTTTCTTCTTCTAAATTTTCTTTTAACTTTTACTCTTTCCTCTTTTAACGTTTTTTTAATTAGTTTATCTTAACAATACCTTTCATTAAAAAAATAATAATCTTTTTAGAACCTTCATTATTATAGTCATATTTTATCCTTCATTGTATCTAACTTTATTTTTTGTATACACATAGGGATTTTTCTTCTTAAAAAAGTGGGATACAACTTCTTCTAATAGATAAAAATATACCCTAAATCTAGCTCCGGACTTGTTCTAGTCTCCAGCCCAAGCAAAATCTCTCCACTTCCTTTTTCTTTATTCTCCCAACCAACTTACTTTATCAACTCCTCTTTTAGAAATTAAAAAAAAATTTTTTTTCATCTTTATAGGCATATTCCATCCCTTCATTGTGTTTACCCTTATATATGTTTTTCATTCTTTAAAATTAGGGAGGTAGTTTCTTCTAAGAGACCAAAATACTCCCAAAATTAAGTAGGTAACCCTGTTCTAGTCACCAGTTTAATATATATATTTTTTCTTTTTTATATTTTTTCTTTGTTTTCTTTTTTTAAATTTTTTTTTTCTGAACTTCTTTTTATCCCCTTTCTCCCCCCCAAGATTTGGTATCTCTTCTGATTTGGTTTAAGTGCATTTTCCTTTTTAAAAAAAAAAAAAAAAAAAAAAAAAAAGCGCATTTTCCTAGGGTCTTTGCTACGCTTTTGCTATTTTATTTGCTCCTTCATATATTTTTTTTAAAGATTTTATTTATTTGAGAAAGAGACAATGAGAGAGAGCATGAGCAAGGAGAAGGTCAGAGGGAGAAGCAGACTCCCCATGGAGCTGGGAGCCCAATGCGGGACTCAATCCGGGAACTCCGGGATCATGACCTGAGCCAAAGGCAGTCATACAACCAACTGAGCCACACAGGCGTCTCTCCTTCATATATTCTTATCTGGACAAAATGACAAGGCAGAAAAACTCACCACAAAAAAAAGAACAAGAGGCAGTACCGCCAGCTAGGGACCTAATCAATACAGACATTGGTAATATGTCAGATCTAGAGTTCAGAATGACGATTCTCAAGGTTTTAGCCAGGCTCGAAAAAGGCATGGAAGATATTAGAGAAACCCTCTCGGGACAGATAAAAGCCCTTTCTGGAGAAATAAAAGAACTAAAATCTAACCAAGTTGAAATCAAAAAAGCTATTAATGAGGTGCAATCAAAAATGGAGGCTTTCACTGCTAGGATAAATGAGGCAGAAGAAAGAATTAGCGATATAGAAGAAAATAAAGAAGCTGAGCAAAAGAGGGAAAAACAGCTACTGGACTACGAGGAGAGAATTCGAGATATAAGTGACACCATAAGATGAAACAACATTAGAATAATTGGGATTCCAGAAGAAGAAAAAAGAGAGAGGGGAGCAGAAGGTATATTGGAGAGAATTATTAGAGAGAATTTCCCCAATATGGCAAAGGAAACAAGCATCAAAATGCAGGAGGTTCAGAGAACCCCCCTCAAAATCAATAAGAATAGGTCCACACCCCGTCACCTAATAGTAAAATTTACAAGTCTTAGTGACAAAGAGAAGATCCTGAAAGCAGCCCGGGAAAAGAAGTCTGTAACATACAATGGTAAAAATATTAGATTGGCAGCGGACTTATCCACAGAGACCTGGCAGCCCAGAAAGAGCTGGCATGATATATTCAGAGCACTAAACGAGAAAAACATGCAACCAAGAATACTATATCCAGCTAGGCTATCATTGAAAATAGAAGGAGAGATTAAAAGCTTCCAGGACAAACAAAAACTGAAAGAATTTGCAAACACCAAACCAGCTCTACAGGAAATATTGAAAGGGGTCCTCTAAGCAAAGAGAGACCCTAAAAGTAGTAGATCAGAAAGGAACAGAGACAATATACAGTAACAGTCACCTTACAGGCAATACAATGGCACTAAATTCATATCTCTCAATAGTTACCCCGACTGTTAATGGGCTAAATGCCCCAATCAAAGACACAGGGTATCAGGATGGATAAAAAAACAAAACCCATTAATATGCTGCCTACAAGGAACTCATTTTAAACCTGAAGACACCTCCAGATTTAAAGTGAGGGGGTAGAAAACAATTTACCATGCTAACAGACATCAGAAGAAAGCTGGGGTGGCAATCTTATATCAGATCAATTAGACTTTAAGCCAAAGACTATAAGAAGAGATGAGGATGGACACTATATCATACTCAAAGGGTCTGTCCAGCAAGAAGATCTAACAATTTTAAATACCTATGCCCCTAACATGGGAGCAGCCAACTATATAAACCAATTAATAACAAAATCAAAGAAACACATTGACAATAATACAATAATAGTAGGGGACTTTAACACTCCCCTCACTGAAATGGACAGATCATCCAAGCAAAAGATCAACAAGGAAATAAAGGCCTTAAATGACACACTGGACCAGATGGACATCACAGATATATTCAGAACATTTCATCCCAAAGCAACAGAATACACATTCTTCTCTAGTGCACATGGAAAATTCTCCAGAATATATCACATCCTGGGTCACAAATCAGGTCTCAACCAGTATCAAAAGATTGGGATCATTCCCTGCATATTTTCAGACCACAATGCTCTGAAGCTAGAACTCAATCACAAGAGGAAATTTGGAAAGAACCCAAATGCACAGAGACTAAACAGCATCCTTCTAAAGAATGAATGGGTCAACCAGGAAATTAAAGAAGAATTGGAAAAATTCATGGAAACAAATGATAATGAAAATACAACGGTTCAAAATCTGTGGGACACAGCAAAGGCAATCCTGAGAGGAAAATATATAGCAGTACAAGCCTTCCTCAAGAAACAACAAAGGTCTCAAGTACACAACCTAACCCTACATCTAAAGGAGCTAGAGAAAGAACAACAAAGAAAGTCTAAACCCAGCAGGAGAAGAGAAATAATAAAGATCAGAGCAGAAATCAATGCA